>NC_073359.2:9615000-9930625 GCF_027580225.2 Misgurnus anguillicaudatus | reverse complement strand
TAAACCCACAGTAAGGCTTAAAGGAATAGTCTACTCATTTTCAATATTGAAATGTTGTTGCCTTAACTATGAATTGTTGATGCATCCCTCTGTCGTCTGTGTGCGTGCACGTGGGCGCTGGAGCGCGCTGCGACGCTTCGATGGCGTTTGGCTTGGCCCCATTCATTCAATGGTGCCATTTGGAGATAAAGTTAGAAGTGACCAAACACATCAACGTTTTTCCTATTTGGGACGAGTGGTTGTACGAGCAAGTTTGGTGGTACAAAATAAAACAAAGCGCTTTTCTAAGCGGATTTAAAAGAGGAGCTACATTTTATGGCGTAATAGCACTTTTGGGAGTGCTTCGACTCGGTGCAGTAACACCCTCCCTCTCCCATTATGAGAGGGAGAAGGGGAGCGGACTTTTCAGGCAAGTCGAAGTACTCCCAAAAGTGCTATTACACCATAAAATATAGTTCCTCTTTGTAATAGCACTTTTGGGAGTACTTCGACTCGCCTGAAAAGTCCGCTCCCCCTCTCCCTCTCATAATGGGGAGAGGGAGGGTGTTACTGTGCCGAGTCGAAGTACTCCCAAAAGTGCTATTACACCATAAAATGTAGCTCCTCTTTTAAATCCGCTCAGAAAAGCGCTTTATTTTGTACCACCAAACTTGCTCGTATAACTACTCGTCTTAAATAGGAAAAACGTTGATGTGTTTGGTCACTTCTAACTTTATCTCTAAATGGTACCATTAAATGAATGGGGCTAAGCTAAATGCTATCGAAGCGTCGCAGCGCGCTCCAGCGCTTACGTGCACGCAAACAGATGATAGAGGGATGTATCAACAATTCTTAGTTAAGGTAATAACATATTTTAATATTGAAAATGAGTAGACTATTCCTTTAAACGGATGAGTTACAAAAAAATGCACCCGTTCACAGTTGTCATGAAGGGCAAAATTAGCTATAGACGGTTTCATCGGACGCACGACACACGTCTGGATCTGGATCCGAACCTTACTTCCGGTTTCGTTTTTTTAAGGTCTGACTAGTTGCTAAACTGACCTATTGAACAAATGCCTCGTCGAAAATAACAAATGTTTTGGTTTCCGAGGTAATCTATGAGTTGTTTTTTTGTTGTTATTTATTCTTAGCGGAGTTTACCGGTAGTTACGTGCAGCTGCTTGTTTATGTTGTTACTGCTGAAACGGTCTATATAGACTAAAAACATTTTTTTGTACCAGCTGTAAACATATTATTTTCTACTGTAAAGTTGTCCATTTTAACATGGAGGTCTATGGGAATTGACTCCCTTTTGGAGCCAGTCTCTAGCGGCCAGTCGATGAATTACGTTACAGTTTAAATCACTTCCGTATTGGTTTCATCAGAGAGATGGGAAGGTTGCCCCTCGGTTTAGCCTTATACTTCATTTTATTTCTGAGCTCAGTCCTCATATGCAAACAACAGTAAAAAACTCCTCATGCCTGTCTCTGAAGCGCACTGATTTCGCAGCTGTTACTCGTTTTTACCGGGTTGAACTCCACTAAAGTTTGATCAGCAGATGTTACTGTCACTACAGCCAAATACTATCCAAAAGGACACTTACAGTTTTCGGTGATGATCCAATTTGTTGTGTTTGCGATTGAAATATTGTCGGTGTGGCCGTATCCTTTAGGCGAAATCCTGTGTCAGTATAGTCCTCCGGTGTGAAATGGTCGGAGCAAACACGCCACTTCTTCAGAATCCGCAGCGGTTTCGTTGCATCCATGTTCAAAGCAGCTAACCAAGCTTTCCGCTGTTTGGGGTAAGTTGGAATTCTGTGAAACATGACGTCGCTATATACCTTCGGCTTGTTCTCACAACCCTTTACGATGCACGTGAAACCCATGATTGTTCACAAACTATCTTCCTACAACCTGATACTTCGTCAACTCTCCTCAAACTACTACTACTGGTGCAGGCGTGCAGATCACGTTTGTTCTATTGACGGAAATGAAAGGGAGAGGAGGAGCGGTTTTTCAGGCGTGACTTTTTACTGCGCCGAGTCGAAGTACTCCCAAAAGTGCTATTCCGCTATACATTATAGTTACCCTTTTTAACCCGCTTAGAAAAGCGCCACGTTTTATTTTGTGCCACCATACTTGGTCGTATATATAACCACTCGTTTTAAATAGGGAAAACGTTGATGTGTTTGGTCATTTCTAACTTCATCTCTGTTTGGTACCATTGAATGAACTGAGCTAAGATAAGTGCTATCAAAGTGTCGCCGCAGAGGTTCTCAAACGGGGGGCATGAGATGGTGCCAGGGGGTCCGCAGTTTTATTGCTTTTTATAAAATACATTAATTTAACATAAATCATTAATGAAACCTAAAAAATAAGGCTACTAACCAACACTAAATTGTATAATTTTATATGTTTTGTTTTGTTAACGCCAAAAATTACATACAGGTCACACATTTTTAAATAAGTTTATTTTTCTTAGCTCACAGGGAAATATTCGTTTTTAAGCATAAACACACTTGATTTGGATATAAATATTCATATTTAATAATATAAAAAAAAAACAGAAAACAACACTTAATATTGGTTATTTTCTTGATATTGGTTATTTTCTCGAAACTTTTCAAGTAAATTTATCTTTATGTAATAATTTTATTCATATTTAAGAATTTTTTTGAAAACAACACTTGATATTTGTTATTTTCTCGAAACTTTTAAGTAAATTTATCTTTATTTAATAATTTTATTCATACTTAATATTTTTTTTTTTTTTTCAGAAAACATCACTTGATATTGGTTATTTTCCCGAAACTTTTAAGTAAATTTATCTTTATTTAATAATTTTATTCATATTTAATATTTTTTTTCAGAAAACATCACTTGATATTGGTTATTTTCTCGAAACTTTTCAAGTAAATTAATCTTAATTTAATAATTTCATTAATATTTAATAATATTTTTTTTTTTTCAGAAAACAACACTTGATATTGGTTATTTTCTCGAAACTTTTCAAGTAAATGTATCTTTATGTAATAATTGTATTCATATTTAATAATTTTTTTCAGAAAACATCACTTGATATTGATTATTTTCTCGAAAGTTTTCAAGTAAATTTATCTTAATTTAATAATTTAATTAATATTTAATAATATTTTTTTAAAAAATTCAGAAAACAACACTTGATATTGGTTATTTTTTCGAAACTTTTCAAGTAAATTAATCTTAATTTAATAATTTTATTAATATTTAATAATATGTAATATTTTTTCAGAAAACAACACTTGATATTGGTTATTTTCTCGAAAAGTTTCAAGTAAATTTATCTTAATTTAATAATTGTATTAATATTTAATAATATAAAAAACAAATCAGAAAACAACACTTGATATTGGTTATTTTCTCGAAACGTTTCAAGTAAATTTATCTTAATTTAATAATTTGATTAATATTTAATAATATAAAAAAAATCAGAAAACAACACTTGATATTGGTTATTTTCTCAAAACTTTTTTAAGTAAATTTATCTTAATTTAATAATTGTATTTATATTTAATAATAATTAATAATTTTTTCAGAAAACAACACTCGATATTAGTTATTTTCTCGAAACTTTTCAAGTCCATTTTTCTTAATTTAAATTATTTATAAATGTTTAATAATATCAGAAAACTATACTTAATGTGGGTTATTTTCTTGAAACTTTTCAAGTAAATTTATCTTAATTTAATAATTTTTGATATTTAGTCACAATGACATTACACACATAGGAGTGTTTTCCCGGACAGGGATTATCTTAGTCCCTGACTAAAATGCCTTCACCTGACATATCTTAACATATATTAATGCTATCGTTTTGTCTCAAGATGCACACACCAGTACTGTTTTTGTAAGGTTTGTTTGTAAAAACTACTCAAATGTTCTAATATAAATTCTAGTCCTGGATTAATAATGTAGTAGACCAATAATGTAGTAGCCTAACTATATGTGCAAAACAGTACAGAAGTTAAACTCAACTATATCTATAATCATTGTTGATTAGAAGAATGAAAACTATGCTTGGCATATTACCCGTAGGACTGACTTAAACTAGTATGTGTTACAGTCTGTTTGATTCTAAATGTTTACTTTTGTCCAGATGGCATGTGTATATCTTGACACAGAGCGGATTGGCGTCTTTGTACTTCACTCTATTGTCTCTGATGTTCCAGGTAGCAACTGTGAGCTCGAGATTGACGAGTGTCAATCAAAGCCTTGTCTCCACGGCGGCAGTTGCCATGACTACGTCAATGGTTTCTCGTGCACCTGCCTGGCGGGTTTCCAGGGGGAGCGCTGCGAAATTAACATCAACGAATGCAGAGACCAGCCATGCCAAAATGAGGCGCTATGTGTAGATGAAATAAATGGGTACAATAGCTTTACATTGTGTTTTTTTAAAGGCGGGGTGCATGATTTTTGATAAACACTTTGGAAAAGGTAGTCGGGCCAAGTACCAAAACACACTTGTAGCCAATCAGCAGTAAGGGCCATGACTCAGACATTGTTGCCTGGGTTGTGTATGTGTGGGGCAGGTATATCAAAAGAAGGTCCAGATTCTATTGGGGTAGGGGCGTGTGTTTTTTATTAGATAATTTCAAATATCAACATTGGCTTTCAGAGATCATGCACCCCGCCTTTAATTAAGCATTTTCAACTTTTTTAATTCCTACACAGACTTGGCAATGTTTCGCATTGGAATAAACACTTATTTTTTAAATGATATTCCAGGTACCACTGTGACTGTTTGCAAACTGGTTTTACTGGTGTTCACTGTGAGGTTCCACCTCCACCCTGCTGGCCTCAACCCTGCCTCAATGGCGCCCTCTGTCAGGATAAAGACGATAACTACACCTGTAATTGCTGGCCTGGTGAGTAACAGCAATCAAGTAAAATGTCTGGAATATAATGGTTTAATGGAGGGGTTTTCAAACTTTTTTTGGCAGCCGAACCCACTTGACCTAAATTAATTATTTGAAGTACCCCTGAGATTTTAAGTAAATATTTCAGTACACATTTGCATGTATAAAAATATTTATTTTTCATCCATTTTGTTTTTATTTATTTATAATGGGACCATGCACAATTTTTAACATAAAATTTATATTTCATGTATTGTACCAGATTTAACCGAGGTCTAATTTCATCTGTAGTCCCCCAGGCAGGTCAACGCTAACATAACATTACACAAACAATAACGTACAATAAATACATAAACACATACTCTCAGGGCCATAAAAAATAAATAAATAAATAGAGCAGTCAATCAATTTAACTACAACAATCTCAATGATTACATAATGGTTAATGGTTAACTTAAAAAAAGATTTTAACTTAAATTTAAAAAGACCATGAGCTTTACAGCTTTATTTTAAAGTTTTATCAGTAGTATTTTACATAATTAGTGTTATTGGACCTTTATCTGGTAATTTTCGTTTATTGTTATATATAATATTAACCCTTACGTGGTGTTTGGGTCTGTGGGATCTGTTTTTAATGTATACTAAAAGAAAAATTATGCAATTAATTGTTGTTTCAACCTCAGATTCATTGGCCTTGGCTCATTTTCTATAAAGAACATAAAAATAAACAACTTTATAATATAACGTTATAAACATCTGTAAACAATAATACATACATTTGTATGACTGCATTGGTTTAAGATACGAATAATGCAGCGGGTCCACTAGACCCACAAACATTGTCTAAGTAACAAAAATGAACACCACGCAAGGGTTAAATATATATAATTTATTTAAAATATTTTAAGAACGTTAGATTTAATTTTAAAATTATTTAATTACATTTTATGATTTCATTGTAATTGATAATTTTTTTACGCACCCACTGCAATTCCCTTGCGCACCACCAGGGGATTGCTAGTCAAACTAAACAACCCACACAATAAAAAATCTTTGAAATAAAGAAGAAACTTCAAGACAATTTTAAGTTAAATCAAGGTCTGAGTCAAGTAGTAGCCTACATGCAACTCACTAAAATAAAGGTTTAATTTAACTTTGTTATATTAATTTAATATAAATAGGGCTGTCAAAAGATTAATCGCGATTAATCGAATACAAAATAAAAGTTTGTTTTTGCATAGTATATATGTGTGTACTGTGTGTAATTATTTTGTTTTTAAAAATTACACACACATGCATTTTTTTAATAAAACATTTACATGTATATATTTATTTATATATATTTATTTATATTTATTTATTTATATATATTTATTTATTTATATATATTTATTTATTTATATATATATATATATTTATTTATTTATTTATTTATATATATACATAAATAGCACAATAACATTAAATGTATGCATATATGTGTATATTTATATATAATAATTACACACAAATATAATATGCAAAAACAAACTTTTATTTTGTATTCGATTAATCGCGATTAATCTTTTGACAGCCCTAATTATAAACATTTTATATAATAAATTAACTGTTGAAACTGAATTTTAAGAAACACAACGTCACACACTTAACAAAACCATAGAACAAGTAACTAAAAGACATAACAGCATTAACAACAAAAGACATAAATAAAGCCAGAAAACACTAAAATCATTTATTTTTAATAATATTATTAATTACATAATTATACATGCTGTATTGCATGCTGGGAACTTTTTTTAACTCTTGTTTAACAGAGTTGTACAATTGAGTATTAGGTGTAGTCAATAAATAAATCTTTGTTGTTGAGGTCTAATCTTATTTTATCTTATTCAGTATACACACTTCAGTTATTGTCTTACTTTATTACCTCTGTTGGAAGAACATTTTGAAGCTGGATTTATTTATAGTCACATCTGTGTGTTTCAGGATTCAAGGGTCATACCTGTGAGACAGACATCAGTGAGTGTGATAGCGGTCCTTGTGTGAATGAAGGCACATGCATCGAACTGTCTTGGGAGAGTCTTTATGGCACCGAGTTCCTATTACCATCACAGTACGACCCTAGAAACGCATCTGGATTCATCTGCAGGTGTCCACCTGGATTCTCAGGTATCTGGAGAACTGTGATGATACCAGAGATACACTTTCAAGCTTAAGACCATGTTATAACTGCAAAAATCCTATGTAAGAAGTTAGAACTATAATTGGTCTTTGCCATTGTAAGATGCTCAGGTTGCATTAAGCTAATCCTCCGGGAGCTGGATTTCATGAGGGCCTGGTGTTGTGGCACACTGTTTTCTAGAACGACAGGAATGTAGACTCGGGGTTGTCTGTTAGGATGATCTATATTGCTTGTTGACCCATCAAACGGTAATATGTCTGAAAAGATGTGCAGTCGCTGGGTTCAGCAGTAGACTGATAATGCCATGGATGTTGTGGTTTGCGTTTGGAGTGTCCTATTACTTATTTCAGGTAATTTTTGTAATGTAATGTTTTTAGTTAGTCCATATCCAGTAGAATTTATAGATACATTTACAATGATACAGTGGATACATATGCCTCAGAATTTGTGCATTTGGTAAATGGTTTTATCCAAAGCAACTTACAGTGCATTCAAGCTACATGTTTGTTTGTTTTTCAATCAGTATATGTAATGCTTGGGATTGAACCCATGACTTTTGCATGCTAATGCAATGCTCTACCAGTTGAGCTACACGAAGAACAGTACTTAATTGGTTAAAGAAAGTCTTAAAACCATACTAAATTATTTGTATAGCTACTGTTGTTTTGTTCATGGAGTGATTTTTCTGTTATCTGTGTTCTTTTAGACTAAATTGTCACTTATCAAAGTGTTTATAACAAGAATGTTAAGGGCACTTGCTGTTTCCACCAAAAAAAACTTTGTTGCTATTTACACGGACACTGGGCCGAATTAGTGTTATGCAACCAGCTTTGCCTAGTTGTTTTCCTGTGTGATTATTATTGACTAAAATGTGCCCCCATTGTTCCTGGCATTAAACGTAAGAGTAGAAAATGCCTATATTCTTACATCGGCACAACTGCCACACATAGTTTTGTGGATAACCTTTTATAACCAATGCTTGTTTTATATTTGTAAAAGTTATTCTTGAACTTTACTAAACTTCCCTTTCCACTCTTTATTTAGGTGCCTTGTGTGAGCTGAACGTTACTGCATGTTCCACCAATCCGTGTCATAATGGAGCCACGTGCGAGGACTATCTCGGCAGCTACAAGTGCATCTGCTTGTCAGAGAGCCAAGATGGAGTCCTCTACGCGGGTCGCAACTGTAGCGAGCCACTGGTGGGTTGCGAGGGCCACGAGTGCCAGAATGGGGCAACCTGCGTGCCCTTCCTGACTGAGGGAGTACATGGTTACAGTTGCTTTTGCCGGGCAGGCTACACTGGATCATACTGCCAGACACCTACCGCATTCTCCTTCGAGACATCCAGAGGTTACCTGAACCTGCAGACGCCCTTGCTCGGTTCCGTGACATATTTCAATATCAAGCTAAGCTTTCGGACAGTGCTGGAGAATGCGATGCTCTTCCAGAGGGGCAGGGAAGGTGCCACACTCAGTCTGGAGCTGCAAAATTGCCAGCTGCTACTTAGGTTTAGGAGTGACCCTCAATCAAATTTAACCTGGGTACTGACTCTACCTCAAGATGTTTCTGAAGGCAACTGGCACACGGCAGAAGTTGCGTTTGAAGAAGACGCGTTACTTCTGCAGCTGCTAGAAATCTGTCAGGGAGAAGATAACTGTGGTACAGCAGTCCGAATAGATCCAGGTAGCCTTAAGCTAGAGTCAGCTCTACAAAGCACCTTTGTCGGAGGATTGGGAGATGGAGAAGGTTCTGGTTCATTCATTGGCTGCATGAGGGATCTGTTTGTGGACTCACAGCTGATGGTGCCAGAGGACTGGTTAAGCACCTTAGCGGTCAACGTCACGCAAGGCTGCAACCATCAAGATCGATGCCTTTCTGGACCTTGCGAGAATCAAGGGGAGTGTGTTAACCTGTGGCAAGGTTACAAGTGCAAATGTCAGCGACCGTATGAAGGTCAAAACTGTGCAGAGGGTAAGGATGCCAGGAATTTATCTAGCGGTTTGGTAAATTAAGATATTGGGATGAACCTTGGCGGGTGTTATCTAAGGGTCTGAATTAGAGTAGTCAATGTGACATTCAGAGTTCAGCATGAAAGTGGTCTTCCGAACTTGTGTACCACACCAGAGTCTAATTGTAAATTTGGTATGAGAACAATCAAAATTTGAAAACGTGAACTGCTATTGATGTATGATTTGCATTTATGCATGCTCTTGACTACACATTTTATAATGCAGTGCATTTCTGAGTGCTGCATGTGTACCATTGGCTAGCACCTTGCATTTTCTCTTACCATGCCAAAAAACCCAATTGTCCTTTTGTGCATGGTAAAGTGTTCATCTTAACTCTTCTCTTTCTCACACAGAGTACATTACAGCCAGATTTGGCCAGGAAGATCCAGCAAGCTATGCTGTCTTCACCATCAACGACCAAATAGAATCAGGTAGCCTTTATCTGTCCATGTTCTTGCGCACACGGAAGGAATCTGGTTTGTTGGTGCTCCTTGCCAACAGCGCATGTGAATACTTGCGAGTGTGGCTGGAAGAGGGAAAACTAAAAGTGCAAGTCAACAACTTGAAGATCACAACAGGTGCGAGTCTGATTAACGATGGTGAGATCCACTTTGTCGGCATTACCATTGAGGATGGTGTGATGATTCTACAAGAATCGGGCCATGAATTCGTAGCAACGGATATTGATCCCGTTTCCGTTCAGCCTGGAGATAAGGTTTATGTCGGTGGGATGGTTGATGGACAAGAATTGTCTACCTTTGGTGGTTATTTTAAAGGGTGCTTGCAGGACCTACAGCTCAATGACAAGAAGCTACAGTTTTTTCCACTTGGTGCTTCGGCAACGTCGTACAAGCCAGACCACATGGTTGATGTTACCGCAGGGTGTACAAGCGATGACTCCTGCTCTGTAAGTTGCAACGTTAAGTGCCATGAGCTCTCAGCTGATTAGATTAGTTACATTTCTGTAGCTCACCTAGTAGAGCAGGGTATTACCCTGGAGGGCCGGGGCTGTGGAGTTTAGGTCCAACCCGAATCAAACTTACCCACCTGTGATTTTCTAGTGATCATGAAGACCTTGATTAGCTTGCTCAGGTGTGTTTGATCAGGGTTGGAGCAATTCTGCAGTCCTCAGGCCCTACAGGGTAAGATTTGGGGAACCCTGTAGTAGAGCATGACTTTAGCAGCGCAGAAGGTCCTGGGTTCCATTCCCAGGCAACACACATACTCATAAAAATATATGACTTGAATAGGGTGGCCATTCGTGCCGGTTCCGCCGGGCGCGTCCCGGGCATGTTTTCGGGTTCGTTCTCCGGAGGTCGCGTTGGTGGACCGCATACGTCATCAAGGTTTAATATTTCGGGTTTAATTTCAGAAAAGCAACCGTTACATTTCAAGGTAAGAATGAAACTACAATGATTGTATGTCTGTATGTGAAATAAATCTTAATTTTTTAAATGTATTTGAACTGAAATGTGAGAACCTCGATGACGTATGCGGTCGAGCAACGCGACTTCCTGAAAACGAAAGAACGAACCTGAAAACATGTTCGGGACGTGTCCGGCGGAACTGGCATGAATGGCCACCATAGACTTGAATGTACTGTAAGTCACTTGGATGTAAACATCTCCCAAAGGTTGCAATAGCATGGAGTATATAGTGAATATATAGCATGTTATGGCATGATTCGTTTCATAAATAAATGTTTGGAATTGCAATGTTTTTTTTTTAGAAAAACCCATGCCAAAATGGTGGCATTTGTTTCTCTTCATGGGATGACTTCACATGCACCTGCCCTCCCCACACAGCAGGGCGGCGCTGTGAGGAGGTGAGATGGTGCGAACTTAACCCCTGCCCACTGAAAGCAGCATGCAGGGCCCTCAACCAGGGCTATGAATGTGAGTATATCAGAACATCTGACCTGAGACCAAATGTTTTTAATCTCACAGTATGTCTGGAGAGTTAAGATCTTTATTAGCAGATTTGTTTATGCTAGGATTAGTGCTTTGGATTAAGTCTGATTTAGATCCATCTGTCATGGCAAGGCATAATGTTTGATTCAGTGTTAGGTTGTAGTCTAATCCTGGGAATGAGGAGACCTGCTGAGAGCAGCTTACATTATAACCGGCATGTATTTAATTAAGCTATCCAGACAAAAATGAGTCGTCAATTTCAGAACAGCACCTTCATCTTCATAAAAGAGGATAGGGCTTTGTTCCCAACAATACTGGGGGAAAGCAGATCCTACTAAAATGAACAAATCAAATTGTACAAATTCATACAAATTAGTCGCGCTGTAAAATATTTACGAATTGTTTGTTTTCTACAGGCATGTCAAACGTGACTTTTCAAGACACCGGCGCTCTCATATACCGGGGGAATGGGCTGATCACTCGCCACCTAACCAGCATTATGTTCAACATCCGAACACGCAAACGCAATGCTGCGGTGTTACACGCTGAGAATGGGTCTGACTCTGTGACGGTCTCCATTCAGGATGGCTTTGTGGTACTAGAGCTCCTTAGTGGATCTTCCCTCTCTTCAACACCTCTCTCACCCCTGACCCTACAGAGTTCGAGACCAGTAACTGATGGAGAGTGGCATGTTGTGGAGCTCCTAATGGTCAATCCTTGGGCTAACAGCTCCCAGTGGATAATGCTTCCCTTGGATGAAAGGGACGAGCCGACTATGTCAAACTCAGTGGCCGGGAATCTGGATTTTCTCAGAGAGGACGTAGATATCCTAATCGGAGGGCTCGGCCCGGAGTCTGGTTGGAATCTGATTGGATGTTTGAGTAATGTTGAGATTGGTGGTATCGTGCTTCCGTATTACGCTCCCAACGAGGTGAGGTTTCCACAAGTACAAGATGAGAAGTTCCAAAAGATATCCGAGGTTCCCGTCCAGACCGGATGTGCTGGTGGGGTGGCTTGTGAACCCAATCCTTGCCTGAATGGAGGTATTTGTGAAGATCTCTTTAACTTCTTCAATTGCTTCTGTACTCCGGGTTGGGCCGGTGATCGGTGCGAACTGAACGTGAATACCTGCGCATCTAACCCCTGTCAACATGGCTACTGCCGCAAACAGGGAAATACGTACAATTGCACTTGTCAGAGTGGCTACACTGGAACCAATTGCGAGATGAAGGTGGACATGTGTGCCGGCCACAAGTGTGCTAACGGAGGGACCTGCTTGCAAGGCATCAACAGCTATTCTTGTCTTTGTCCAGACAAGTTTACTGGAAGAAATTGCACGTGAGTCTGATAACAATAACATTTCCCTTTGAGTACATTTGTATGGGACTTCCCATCAAGTTTAACCTAGTTTGTGTATCAGAAAACTTGATTTAAGGCTTCTACAAAAAGGCAATCTCCAAATACTTCCAAAAGTAACAGTGCCCTTCCGCAAAATATTAAACCACACCTTAGCTAGTCTCACGAAGCAACGACTTTAAAAGACGAGACAACGCAAAACAGAAATTTTAACTTTGTACACAGACTGCAAACTTCACACAATGATTTGCATCAAAGCATCAAACTAACTTGAATGAATCAGGAGCCCTTGGGGAAAACTGGTTTGTTTTAAAGTCAGTGCAGATCTTATTATTGCTTTTATGGTGTTGTTTATGCTTGTACGACTGTGGTGATTTGTCTAGAGTTGTATGTGTAATGGTATTAATAGACTCTGTTGAGAGTGTCCATCCTCCAGCGCTTGTCTTCAGGTCTTCAGGGTGGTAGCTGAGGTAAATCTTTAGCAATTCATCTCACAAACATGTTTTGTTGCCAGACTGCTTCATAGCATTTCTTTGAAAGTGGCTTGCAGGCAGCTGGGAGACATTAATAAATCTTTATCTCTATCTCTCTCTCTCTCTCTCTCTCTCAGTGCAGTTACAGAAATGTTTGGTGTAAAGTTTAGTCTTAAATAAAGACAGATTGACAGTTGTTTGTCTCTTTTCTTTTCTCTCTGTCTCACATCAGTGTTCAGATTGAAGAGGCACCGTGGTATGTAGTTGTCAAAAATGTGTAAGTGCCATTTTGCTGTTGACTTTATATGCCTGCCTTTCTTTCTTCATTTTTACTTCTTTTGTTCTGTTTTGTCTGTTTTTGTCTTTTTATTTGTCAATTTCTTTTTCTTTTCTTTGTCCTTTAATTTTCACTTTTTTCTCTTTAGACGTTTTATTCTCTCCTTCTTTTTCTTTCATTTTATTTTTTAATTTCCTTGTTTTTACTTTCGTTTTATCTTTTACTTTTATTTTCTTTTTTTCTTTTACTCTTTTTCCTTTCTCTCCCATTTTTTCTATTCTTTTCTCTTTGTTTCTTTCTCTTTCTTTCTTGCTTTCCTGCCTTCCTTCCCCTTTCTTTCTTGATTTTCTTCCTTCCTTCCCATTTCTTGCTTGCTTTCCGTCTCCTTTCTTTCTTTCTTTCTTTCTTTCTTTCTTTCTTTCTTTCTTTCTTTCTTTCTTTCTTTCCTTCCTTCCCCTTTCTTCTTGCTTTCCTTTCTTCCTTCCCATTTCTTGCTTGCTTTCCGTCTCCTTTCTTTCTTTCTTTCTTTCTTTCTTTCTTTCTTTCTTTCTTTCTTTCTTTCTTTCTTTCTTTCTTTCTTTCTTTCTTTCTTTCTTGCTTTCTTGCTTTTCTTTCTTCCTTCCCATTTCTTGCTTGCTTTCCGTCTCCTTTCTTTCTTTCTTTCTTTCTTTCTTTCTTTCTTTCTTTCTGTCTTTCTTTTTTCTTTCGTTCTTTCTTTCTTACCTTCTTTCCTTCCTTCCCCTTTCTTTCTTGCTTTCCTTTCTTCCTTCCCCTTTCCTTTCTTTCTTTCCTGCTTTCCTTCCTTTCTTTCCCATTCTACTTTTCTTTCCCTCCTTTCTTTTTTTTCTTTCCCTCCTTTCTTATTTTTCCTTCTCTCCTTCTTTCTTGCTTTTCTTCTCTACTTCTTTCTTTTTTCTTTTTCTCCTTTTTTCCTTCTCCTATCTTTCTTTCTCCCCTTCTTTCTTTCGCTCCTTCTTTCCTTCTTTCTTTTGCTCCTTCTCTCCTTCTTCTATCTTTCTTTTGCTCCTTTTCTCTTTCTTTTTCTTTCCTTCTCTCCTTCTTTCTTTCGCTCTTCCTCTCCTTCTTTCCTTCTTTCTTTTTCTTTCCTTCTCCTATCTTTCTTTCTCTCTTTCTTTCTTTTTCTTTCCTTATCTCCTTCTTTCTTTTTCTTTCCTTCTCCTATCTTTCTTTCTTTCTCTCCTTCTTTCTTTTCTTTCCTTCTCTTCTTCTTTCTTTCTTTCGCTCCTTCTTTATTTTTCTTTCCTTCTCCTATCTTTCTTTCTCTCCTTCTTTCTTTTTCTTTCCTTATCTCCTTCTTTTTTTTCTTTCTCTCCTTCTTTCTTTTCTTTCCTTCTCTTCTTCTTTCTTTCTTTCGCTCCTTCTCTCCTTCTTTCTTTTTCTTTCCTTCTCCTATCTTTTTCTCTCCTTCTTTCTTTTGCTCCTTCTTTCTTTCCTTATCCCTCCTTTCTTTCACTCCTTCTTTCTGTTGTTCCTTCTCTCTTTTTCTTTCTCTCCTTCTCCTATCTTTCTTTTGCTCCTTCTTTCTTTCACTCCTTCTCTCCTTCTTCCTTTTTCTTTCCTTATCTCCTTCTTTCTTTTTCTTTCCTTCTCCTATCTTTCTTTCTTTCTCTCCTTCTTTCTTTTCTTTCCTTCTCTTCTTATTTCTTTCACCCTTCTCTCCTTCTTTCATTCTTCTATCGTTCTTTCCTTCTCCTATCTTTCTTTTGCTCTTTCTCTCCTTTTTTCTTTTTCTTTCCTTCTCCTATCTTTCTTTCTTTCGCTCCTTCTTTCTTTCGCTCCTTTCTTTCACTCCTTCTTTCTTTTGCTCCTTCTCTCCTTCTTTATTTTTCTTTCATTCTCCTATCTTTCTTTCTCTCCTTCTTTCTTTACTTTCCTTCTCTTCTTCTTTCTTTCGCTCCTTCTCTCCTTCTTTCTTTTTCTTTCCTTCTCCTATCTTTCTTTCTCTCCTTCTTTCTTTCGCTCCTTCTTTCTTTCCTTATCCCCCCTTTCTTTCGCTTCTTTCTTTTGTTCCTTCTCTCTTTTTCTTTCCTTATCCTATCTTTCTTTTGCTCCTTCTTTGTTTCACCCCTTCTCTCCTTCTTCCGTTTTGTTTCTTTCTCTCCTTCTTTCTTTTTCTTTCCTTCTCCTATCTTTCTTTCTTTCTCTCCTTCTTTCTTTTCTTTCCTTCTCTTCTTATTTCTTTCACCCTTCTCTCCTTCTTTCATTCTTCTATCGTTCTTTCTCTTCTTCTTTCTTTTTCTTTCCTTATCTCCTTCTTTCTTTTTCTTTCCTTCTCCTATTTTTCTTTCTTTCTCTCCTTCTTTCTTTTCTTTCCTTTTCTTCTTCTTTCTTTCGCTCCTTTTCTCCTTCTTTCTTTTTCTTTCTTTTTCTTTCCTTCTCCTATCTTTCTTTCTATCCTTCTTTCTTTTGCTCCTTTCTTTCATTCCTTCTTTCCTTATCCCTTCTTTCTTTTGCTCCCCCTTTCTTTCGCCCCTTCTCTCTTTTTCTTTTGCTCCTTTCTTTCTTTCTCTCCTTCCTTCTTTCTTTTGCTCCTTCTTTCTTTCTTTCTCTACTTCTTTCTTACTCTGTAAAATCCCCCAGTTTATAATATCAAAATAACACATATACAATCAGGGACTTTATATATTATATGCATGTTAATCTTCATCCAAGGCGACAGTGTTTTCTTTGTCTTGTGGTCAGAAGTTTATTCACATGCTAATTTCATTATTCTGATAATGTGCTAATCCTCTTTATGCAGGACAAAGAAGTATAGGAGGGGTGCAGATATTCGCCCCTTACATTGCTCTCAAGACGCTTCTTCATCATCTGTTCTGTTTCTTTCTTTTCCCTCATCCTTTCCAGACCCTCAAAGCTCCCGGTGTCCATCTGTGGTGACGAAGAGCACAACTACACGTGTTTCAATGGGGGCAACTGCTCTGAGACCACCCTAATGTGTGACTGCCTGCCTGGATTTTCGGGTCAATGGTGATTATTCCACCTCTTTCTCTTTCACACGATCTCATGAACGCATTTTAATGATCTTTATTTTATTAATATTGCTTTGTCATTAAATCAAATTCAAAGATGAATGTAATATTATATAGTGACATTAATGTTGTGATATTACCGATTTCAGATTCATGGCTCAAAACATTTCTGACCAATTAGCACCATCTGTTTTATAACAAGTGTTTTTATGCTTTTTACAATCTTAGGTGTGAATTAGACATCGATGAGTGCAGATCCAACCCTTGCTTAAATGGTGGCTATTGCCACAACATGGTTAACAAGTTCCAATGCGTCTGCGACGTGACCTTCGCCGGCAACACCTGCGAATTGGACGTAAGCGACCTTTACTTTTACATGGCGGCTTTGTTTTGGCAAAACCTCTTTCAGTTCCTCTCCTACCTCATATTGCGGTTAGATGATGAGCCGGAGGTGGACTGGGGTGAGAATATATAAAGGAGTGGTTGTGGTTTAGGGAAATGTGGGTGTGGCTGATGCAATGACCGATGTATATACGTTTATAAGTCACTTTAGTAGAAAAACACATGGCAATAATGTTAGCATAAATGTGAGTCTGTTGCTAGAATTTCATTGGTTGATTTATCTATGTTCTGTATTAGGTAAATGTAATATAGAAGGAGTACAATATACTGAATATTTAATCAGTATATAAATCAAATCAAAACCATGCCGTGCCTTGAGTTAATATGTGTTATCATCAGTGATCATATTTCAGGCAGCACATTTATTATTTATTAAGATATTGTTATTGGTTGATAGTGTTTTCACTGAATGCTGTGCACTGCAAGTGAGAATGGTTGTGTAAATAAAATACTTTTTATTTAATAAGTTTGTATATTTATGAAGTTTAACATAGCATTTGTACGTTTGAGAAGTACATACTCTCAAAGTACATATATGACTAATATTGATGATTCTAGGATAAGGAGTTTGGGCAAAATATATTGAAGTCTTAAAGGATTAGTCAATTTTCTTGAAAAAATTTCAGATAGTTTGCTCACCACCATGTCATCCGGGGTGTTGATGTCTTTCTTTGTTCGGTCGAGAAGAAATTATGTTTTTTGAGGATTTTTCACATTTTAATGGACTTTAATGGACCCCAAAACTTAACAGTTTTAATGCAGTTTAATATTGCAGTTTCAAAAGACTCTAAATGATCCCAAACGAGGCATAAGGGTCTTATCTAGCGAAACGATTGTCATTTTTTGCAAGAAAAGTGGAAAATATGCACTTTTAAACCTCAACTTCTCTTCTTCCTCCGGCTGTATGACGAGCCAGCGCGACCTCACGTAATTGCGTAATGCGGTGGAAAGGTCACGTGTTACATATATGAAACGCACGTTGTGGACCATTTTAAACAATAAACTGACACAAAGACATTAATTAGTATCATTCGGCATACAAAAATGTCGGAACGGTCCTCTTTCTCCACACTTGTAAACACTGAGGCGTAGTATCGATACGTCATCCGTGACCTCTTGATGTGATGGCGTATTACGTGAGGTCGCGCTGGAGTTGTGGTTTAAAAGTGCATATTTTTTGTTTTTCTTCTCGCTGGATGGGACCCTTGTGCCTCGTTTGGGATCATTTGGAGTCCTTTGAGGCTGCAGTTTTTAACTGCATTGAAAATGTTGAGTGTTGGGGTCCATTAAAATGAGAAAAATCCTGGAATGTTTTCCTCGAAAAGCATAATTTCTTCTCGACTGAACGAGGAGGGACATCGGCGTTTTGGATGACGTGGTGGTGAGTAGATCATCTGAATTTTTTTTTTAAGAAAATGGACTAATACTTAAACGATTTCCATCAAATTACTTTTGATTTTCTAACATTTATTTACACTAAACAATATCTCCATATTAATCACATCGTAGCACAATTTTAAAAATCACATTTAAATGTTAACTTTAACCACTATACTATAATGTCTTTGATATATTCAAAGTGACACACATTATTTAGTAGCTTGTAGTAGTCTTCTGATCATCTGTCTCTGTTGTTTGTCATCTGATTGTTCATTCATTGTCTATCACTTTCGTCTGTAGTTCACTGTCTGTTTTCAAATAAAACATCTCACCCACCTCATCCGTTCTCGATCTGTTGTTTGTCCCGTCTCCCCTCTTTTGACTGAATCTTGCCACAGATTTTGACAGACAGATCCACTGAACTAGAGGTTGCAGACACATCAAAGATGTACCTGTACTGTAAAACCAACGACAGGTGTGTTGAGTCAGCGATTTCTCCTGAGACATCATAAGAACATGGCAACCAAATAAAAAGTGTCTGCTGTGCAAGTTTGAAACACAAGGAGGTTTTTCATAAGCAACTTACAATGTATTTGCAGGTAGAGCCTCACTCATGGTCAAAGAAATATTTTGGGTTTTGTAAAAGTAAAACATGGTGAGGTTTCCCGTACCGGACTTTCCTGTATATCTGAAAAGATTTAATAACTAATAAAAAAGCTTTAAGTTTTGCATTCTTCTTTTTGAAACTATTTTAACCTGCATTAGATGTTTTAATGTGCTAGCAGGGTGCTGGTGTCAAAGATAGACACTTTCCGCTTTGTTAATCCGTTTAGCAGGATAGATGTGTGAGCATCTAATCTCATGATAAGAGACATGAGTGTCTGATCTCTGATCGTCCTTTAAAGCTGCACTATAGGTAAATATTTCCACCTAAAAGGTTTAACACAAGCTAATATGAATAAGAGGAAATGTGTTTAAAATCATCTCACGGGATAAAGACTGCGGTGATCTAAAAAAAGCCATTTTATGGGGAAAGTCATGTCGATCACATGACCAATGACCATCTATAAAACTTTGGCCTGGTTTCAAAGGCTTAGCTAATGCCAGGACTATGCCTTAGTTAAATTAAGATGTATAAGCATCTTTAATAAACATGCCTTGAAAAAGGGACATTGCTGGTGTGTATCTTGTGGCAAATCAGTGGCGCTGACATATTTTGAAGAGCCCCTATGGTTTGATTCACGATTTGGCATTTCCTTTGGTGTGTGAGTGTTTATTGGTTCGTGTTGGCGATATGCAAAAGGTACAAATCCCAAAATCCCAAAAAATGACGCAAGTTATCGTTTCCTATGTAAATCTCTTTTCTTGGACTACAACAAACACACTGATTGTAGGCAACAGTTTACTTCCTGGGATTGGTGATGTGGACGGGACTGACATTATCATGATTCCTCCCGCTTCGGACTCACAGCCTGTAAGTTAACTGCTGTTAGAAACTGAATCTTTCAAACATGGTAAGGAGCGTCACATTTCCGGCTGACGTCAGAGGTATTCAGGCCAATCACAACGTACAGATTAGCTGGCCAATCAGGGTCACAGAGCTTTCAAATCTGGAGCTACAAAAATGTACGGTATGTGGAAAAAAGTGTGTTTTTTTAAACCATAAACCACGCAAACACTTTGTATTATACCAAATACACAAAATAACAATGGATCTCATACACTAAGCATGCGTACACACAAATTTGTGCAAATCGTGATTCAACAAAAACGTTCTTATCAAAATGTCTTCTAAATGTACGCAAAAATTCAAGAAAACCTAA
This sequence comes from Misgurnus anguillicaudatus, assembly GCF_027580225.2. Taxonomy (NCBI): domain Eukaryota; kingdom Metazoa; phylum Chordata; class Actinopteri; order Cypriniformes; family Cobitidae; genus Misgurnus; species Misgurnus anguillicaudatus. Next base: position 9,910,947 of record NC_073359.2, on the reverse strand, counting down.
AACCACTCGTACGCAATAATCAACTACACTATAATCAATACTAGGCTATAATTATAATGTGTATAATAATGTTGATATAAAATTATATAAAATTTATGTGATTATATTTTATATTAGAATTTTTTCTGTATTATATATTATTATTATATACATTATATTATACTATATATTATAGAGCTGGGCAAAGATTAATCTAGATTAATCGCATACAAAAAAATCTCTGTTTTTGCGCAACATATGTGTTGTGTGTAATTATTATTTATATCTAAAAACACACACATACATAAACATTTAAATTTTTTATTCATATATTTTTTATTAATTTAGGCTATATGTAACGTAGAATATATAAAAATATAAATAAATAAATATACATATGTAAATGTTTCTTAAATAAATACATGAATGTGTGTGTGTGTATTTACATATACTAGGGATGTAACGGTATCAACAATTCATGGTACGGTAATATTTCGGTATGAAGCCTGCGGTACGGTAATTATTGAAGAATTTACAAGAGGGAAAAAACAAAGAAAGACTTGGAAAAACTGCCATAAGTGTTTATTAAACAAAACTGAACATTACAATGTACAAAGTGTAGTGTAGTGTAGTGTTTACAATTTTCATAAAAAGGACAAAAATAATAAAACCATGTAATAAAATAAAAAAATAACGTTTTAGTTTAGTTTATCAACTTTAATATCTTGAACATTTTTCTTAAAAACTAAATTCAAGAAAAATTTGCCTACCCCATCAGAATTCTTTTTTTTGCTTGATTAAATCACTAATTTACTTTAATTTGTTATTTTTGGTCTAAAAACTAGACTTTTTTCTTGGGTCGTTTTGCTCATCAAGAAAAAGCATCTTAATTTAAGAATTTTTTTATATTTTTATTGAAAACAAGACAAAAATACTAAGATTTTTTAATCATTTTTTACAGTGTAGAGCATATAAGAATTACTTGAGGGAACTAAATTTAGTATTTTTAAAATATAGCATTTTTTAAGTTTTATAAATGAACAATCAGTTTCACAGAATCTCACTGTTCTCTTGTACAGAATGCAATAAACATTTTAAATATAGTACATTTATGTGAAGGCAAGTCATAAAGCATGCGACAGTGAAGCAAGGTGTTTTTCTTTTTGACTGCTGAAGCACAAATGTGTCTCCGTGTGAGGAATCTGTGGATCTGTGGTTCACGTCTGCAGTGAAAGTTTGTATCTTTAGAGTGACAGTATAGTGCTTGGCCAGCAGAAAGACCCACCATCGTTCTGTGTGAAATGCAACTCAGCAGCGCGTTGCTGCGGGTCTGAGAAACGCGCGAGAAATATATCGGGAGAAGCTTATCTCTTGGACAGGATCGTTTGTCTGCTGGAAAGACTGAGTGTCTCTCTTTTCCCATCTTTCTCTCTTTTTCACACACACACACACACAAAGCATCGACTGCATTCAAAGCTCAGCGCTAGAGTTTTCTGCGGCCTGTCGCTGCGGCTTCAACACATGCAGTCACTGCGGTCGGGTTGGATGATCTAATTTTGGATCTGAACAACTGTGCTGATATTCTCTGGTGTGCGAAGCAGTGTTTTGTGTTATATTTTGTTTGCTGGCTCTTCGACTAATACTGGCAAGTTCATTACTGTTATTGGTGATTATTAAAACGTGATTATGCGATCGCATGATTCAATGCATAATCAGCCAAAGTCCACATATTTATGAAGATTTCCGCATGCTTTTTTGGTGGCTTCTAAATTCATCCCTGTTTGGATCCTAAGGAATGAATGGGGCTAGGCTAAATGCTAACACATTCACGACACGCTGTACAAAGATTAAGTGCACGCATTGAAAAAAGATGGGAATGTATTAATTTGTCTAAGTTTAAGTAAGAACATAGTAAAATATTGAAAAACTGTGGTGTTTTCCTTTAATCAAATTAGATGTACAAGTTCAATGTTGAATATTTTGAGGAATATCTCACCTCCTGGCATCTCTAACTACTTTATCTTTCCTCCAGCTGAATGCAGAGAGTGTTACCTCTAATCTACTGCTGTCCATCGGTCTGGTTTCTGTGGTTCTGTTGTTGGTTCTGTTCGGCGTGGCCACGGCTTTGGTGTTGGCGCTGAGTCGGCGAGCGACACGTGGCACCTACAGTCCAAGCCGTCAGGAGAAAGAAGGTTCCCGAGTGGAAATGTGGAACATTGTCCAGCCTCCACCAATGGAGAGACTCATCTGAACTGTTAAGACATTTATTCTGAACAATATTAGCCAAGCATATTGATCTAAAATGGCTACAAGTGAGACTCTAAATCCTTATGAATGCTTACGAAGTAGTGCTGGACAAAGATTAATCGCATACAAAATAAAAGTGATTTTTTTGTGTGTAATTATTATGTATATTTAACCACACACACACATACATATAGTCATTCCAGAATTTTTTTTTTATATATCAATTTGTTTAATTTTTATATAATATAGAATATATGAAGAGTTTCGTTGCAAAACGAGATAACGCCGTTTTTAACATTTTTGTCAAAACATGTTTATTATTATGTTATCATGTTATTATTTTGTTTTATGTTGCTACTTAGAGCTGTATTTTTTAAGTTATGAAGTTTAAATCAAAACAAACCAACTGCAGTTGAATTGATATTAATTGGAATGCACAACCAAAAAACGAGATTTCTGAAAAATTATAAAAACTGAGTTATCTCGTTTTGCAACGAAACTCTTCATATAAAAATATAAATAAATATATATACACATGTAAATGTTTCTTAAATACATACATGAATGTGTGTGTATTTACAGCCCAGTCTCACGAAGTTTCGTTATATGGTCGCGTAACTTTTTGATTCTTTTTTTTCGTGATATTATCGCGAATTTCCATGTTTTTTCGTGATCGAATTCCTGTTTTCGTGTGATTATCACGTATTGGTTACTCAACTGTTTTGTCAAATTTTCTTACTATTGTCCCTTCGTTTAGGGTTAGATTTACATAAAATGACATCCCTACCCAAACCCAACTCGCCAGGCGACATATAAAAAAATAAATCTGAAAAAATAGTATAAACCAATATATAAAGTGACATTCTAATGCAAGCAGCAAATCTAACCCTAAACCGAAGCGATAATGGTTTAGGGATGGGAAAGGGCAGTTGAGTGACCGGTGCGTGGTGGTCGCACGAAAACAGGAATTCGTAATACAATCACGAAAAAACGCGAAAATTTGTGATATCACAAAAAAAAGAATCGAAGATGTATGTGACTGTATCACGAAACCTCGTGAGACTGAGTAGGTATTTATATTAACATAATAATTGCACACAGCACACACTCGTATATTATGCCAAAAATCACTTTTTGTTTGTATGCGATTAATCGCAATCTTTTCCCAGCACTATTATGAAGGTCTTTATTTATTAATCGTGTGGCAGCTACTGTATTAGATAATAGGAGTTTTTAATTGGACAATCTCCCAAACAGACATTTCATGTTATTAAATAAATTATAAACTATGATTGGTAAATACATTTTTACAAGCATTAAAATTTGTTGCTTATAATAGTAAATTTAAACAGTAATAAATCAAACATTGCCTTGCCAAATGCAACATGACAAGTGTATGTTGTAAGTGTAAGTAAATGCTGGTTAAAGCAACAGGATCATATTTTATGTTAATGTGCAGCAAGACCGATTTTTGTTTTTAACCAATTGTATTTCACTGTGGGTGGGGCTAACTTATTATTGAATTAAGTCAATTATTATTGAATTAAGCCTGGTGAGGAGACATTCCCGGTGTCCCAATTTGCATACTATCGGTCCTAAATAATATTTTTTGAAGAAAAAAAATGAGTGTCTTAATACTTGCATGCTCTTTTGCTATTCCCCAAAATGTATTTTGCCATCTATAACAAAAAAGCACACACTTTTAGTGCATAAAATATGATTAAGCAAATTGGGACACGGTCAGTGTGAAGATAGGATCTCTTCATGTGACTTCATATGTTTGTGAATTTAAACCAACATTAACACTCAATATACAGTTTTGCACATTTGCTGCTTTTCCCCTGCAAAAATGTATTATAAATAAACGATTTTAATGATTTGTTCATTTTTATATTCATTTAACATCTCGTTTTATACTTTAGGATGTTTTACAGTGGCTTAGGTTGAGGATAAATATCTATTTGCACAATAAATGAACCCAAGATGAGGCGTGACAGCTGTACAGACATTTATATCATTTATTTTTGCTTCACAGTGCAAACAATTTCTGTAAAAACACATCAGACTGACCTACTATACTATACAACTGTACTGAGAGCATGCGACAGCATATGAAGAAATTTATGCCACCCTAAATCAGCATTCACTGTCAGAAAAAGGTACAAAAGGGGCAATACCCTTTAAAGAAGTCCTATTATGTACCAATCAGGTGCCTTAGACAAGGTTCCAGTAATAGTATGCACTGTTTAGCCACAAATACAGTATGTGCTTTTTAAAAGGGTACCGCCCTAGTGAACCATCAACCACCCTGCCCTAAACATGGTAAAAAATAATGATTGGTACATAGTGATCATTTTTTCGGGTAGCTGAGACACATCTTTTATTTCTGAGTATCTTAAACATTCAAAAGCACAGACTGGACAGTCCAGTGATTTCATTACAGCAGGTCACTACTAAATGATGCAACAGCAAAACAGATCATTCACACTCCACTTTTTTTGAAAATAGGCTCATTTTCCAGCCCCCTAGAGTTAAACATTTGACCCTGACCACCCTGGAATCCATTCAGCCGATCTCCGGGTATGACGGCACCACCTCCAGCACAGCCCAGCACAATCCACCGAACCCGATCAGACCATTAGCATCACGCTACAAAATGAGTTTTGATATTTTTCCCATTTAAAACTTGACTCTTCTGTAGTTACATCGTGTACTAAGACCGACAGAAAATTAAAAGTTATTTTCTAGGCAGATATAACTCTAATTCTGGCATAATAATCAAGGACCCTGCTGCCGCAACATGGCTGCAGCAATATCATTGCGCCCGCTGCAGCCACGCCACGGCAGCAAAGTCCTATGACACTACACAGTGACCGAAAATAGTCACGCGATGCTAATGGTCTAATCAGATTCAATGAACCATGCCAAGCCATGCCAAAAGTGGCACCGCCAGACCCGGAGATCGGCTGAATAGACTCCAAAACGATAAAAATCAAATGCCCAACCCCAGGGGACCTGGAAAATTTGCACACCTTCAAAAAAAAAGTGACGTGTCCCTTTAAGGAAAACAAAGTAAAAACACGTACCATCGTCGTAACAGTTAACATCGTATTTGATGCTCTGTAGACTTTAGGATGTGTGCTCATGCATGTTAAAAAAATCATAAAAATGACTACAGAACCTTACAATGAAAATGCACATTAATGATCAGTTTATATGTAAACAGGATAAAGATTAAAGATTTTGGGTAGCACAGCAGTTCCTTAACAGTGTACAAATCACTAATATGAGCACCTAGTGTTCAACAGCTCGTGGACAGTAAGTGGCTTGACCGCAACGTAAAATGTGACCAGATCTCAAATAATGCAAAACAATACTTTTTTAAAACATGTTAACATTTCTATTTAAAAGAAAAGAGTGTTAAATTGTCAAAAAATCTAATACAAGTCATTATTTAAAATACAGAGCACATTTAAAAGACATTTTTTTTTAAATATACAGTAACAAATAATAACTAATACAACTTTAATAATACGCAGACAGTTTCAAATATAAAAGTGACCACGCAGTTAAATCGGATCATGTGTTTTTGATTGCTATAAACATAATGATGGTCCTTCTTGCATTAATTATGTACCTACAGTACAGTCTCAGAAATTAAGGTACAAAAGCTTTAATAAAGTACACATTTTTAACTACAGTAAACGGTGCATATAAGTACCTCAATGGTACCAAATGTATACATAACTGTACACATTACAGCCTTTTTAAAGAGACAGCTTTTGCACCATTTATTCTGAGAGTGTATAAACAGGTTATCAGGCAAATAAAGCACATTGTACCAAATATATTAGGCTTCAGTGATTCATTTAATATTTCTGGGTCATTTGTAGAGCTTAATGTAAGTTACAATATCACGGTTGTACAATATGGAAAATATGGTATTAATTTTACTACTACAGTACCACTAAACTACAATTGAGAACATAATACAAAAGTACCGGTGATTAATAGAAGCTCTTTCCAAAAACTGTCTGCATGGGTGTCTACCTAGAGAGCACTTTTATGGATCATAGTTACTTCCTTTAAATCAGTCATATATGAGATTACATGACAGTTAGGATGCTGCCTTATCCACCTTATTTTTGACGTAAATGTGGGCGCTGCCGTCTTTGAGCTCCTTTGTGTAAGACTTCCGTAGAGCCACTAAAGCTAAATAGTCGTATTGTGTCATTTTAACTGGCTTTTTAACTCTTTCCCCGCCATTGACGAGTTATCTCGTCAATTAAGAGAAAACATTTGCATGAAAAAACTCTCATGTTAATCTTTAATACCCCGATTATCCACTAAATGGCACTCTCTTACTCAATTTATAAAAAACTTAAGCAATTTTTTTTTACTAATTTTAAACTGTGTATGTTTTGATAATCGTTCTGAATCTGATCTCTAACAAAATTCCTTTACAAAAATGCTATTATTTCAGCTTTTTTGCAAAAACAAAAAGTGTATTGTTTACTCTCATATTAAGAGTTTATAAGCAAATAAAAATATAGATATGATGAAACATTTTTTTTCCCCATTTTGTTTGTTTCTTTGAAAGCAGAGGGTCTGTTCTTTCATTTGATATATTTTTATGTTTATATATTTTTAGAAGAAAAAAATTCTGTAAAATTTCTGTAAAACTTTCGTGAAAATCACAAAAAATGCTGGCGGGCATCTTTTCTAAAAAAGGCTGGTGGGGAACGAATTAATGTTTATTATGAAATCCAGTAAGCCGGCATACTTTTTACAGTTAGAGGTTGCCATAATAGCTGGTACAAACACAGTAAATCTCCATAAAAAAACATAATACACGCACAAGAGCTGAATGTGTATGTGGCGAACATGCACCCATGATCTGTATCCACACATGCATCCAGCAAAACCTTTCAAAGACACTGCCAGTAAACAATAAATACAATAATTGTTCAAAAACAACTAATGTTATGCTAATAAAAATATGCTGATTTAGCAGATTTATTTATTCTGCTACTATATATTACAAAAATGCGATTACAGTACAGGATATATACGACATAAACTGCTTATTAGTTATTGTTTATAATAGTAGTTAAAGCAACACTATGTAGTTTCCATGTAAAAATGACTTACAGCTCCCCCATGTGGTTGAAAAGCGCAACAGTGCCTGGTATCAGACACTCTTCTGCAGGCAGGGGGAGGGGTGGAGCTGTGTTTCCTACCCTCCACCGCCACTTTCAGAGTGTGCTTGTAGCAGCTAGGAGGCTGCTCAGGTTGCAGCAATGGTACAATTTGTCCAGTTAAAAGTTGTTCTATCACTGAAATAATTTTAGAGACATTATTTAAAGGTAAAAAAATTACATAGTGTTGCTTTAATGTGTTTGTGTGTACTTTTGTTATGTTTTAAATGAAAAAGCAAATAAGCAAATAATAATTATTTTAAAAGCAAATAATTTTAAAATAAGCAAATAATTTCAGAAGCTCTAGTGCGTAAGAAGCGATGCAATAATATTTTCATAAAACGAAAACAATACTGAATACATGTAGTAGTTTAATATGTTTATTATGGTTTGTTCAAATAACTTGTAAATAAGATGCTTCTGACCGTCGGGCCGCATGAAACTCGATGTGTCGTCATAAAAACTCAAACAAGTCCATTAAAAATTGCTTTTTAAAAAATAAACTCAAACCAGAGGGACAGTTGTGACATTTTGAACCATCGCCTGAAAAGGTTAAAAATACGCACATTTTTTTTCAAAATGTTCGAAAATAAGGTGGATAAGGTGGCTTCACATTTAGGCAGTAGATGACAAGCTGGAACGCAAGGTTTTGGAAAAGAGCTACCGTATAGTCATACCTACACTAGCATTTGAACTCTTTAAGGCACAACTTTGCTTTTAAAAATTTAATTGTGTAATAATGACTTTTAAAAGGTGACTTCTGCTGCATTTAATGTCTTAAAATACAAAGCTAATATACTTTTTTGATGTACCATTTGATCTACAGTGTTTAAGCCAAAATACAATAAAATATTTGACAAAATATATTAAATCTCTGTTGACAAAGACAACAATTTCCATCTTCTATTTTGTTCTTTGCAGTGTACGTGTGTAAAATATGAAACGGCATTTATGTTTCATGTGAAATATTGCACACTAATAATACTAATGCTGCTTAAAAGTTGACCAAGCAAATCATTTGTATTTAATGAGTGAATTTGCATAGTTATATGATCTCTCTGCTTTGTTTGAAGGCTAAAGCATATGTGACCTTGTCTGTGAAATCCAGGCTAAAGTCTCATAATCCAACAATGAGATGAAGAGCATCAAAGTGTGATTTCAATCAATGATTTCAATCTTGACATGACCTTACTCAGTCAATATTGAAGATATCAAGGTAATATTTTCACACAATGTTCTTTATGTGAGGTGATTTTATGTAGATTGCTGGGTTTCTAAAGACTGGGTCACATATAGTTTCAGGTCAGCTTACAGCTACACAGTGCGGGACAGGAAAAAATTCAAACGGATGTAAGGACTGAGTGAAATCTGGAGATGCAGATTTGAGACACAGGTCCAAAAACACAAAATGCTTTAACAACCAGGAGAAGTGAGCTGAGCCATTAAAGTGTCAGAATACATAGCACAAGTCCCACATCACTATACTCAAGGGCCTAAACACTTCATCAGCCACTAAAGAAACAAGTACTGGATCTAATAACCACATCCTGTTTGGTGCGCCAATATGGCTTTTAAAGATGGCGGCCATACTGAAAATAAATGAACACAGAATGCAAAGGCTTACACATTATAAATAAAATAAGGCTACTAACCAACAGCACATTGTATAATTTCATATGCTTTCAATAATTCAAATTCTACGTTTGCAACCTACACAAAGGGTGCGAGGGGGCACGTTAAAAAGTTTGAGAACCACTGGCTTAGCCAATGCATTTTACGTCCACAATTCTGTTGCAGAGACCATAGATATACATAATAAAGACTAGATGTCTTACGGCAGAGTCTCTAACGTCATCATCGGCGGCCATCTTGTCACATGCAAGCTTCCTGGCGGGCCCTGGTACCTGATGGCGGGTAAGGGATCTGCACGAACACAAATACTCTTATCTCGCTGAAATCTTGACGGATTTACAAATAGTTTGGTTTATACAAACATTATTTATGTGGCTTAAATTGTGCATGCTTGAACATATTTCATGAACATTATTCATGAGTATGCAGTGTCGTAAGTACATCTCTGACGTTTATAAGAAACCAAACAGTTTAAAAATTGGTAGAAAATTGAGCAAATTATGATTATTTATAAAGTGCATGTAGTATTAAAACAATGTTACGAGCGAGCGAGCGACAAGATGGCCGCCAGGTGCAGAAGTCGATCTCCATTGGCCAGCAGCGCGGACGAGACATCTAGCCTTTATTATGTATATCTATGGTAGAGACTCCATTAAACTAAAACTTTTCTTGTTTTGAACGACAGTTTTACACTACCGCCAGCTACACCACCCCTTGTGGCAACTCCGAGAATGCAATTTGGTTGCGTATGATTTCACACAAAGCAACAACTTGTGAATGAGCTTGCATATCTTTAAAGCTCTGCGTATATTTCAGTATGTTTTAGGCTTGCACGAATCTGTAAGAAGCTAATAAGGGTTTTAAATGGTTTATTAGTAACAGATTTTCCTCTTTCTGCTGGGCAGCTACAGTCCAGGAAATGTCAGGGTTGTAATATAAACACATTAAGAACTTTAATATACGTTGGCTGTCATTTTTAAGGCTATTAGACTTAACCATGATAGTTAAAAGTAACGTTGTGATTCATTAGAAACGGTAAGAGAAAGTAATTGGGATTTAATTATTTTATTACATCTGCCACTTGGGCCTGGTGAAGCTAAAAGTATAAATCTTGGAGGAAAGCAGAAACCTGAGAGTTGTACATGGTTTTTCAAAAATATATAGTTCATTACCCACAATGCAAACGAAGAACCAGTTCTCCATCTGTCCTATATAAATATCTCATCTTTTGGATGCTTTACATGCATGTAGTAGTGACGGTAGCGAGCAAGCCAACTACAGTCACAGACTAAAAATACCGTGAAGCGAAACAAAAACGTTTTAAGGCATCATATTAAGCGTAAATTAGTTGTCGGTTTAAATACTTCGTACGATTTAGTAAAATATACGTAGACAGTGATTTCCACAGTGATTTATCTAAATAGATTTAAAACTTCGACTCGTTCAAGTGCACATCGTTGAACGTTATATAATTGGAATACAGCTACAATAAATATAACGGGATGCATGTTGTTAAAAATCCCTGTCTTTGTTCTTTCCATGCAGCCAAAGTGACCATTTAGAATTGAATGTGAAAATAAGAGGACCCATCTATTCACAATGACTACAAAAATACCTTCATGCAAACAGACTGCTGGTGCGAAGTCAGATGAGAGCGTTTCTAAAAACCCACATGGGAGTGTTTTGTGATATTCTCAGGACTAATCCAAGCTGGTGTTTTTCTGTACCTGCGTAAGCGCCAGGTCGTTCGGAATCGCCATGCTGAGACGACACATCGACTCGATCTCCTCAAGCAAGCCTTTCTCCTCGATCTCCTCGTCCTGTGTGTTTTCTGCGTGTTGCACGTTTTCCATCTCCCAAGGTATAAGCATGGAAGGCTGCCTGCTTCTGGGTCCTGCTGTCCGCTGCTGGCTGTTGTCCTGGTATGGCCTTTGGTTCTTTTTGGAAAAGACCCTCTGCCGTGAGAGGCTGCAACCTGTTGGACGCTGACGGTCAGGGGTCAGCTGGGTGTTCGAGTTGAGAGTAGGAGAGCTTGTGGTGTCCACCTCAGAAGGTTCAGAGAGCAAAACTATGGGTACTTCAGGGAAAGAGTTCCTCAGGGGAAGCTCGAAGAAATCTTCGTTAGTTAGGGGAGGATGGAAGGGAAGGGACCGCGAGCTGGGTTGGCGTCGGGGCGAAGGTGGGAGATGTTTGCCGTTGACGGCGCTGTCATCTTGACCCATGTTCCACTCACCTTGATCTCCGTTTCCTGATTCGAAATCGATCTGAATGGCGCTGCTTGCTGATGGGGACTTGCAGTGTTTCTGAAAACATATGGAAACGGTCAGCCATGATGGAAAATAGCAAATATATTATTGTTCATACTTATTTAACAGGCACAGGAAGGAACATGCATTAAAGGGGACATTTCATGAAAATCTGACTTTTTCCATGTTCAAGTGCTATAATTGGGTCCCAAGTGCTTTTATTAAACTAGAAAATGTGTCATTCAAATTTGGCTCCCTTGTGATGTCAGAAGGGGATCTTAATATAATAATACTGCCCTCTTAATTATTGCACTATCCAACCACAGCACTGCAATTTAGTGCAAAGAGAAAGAGAAAAAAATAATAATTGACAGCACAATTGAGTTTCAATTTCAACAAACCACCATCATGGCGATCAGTGTTTGCATTTCATCAGCTCATTTGCATTTAAAAAATACACCCAAAAATGGCACATTTTGCTCACACCTACAAAGTGAAAATTTTAACATGTTATAACAAATGATCAAATACGGTATTTTGAGCTAAAACTTGACATACGTACTCTGGGGAAACCAAAGATTTATCTTACATCTTAAAAAGTCTTATATATTTAAAGAAGACCATTTTCTGTAAGGCATTAAACTTTTGTGAAAATCATGAAAAATGCTGGCGCTGGCTGGCAACTTTTTTTTAAAAACACTGGCAGGGAAAGAGTTAAAGGGATATTACGCCCAAAAATGAAAAGTCTGTCATCATTTACTCATTTTCAATTTGTTACAAAACTGTATATATATATATATATTTTTTTTTTTATTCTGCTGAACACAAAAGGAAGATGTTTTGAGAAATGTTTGTAACCAAAGTTTTTGCGCACCATTGACTTCCATAGTATTTTCATTTCCTACTATGGAAGACAATGGTGCTCCTGTTTCCTGCTTGATTGCTAATATCACAGGTTTGCAACTTGAGGATGAGTAGATGATGACAGACTTTTCATTTTTGGGCGAACTATCCCTTTAAATATTATAAAATCATTATTTCACAGAAAAAATGTCTGTCTTTATCCTCGCTCTGCATTTTTTCGTTGTCTTGACTCAAATAAAAACGGTTTTGTGGATAAAATGTCTATTTTTAGCACAATTTAAAAAACAGAACAGTGCAAATGCCGACTTAAAGGAACACTCCACCTTTTTTGAAAATATGCTAATTTTCCAGCTCCCTTAGGGTTAAACATTTGATTTTCACCCCTTTGGAATCCACTCAGCTGATCTCCGGGTCTGGCGCTACCACTTTTAGCATAGCTTAGCATAATTCATTGAATCTAATTAGACCATTAGCATCGTGCTCAAAAATAACCAAAGACTTTTGATATTTTTCCTATTTAAAACTTGACTCTTCTGTAGTTACATCGTGTACTAAGCCCAACAGAAAATTAAAAGGTTGTGATTTTCTGTGCAAATATGGCTAGGAACTATACTCTCATTCTGGCGTAATAATCAAGGACTTTGCTGCCGTAACATGGTCTGCAGGAGGCGCAATGATATTACGCAGTGCCCGAAAATATTGAAAGTTACAAAGGGGACTATTTTTGGCTGCTGCGTAATATCATTGCGCCTCCTGCACCCATGTTACGGCAGCAAAGTCCTTGATCAAACTCTTTGGTTATTTTTGAGCGCGATGCTAATGGTCTAATCAAATTCAATGGATTATGCCAAGCTATTCTAAAAGCGGTACCACCAAACCCGGAGATCGGCTGAATGGATTCCAAAACGGTTTTCAAAAAAAGTGGAGTGTCCCTTTAAAAACATGAGCTGGTTTATTAAATTAGATATTTGAAGTTGCTGAAACCAGCAGCCCTTACTGTGGGAGCAAAGTCAAGGTCTTCGTTAGATCTGAAGAAGTCCAGGCTCTTGGCTGCGGAGAGTCTCCCCTCCTCTATATGGGACGTGCTGAGAGAATCCAGTATCTCCTCCAGCAGGTTCATCTGACCTTGTTGGCCACAATCCGGCTCGAATTCAGAATCCTCACTGTCTTCATTGTATGACGGCACCCCACCGCTATCCTCAGATGATACTCTGCACATACACAGACACACATAGGTGAGAAGATAAAACACCAGAGGGCAGTGTTGCCTTGACAGATGACATTGATTACTTACCTTTGCACCACAAACATACAGCATTCACGCAATAAAGTCTGCATAATTCAAATTCTTACCTGCTGGCCGTGTCGTCATTGTTACTGTAACCGTCTGGATAGCTGAGAGTCAAGTTTGGAGGTGATTTTGTGTTGTGATGCTAAAAACAAAAGATCAAAATATTAAAATCTCACCTCGTCTACATTCCTAAGAGTAACATAACATAATAAGATGCAGAAAACATCTAAGCATTCTGTGGTTATTACGGGCCGACGGTATTAACTCCCATCCCCTGCTCGCTCTGCTAATCCCTTGTCTTTTATAACACACCTGTGTAACACGTTTAATTGGCAAATTAAAGAATTGAAGCATTATAGGGCACAGCTTCACGCTGCGGCTCCATCCATTAACTAGACTTCCACGCCACGTACACACACACGCCAACGCGCCGCCACTCACTAAAGTGGCCCATAAACTGTCGTTTGCCACATTATCAAAGCAAGCTACTAAAATGAAGCCTTTACTGGGGCCACGGGCATGAAAAAGTGACATGGGTTGCTTGGCTAACTGCACTATCGTCGGATCAAAAAGTGGTCAATCGGACATTGGTGCAAATTAATGTCGAATTTCATGTATCGATGATGCCTGTCGAATGGGTTAACGGCCAACCCCGTCCATAAAAATAGCTAAGAGATGCGTGTACCGAACACTTTAGACTCTTGCCATCGAAATAAACAGGAACACATGTTGGGCACTGATTACCTCACTTGCTAGTAGCCGCCAGCTATAATGAAAGCGATTACGGGGGGTTCAAGCCTTGAATCCTCCAAAAGGCTTTAATGGATTCCTGTGTCAGGGTCGTAAATCTGGCCGGCAAGCCACTTCGGCATAAGTGAAGGGGTTGGATGCACCTGCGCAACTGTGTCACATTCATTTGGTGTTGGTGTGTGTGTGTGTATGTTTGCCCTGCAACAAAGTTTGCAGTTATTTAACCCCTCGGGTTGGAAGGCAGAAAGCGCTTGTAGTTTCCTCTCTTGCTTTCTACGAGAGGAGGTGTTTATTAAAACAAGGTGAGCACCGGTCCTCTGCTGGCCTGCATTTCAAATACTCGCCAGCACAACAAAGAATGTATTATTCATTTAAACAACTTTTGTGTATGGTCCTTTACATAGTTTGCAAGACAATGAATTACTGCTGATAACATATTCGAAATAATACGTGGTAAAGTGTAAGTAGGCAAAGTGTAGTGTAGTTGGTTTTTGTAGGCAAAACTCAAAAGCGAGTTAGCATTTTAGCACTTCCGGTTCCATCATTCCAAAGTTAATGAGGTTTTTGAATGTGTTTTTGGTTAAACTTCTTAAATAAGATATTGGGTAAGCATCAGCCAATGTTTCATTCTACAGCATGAAACACATCAATAATATCCCTACTCGTGACTTTTTAAATCTTTAAAGTGTCTTTAACTCATTCCCCACCAGCCATTTTTTTTTATTTGCCCGCCAGCATTTTTGGTGATTTTCACAAAATGCCTTCAAGGAAAATTTTCTTAGAATATATAAACATACAAATATATCAAATGAAAGAATAGACCCTCTGCTTTCAAACAAACAAAACGGGAAAAAAACGTTTCATCCTATCTATATTTATATTATCTATATTTTATCTCTGCTTTTAAACTCTTAAATATGGGTATTTTTATTTAAAAAAATAAATTAAGCGAAAATTTTGTTAGAGATCAGATTCAGAACAATCATCAAAACATTCACAGAGTTTAAAATTAGTATGATTCTTTTGCTTCAGTTTTTTATAAATTGGGTAAGTGCGCCATCTAGTGGATAATCTCGGTATGACTGTGGCTTCACACCAGCCACGTTTGAGGCGTCACATTTGCGTCTACCGCGTCTAGTTTGCCGCTTGAACATTTTGAGTTTACTCGCTTCATTCGTGCGTGAAATCTCCGCGTGATCATCAAAACATTCACGCGGGTGGGGCTTCTGCGACTCCGCTCGCTTCCTGTAATCAAGTCACTACTAGAGTAAGCTCCTGATTGGTTAATGCGGCGAGTTTTTCTGCCTAAGTTAACTTTTTTTTAACTCGCGCGTTTCCAGCGGCAACGCTCAATTTGCGCCATTTGCGCGAACTAGACGAACAAATGAGGCAGAATCACGTGTACCAAGCAGCACTAAACGCCTCATTCGCACCGCGACACCTACAGACGCGTGTCAACGCGTCTTCACATTGACTTAACATTGAAATCACTCACATTTGACGCCACTACTGCAGCTGGTGTGAACGCAGCATTAGAGTTTAACATAAAACATCATTAGGAACAAGTTTTTTA
Source organism: Misgurnus anguillicaudatus (assembly GCF_027580225.2). Lineage (NCBI taxonomy): Eukaryota > Metazoa > Chordata > Actinopteri > Cypriniformes > Cobitidae > Misgurnus > Misgurnus anguillicaudatus. The sequence continues at coordinate 9,895,167 of NC_073359.2, read as the reverse complement.
TGCTAATGTTTTCTCTTAATTGAGGAGATAACTCGTGATGGAAGGAATTAAAAGGGTGGGTGATAAGTTGCTACCTGGAACTATACACTGTGTCGGGGAGTTTAAACGTCATCACTAGGGTTAGGTTTCTAAAACTGGTCCCATTTTAGGACCGGTTCCAAATGTAAACATTTTTTAAAAATCAATAGGTCGCGCGCATTTCAATTTTGTTTATACTTATACGATTTTTACTTTTTCAGTCATTCTCGCACTGCGAACAGCAGTGAGCGCTTTACAGTTGTATCTATCTGCCAGGACCTGCCACAAGAACCTTCTCTCATTATGCACATGTGCAGTTCATTACACTCTGCACTATGACTAACCGCAGCAAATGTTTAAAAGTTTGGTTAAACTTTGTAAAACAAGACTGTAGTATTGCCAAATGCAATACATGTGGCAAGGATATTTCGTTTTGTTGCAGATAACAGTTACAGCAAGCCGGTTATAAATGTGGCAAGAATAAAATACAAATTCTTGAAAGTATTTGCTCTTTTCTCTCACTAAAAATATTGGAATCGGAACCAGGAATCGATAAGAACCAGATTCGATAAGCGGAATTGTTATCGGAATAGCTAAAATTAAAACGATACCCAATCCTAGTCATCACGCATGAAGATCTCAAAAACAACGCAACATGGGAACATTCATCCTAATAGTATTTCCTTATTTTTAAATGTGTTTAATACAGTTTGAAAGAGCTGTCGGAGGCTTTGTGGTGATGACGTTGATGTCGATTGACCGTGGTTGTAGTTCGCTTATAGCCTAAAGGGGGTCGCACACCAGACGCGTCGAGTCGCGTCTAGGGTCTCGTACACACTGCAAACTTTCGGGAGTGACGACCGCATTTAAATGCGGTAGTGAATCCCATAAATGTTTGTTTCCTGTCTGTACGGAACAAGACTCACTCCCGAAAATGTGATGATTGACACATAAAAAGCCATAGCAACGTTCTGCAGTCTCGCGTGCTTATCACTCACAGCTTTGACCAAAATAATAACAGCATTGTGTTTTGCAATAAGCCTCCGTCTTGGCATTGTGTATTTTATGCTTTTGTGAGGCTGCTTCACAGCACGGAGCGCGCGGCCTTGCAGTGTTGCCAGGTCCTCGTCTTTTTTGTACGTAAAAACCGTTTTGGCGCTTAACCGTTTATGGCTTTTGGCTCATGAAGCGATCAAGTTTTTGGTGTTAATAAAGCGTGAAGGTGCCGGTCCCAATATTTTGAACTTTGAGGTAAAGCATTTAGATTTATTTCGGTTTATTATTAGATTTTTCTTGTTTGCTTTTTTTTAGTGCAAGATGTGGCAACACTAGTCAGCAAACGCTTGTGCCTCTGCCATTTTGTGAACTGCGCATACAGAAGACTATTTCCCCTTCTAAGCATTTATTTTTTCAGAAGAGAGACCTGTCCTGTTTATGATGAACGTTGAAACACTTGATTAACTACTAGTTGTTCAGTTCGGTTATGTACACACTGTGCAGTTTTTGTAAATTCGGTTGTCACTACCTGCATTTTGCGGGAGTTAATTCGGTTGTAGAATGCAGTTGTGAGTCCCGTAAATTACTGAACTGTGTGTGTACAGAAAAGGATTAAGCATTAAAAGGTGAAGTGACAACCGAATTAATATGCAGTCTGTACGGGACCTAGGACAAACTCGGAGGTATCGTAAACCGGAAGTGCACATTAAATAGCGCAAGCTTAGTCAGATAGCGTCTACTTCGAAATGCCAAATATACGTTAGCAGCCAATGTTAATCGTTAATGATTTGGGATAAATATGATGTTATTTAATGTTAACTTATGAGAGTGGCACTCTGTGGCGCGACAGAGATTTGAGCAACTTTCTGAGTCAAAGCTGGGCGCTGCGGACAGGCGCCATCTGTCGGCGCCGGTGTGCGTATACTCATAGAAAACAATGTGTTAGATTTTTATTAAACGCTGCGCGTCCAATGTGCAACCCCCTTTAGGTTAGCTTTTAATTTCTAGTAAACACATTTAAACTTCAAAATGCATAAAAGTTGTGTTCATCTGTGAAGATTATCTTGTTGGACAAATCGTGCAACTGTCAAACTTTTGTTAAACACAAAGCTTAGTTTTGCGATAATCCAAAAGTCTATGGGAAAAATGAATGGGCTTTTTGGTGAGGAAACCAGTTTCCCGCTAACTTCCGGGCTGTCCTACAAAAATACATCATTCCTGCGGCACTCTATAATTAAATAATTATAAATAATCTGTTCCCTCTTTTTACATTTAAGCATTTGACAGCTGCTTTTATCCCAAATGTCTTACAGTGCATTCGAGGTATTTATCATATCAGCATGTGTGTTCCCTTGGATCAAACCCACGTTGCGAGAGGGGTCAGACACTGAAGTTTAAATCAACCTGAACCAAATCTTAAAGCAGCACTAGTAAGCACTTCCAACGACACTCCAAGGTGATTGGACGTAATGAAAAAATGTTTACAAAAGTTGCACGTTCGAATTCTAGTCGTCAATGTTAACAGAACAGATGGGGTTCCTGGAGCACTGTATTAGGAGCGCAAAAGTTACTGATAAAATGTACACCATGAATACATCTGAAGTTGCTTTGGATAAAAGCATCTGCACCAAATGCGTAAATGTAAACGCTACATTGAAAAAATCGTATTTATTCCTCTCTAAGACATTAAAACAAAGAAAGACGGTGGCCAAAAAAGAAACAGCAACTGTTAAAGCAATAGTTTAAGACGGGCAAAACCACTGATTTGGCATGCGAGTGCCTATTTGGTTCTTTTACGTGTACTTTAAATCAGCACGGACATGTTGAGCTGCCACAATTCAACGTCTGCCCCATAAACTGCCTGTTTGTATCCACGTGGAAAACGAGCTTTAGTCGTTAGTCAAAGCGGGACCGGAACAGGCGAGCAGACATCTCGGGTCCAGCTCACTGTTAAAAACTGTTAAAACGTCATCAGGCCATTTTGTGGATGGCATTTTAACAGAAAATCCCATTTTGCTTCTTGCATGGCCAAGTTATAAGCGCCGGCAACCGGGCTTTACGTTGCAGCCAATAGATTTAATAGTCGGGCTTACGTACATATTTCATATGCTATTTCAGAGCAGCCACTGATCTCATGGTTTGGCTGGGAACGAAAAAGGAAGATATGCCTGGAAAATGCAAACAAAGTGCACCTTTAAGCCAAAACCTAAGCCAGCGTCTGCTGAGCTATTCAAACAAAGCTCAGGACCTTTAGGTCAAAAACTCAGTCTAGTACTCTCCAACTGGCACCGGCTAAAAGCAACTTTGGGGAATATGAGAGATTGGGCAAGCAAAGAGTCTGTGATATTTAGGAATATCCAGTAGGTGGCACTTTGGTTCCATTCGAAAGGGAACTCCCCCGTATCCCCCTCATCTGCCAGCTTTGCATCTCTATCTCATCGTCGGCATGCAGATGTGCGGGATCTCAGCGAAACGTCCACTAGCCACAAGCGCTTTTGGCTCTGTGTGTACGCCAATGTTTTTTTGACACCTTGTGAATCCATCTGGATGCTGGCGAATTCCTTAGACTCGCACGCTTGTACTTGGAACTCTGTCATTGGCACTTCATCCATAACATGTGGTAGAGATTCATTTAAAATAAAATAAAAAATTCTAAAAAACAAACAAACATTTGTTTACATTATATTCGATTATAAATGTATAATTTTTTTATTTTATCAGGAATTGATGGAGATCTTGGAAAAACTGCAAGCTTGCTATAACGACAACTAAATAGCTATTTGGGGTAAAATAAAGATTAAGCTTGGATTATGCTTTAAGATGACATTAACATTTGTAAAGTTAAAGATTGTAAAAATGTACAATCATGTTTACAGTGGTGGCTGCTTATGTAATCCATATGTAAATTAAGGTAGAAGCCGAAACCGTTGCAGCGAGTTTGTATGAATTATACAAAAGTTGAACAGAGCTTTTTGGTTTCTTTAATATGCAATGCGGCTGAAATGGTCACGACTATAGGAGATCCATCTGCTGGCTTCATCCAGAGAGACAGTGTGTATGGAGTCATTCCCCAGAGGCTGTATGCCACTCACATAAGCCAACCACAACACACACACACACACACACACACACACACACACACACACAGCTTCAGTAGGAAGGGATAACCAGAGCTAGAGATCAGCTCTACTTTGCCCCAGGCCCTGCTACTGACACCCAGTCTGGCTTTCACAGGCCCTCAGGCTTGACCTGAAAACCAGCCCCTTATACTGTACACTGCATGGATTCACTGCAGCCACCTGAGTCAGAAAACACAGCTGAACTTTTCACAATACTTAAGTGTATTGGTACACCATTCACAGAAATGCACCGCTCATACAAAACAAAATTACAAATATCTTTATAAATGTGAACCACAAAACCAGTCATAAGCAGTGTTGGGGGTAACGCATTACAAGTAACGCACATACGTTATAATATTACTTTTATGAAGCAACGAGTAAAGTAACGCATTGCTTTATAAATGTACACATTAATATTTAAGTTACTTTATTTAAAAAGTAATGCAAGCTACTTTTCAGTTTAATTAATTCAATTTAAAAATAAAATAATGTACTGAATTACACTGAATAAACGTAGAATTACGCACTTTGTGCGCCTGAGCAGAAACGGAGATGGCAGGCCAGAGCTTGACATTTTTGCGATCATAAAAAACACCTGCAAGGCCTGAAAGAGATCAAGCCTCAGAAAAGTAAGAAAATGTAACGCAAAAGTAACTTAAAAGTAACGTAAGCATTACTTTCCATGAAAATTAAGTAAGTAACGCAATTAGTTACTTTTTTGGGGAGTAACTTAATATTGTAATGCATTACTTTTAAAAGTAACTTTCACCAACACTGGTCATAAGGGTCATTTTTAAATTGAGATTTATACATCTGAAAGCTAAAAAAATAAGCTTTGATGTATGATTTGTTAGAACAGGACAATATTTGTTTGAGATACAACACTGAAAAAAATGATTCATTCAATTTACTCAATTTTTAAGGTAAGTGGTTGCAATCAATTTATTTAAGCTACATTTAAACAAAAGTTTTTTTTTATTTGTATTTTTAAATTTTTTTTTTTAAATGAAGCTTAAATAAATTGATTGCGACCACTTATATTAAAAAATTGAGTAAATTGAATGAATAATTTTTTCAGTGAATGATTTGAAAATCTTGAATCTGAGAGTGCTATAAAAACATTGAGGAAATCGCCTGGAAAGTTGTCCTAATGCAGTTCTCAGAAGTTTTTAAAATATATTTATGTTAGGAAATTTACAATATGTCTTCATGGAACATGATCTTTAATGACACGTAATATCCTAATAATTTTGGGCATAAAATTAAATAATTATTTTGACACGTGTTTTTTTTTTGGGGGGGGGGGGGGGGGTATTAAGAGTTTGGTTCCAAAACGCAATAAATCCATTTTGACTAATTTCGATAAAACGTGTTTTATACCAAGAAAGTGACAAGATGAAAAACACTATTTTCTGTTACAAACTTTCACAGAGCATCTTTAGGTTATAAAATCCACAATTTGATTTTCAAAAATGTATTATAAAAACTGATTATTTTTATCCCGCTAAATGCTATAAATCATGCTATAAATGCTATATATGCTATAAATCTATTGAATCAATATATAAATGTGCATTCATCTTTGCAAAGTTATATATTTATTTAGTTGACTAGTGGTATACACTGATTAAAAAAATAAACATTAATAGCATTAATCAAAACACTTACTTTGTCATATTAAGAACACTGTCATTGCTGCTGTCATCCTGGGGACGTCGTAATGAACTTTTTTGACAGCGATCAGCAGTAAAATGTTTTGGTCCTGCTCGATTTTTGTTGACTTCGCGTAAAATAATGGAAAGTTTTTCATAAGATGTCGTGTGAAAACAAGCAACAGCCGGAATTTTTCTGTCGCCCGAGTGGCTTGTGTTTCTTCCCCGCCATAGAAAAACCACCACAGGTTTATCAATGTCGTCAAAAGGATTGTTTTGTTTTTGTTTGTTTGTTGATCACGAAGTACAAAGTACATGAGAAAAAACTAGGATTCTGTGTGTATTCATCACGCCGCCATTATTTTTTACAATGTGTGGAATGGTGCGCTGTGATTGGTTAAGCGGATTTATTGCATTTTGCAGAGAAGAAGGACTAGCGTTTATCCCATTTTGGGAAAAAAGGGAGAAAAGATGACAGAATAACATGGCGGATAACGGATTTTGCGTAAAATTAAGTAATCAAATGAAGAGTTTCATTGCAAAACGAGATAACCACCGTTTTGTTAATTGTTCAGAAATCGCGTTTTTTGGTTGTGCATTCCAATTAATTTCAATGCAACTGCAGTTGGTTTGTTTTGATTTAAACCTTCATAACTTAAAAAATACAGCTAAGTAGCACAATAGAACAAAATAATAACATGATAACATAATAATAAACATGTTTTGACAAAAATGTAAAAAAAATGGATTTATCTCGTTTTGCAACGAAACTCTTCAAATTACGTTTTAATACTGACCTGATACAATACTTTGGTGGTAACTAATAAAAATAAAAGCGTTTATTGCGTTTAGGAACCAAACTTATAAATATACCCATGCTACATAAGTCTAGTTTTGTGGTCCAGGTTCACAAATGATTTAAAGCATTATATTTATGCACACAGACACTTTTACGCAAAGCGACTCATAGTGCATAGATAAAGTACATTTTCCTTGTATAAACCCATAATCTTGCATTGCAAGCGTCGGTTCTACCAATCGAACTACAGAAACAATTATATCACAGTCTATAAAAGACAAAAAATAACAATAGCAGTTATTTATAGGATAGTTGCATGAAGCATCTTTATTGAGCAGCCACAGAAGGGTACCAGAGGAAGGGCCACATCACCCTGGCATGAAGACCAAGTCCCATCACCCCATGCTCTTTTGTTCTTCGTTAGACGGTAACAAACGCTGAATACAGCGTCGGATTGATTTGCTCATTGATCGAGCAAAGGGTCTTTGTGGCCACTCCGGTGCACACACACACACGCACAAATGGAATAACAGCGTATGTATGATGAAGCAGAGGAGCTCCTGAGGGATGGATAGATGGGTGGAGGACGTCGCCATCGCTCTAAAAAAGCCCTAATTGGATGACCTCCGTCTCAACACCTTTTCACACCACCTATTCCGTTCTTCCCTCCACGGCAACAAGCATGCAGCTAATAGCCGTGCTAATTAAGGGCCGAATGGAAAGTCTCCGGTCACGACATCAAGCTGGCGAGGAGGGATCAAACCAGCCGTGGGTTTCGTCCAATGACCTTCAGACTTTGCCTGCAGAGGTGTGAGCATGTAAGAGCACAAGGGCTGGCTGTTCATTGCGGAAGAGTAGAGGAAGTGTTATATTTTTATGGTTTGTCAATGTCGGATAAGCGCACATGGTCTTGGATAAGCCGTGATGCATCAAGTTCGAGTTTGGCTCGCATCAAGCAAAACTGCAAAACACTAGCTAAACAAAAAAAAAAACATTTAGCTCTGAATAAAATGTAGGCATAGTTTGTGTACATGCACACTTTATATACATTTCAGACGCAACAAAATTAGTAACACAACAAACACTATCACTGACTTACTGGCATTCTGTTTTTTGTCGAATAAAGGAGGCCTATTTCGGTTTAATGGTGAACGTATGAATCCAGGCCACCTCCTGGGTCTTTAGGGGGGCTCACCGCTTCCCTGCCTGGGCTTGGCAACACATCACTGAATCTTACTCGCAAGATACATACACTATGCGCACCCGCTTTAGCCACAGCTTTCAATCAACCTGCCTCACGTCGACTCGGACTTACTGGTGTGCAAATGGGCGCTTCTTTCAGGAAGCGGACTGGCCGTGAACTCTTTCTGTCCGTGTGTGTATGTGAGCATGCTCACCTCTTTCTTCTGAAGCCTCCTGGGCGAGAGGCTTTTAGTGCTGGTGGGAGAACCTGCGCAGTATGGGCTTTCCTCTTCTTCAGCATCCTGCAGAGAGAGATAAAGAGACAGTGAATAAAAGACAACATGAAATCAATGACTCCATATTCAATGAACTATATTTATTTACTTTTTTTAGGGCTGTCAAAAGATTAATCGCATACAAAATAAAAGTTTGTTTTTGCATAATATATGTGTGTAATTATTTTGTATATGTTAATACACACACATGTATGCATTTAAGAAACTTACATGTGTGTGTGTGTGTGTGTGTGTGTGTGTATACTATGTACAGGCTCATCTGCTTGCCTATACATGGTAGCTTATTCTTTATTAGACATGTACTAAATTTGGTATTTAAAAGGAAAACACCACCGTTTTTCAATATTTTACTATGTTCTTACCTCAACTTAGACGAATTAATACATACACATCTTTTTACATACTCAACTTTAATCTTTGTACAGCGCGTAGTGAATGTGTTAGCATTTAGCCTAGCCCCATTAATTCCTTATGCTGCGTGTTTACACCAGACGGGGTAGAGGCAGCAACCGCGAGTGATTTCAATGTTAAGTCACGCGGTACGCATGAATGGTGCTTTTTGTGCATTTGCGTTTGGCGCGAATTTGCGGCTGACGCCTGAGTTGAAAAATTTGAACTTTGGCGGATTAACCAATCAGGAGCCTGCTTGCTGCTGTGGCGGCAGCCACGCCCGGATTCACTTATTCAGCATGAAGGTCAAATGCTTGCTTTTCCGCGCGTCTACTTTGCTCTAGACGCACAAATGCATTCAAACTGTTCAAGCGGCAAACTAGGCACGGTAGATGCGATTTTCACGCCTGAAACACGGTTGGTGTAAACGCAGCATTAGGATCCAAACAAGGATGAATTTAGAAGCCACTAAACACTTCAATGTTTTCCCTATTTACAGACTGTTACATGAGTAGTTACACGGGTAAGTATGGTGGCATAAAATAAAACGTAGAGATTTTTTTAAGTGGATAGAAATGAGAACTATATTGCATGGCTGTTTGCAGCACTTAGACCTCGGCGCGCAGTAACATCGTCACTTCTGACTACTCCCCCCTCGCTCAAACTTTCTTTAGTATTACTGCACGCTGAGGTCGAGGTGCTGCAAACTAAAGGTACATTCACATTATAAGCGACCTTGTTGCTGTGTGTTTTCTCTTTCAAAAGAGGCGTTTCTATATCTAGTTGTCATAAACAAATGAGCAATGTCCACTCCAGTTACTGACGAGAGATGGATGATGTGAACTCCCCTGCTTATGTCTCATTGGTAGTCGCTCCCGAATGTCATTCATAATTTGCATAGGGTTAAACATTTCTCAACTTTGTCGCACGACTGGACACGCCCATCCAGCTGTCAACGGTCACTGTAGCTCGTGTCGCCAGATGCCGCTGAGCTTCCATTGAAATCAACGAGATCGCGTCGCTCTGCTACTGCTAGTCGCTGCTAGTCTGAATGAAGCTTAAGTGCTCTTCCGCCATACAATATAGTTCTCTGTTTATATCCGCTTAGAAAAATCGCCACGTTTTATTTTGTGCCACAATAATTACTCGTGGAAATACTCAGTCTTTAAATAGGGAAAACATGGAAGTGTTTGGTGGCTTCTAAATTTATCCCTCACTCAAAATATTGTTTTTGCACCATGTCTAATTAACTTAAATGAAACAAGTTAATACAACACATTTTTTTTGTCTCAACCTATTTTTATAATGTTCAATCTGCTTAAATTTAAAAAAAATTACATGAACTTAATCATTTTATGTTGGGACCACATGAATGATTTTTGTTGCTATTACTTACTGGGCCGTGAATCTGTATTTCCCAGCATGCTTTGCATGCAACTGCCTTTTTAAATGAAGTGTTATTTTATGCATTTTTAGGTAAAGAGAAAGACTTTATAGTGTTTAATGTTTGTTTATCTTATTGATTTAGAAAAGTTTACGTTATATTTTTTTAATTGTTTGATTACCATCCTGCAGAAGAGTGCTGCTTGTGGTTAAGTTGTAGATGTGACGTACGTACTTCTTTAACTGTGTTAATGCCTGTTTGAAGATCAATCTCTTCTCACATGTTCATCCAATGTGTCATTAGTAGGGGTGGCACGGTTCACAAAACCCTCGGTTCGGTTCGTATCACGGTTCTATGGTCACGGTTCTCGGTTCAGTACGGTTCTTCTTGTTATTTTTTTAACACTCCAACAATTTATTATCTTATTAATTATCCATAATTTAGGATACAGTATTAAAAAAAGTTATATCATGTAATCATGCACAAACTGAATTTGACTTTAAGCACATTATTGGGACCATCCCTGAGGAAAGCCAGGTGAGATTTTAACACAGCGAGAGGGAAGACATTGATGATTTCAACATGCTTTTCATTTATTTGGCAAAAAAGAGAATGTATTTTGCCATCTACATGAACTTTGTGTGCATTTTTAGCACACAAAGATAACTTGCATTTATCAAAATGCCAACTTCAGTGTAGCTTTAAGATTTATCACTGAGAAGCTGCTTAAATACTGCAGAGAGAATATGTGAACGAGAGAGAAACATAACGTTTACACCTGTAATATTTAAATCCGTCTATTTTGTCCAATTTTGACCATTTCTGTCCTGATTACTTTAAGGGGCAGTTTATGAAATAAGATCGCGCGACTTTCACACGCAAGCAAAATGAAACTACGCGGAAATCAGCCGCTTTTGTTTTATCAACGAAAGGCTAAAAATAGCGCTAAATACGAAAAGACGTAAAACAGTGTTCATTACCTCAGATTAGATAAATGGTCAGAGAGAAGGCTGTCGCGTGTGGCTGTATCTATTGTTTTATTTCCACTGTCATCATAGGTAACATGAAATAAAAAAAATTTCCACACACCAAACTTATACGACGCTGGCGCATCCTCCAACTGCGGGCAGACAGTTTTTTCTCTCCCTCTTACCATTTCTACACGTAACATGACCGGCAGCACTCACTCTCCACACCAGTCACCTCTTCTTTCGCGCTATTCGCGAAAGGGGAACACGCTATCTGAGGTCACATACAGGGCACGAGGCTACACACATTGCGCATGCCATGAACCGTTGAACCGTACGACACACACGCGCTCCGAACCGAGACAAGCGAACCGAACGGTTCAGATTTTTTTCATGAACCGTGCCACCCCTAGTCATTAGCATTTTAACGTGTGCTTATGCTAATTAGTATTATATAGAAACTGACAATTGTTTTAACTAGGCTTTTTTTGCTTGAATGAACTTGTCTTGTCTTTGTTGAACAGACCAGAATTAATTGCGTGGAAAAGTTTTCCTTAACTGAATTAAGTTTATTGAACAAGATATTTTTATGACCAGAGAAAATATATTTATCAAGTTGGTGCAAAAAAAGATTATTTGTTTAAATTAACTTATTGTATTCTTGTTGTACAAGCCAAAACTAATTTTGTGGAAAAGTTTTCCTTAATTCAATTATGTTGAATGAACAAACAATTTTTTTGAGTGCTGTTTGGATCCTAAGGAATTAATGGGGCTAGGCTAAATGCTAACACATTCACATTCACACATTGAAAAAAGATGGGTGTGTATTAATTTGTTTAAGTTGAGGTAAGAACATAGTAAAATATAGAAAAACTGTTGTGTTTTTCTTTAATACTGTTAGTATCGTCCTTATGCATGTCACGTTAAGTGTTTTAAAAACACAATTTTTACCTTCTTGTGGTAAAAAACTCAAAACTCCATTTAAGCTTGATTTTGGTAAAAAATTATCAACATTACCAACTTTGTTTCTATAATTTCCTGAAAACTAGCGCTTTTGGAGATAAGAGTTTTTCATCCGAAAGAAATGCTATACTAAAAAATACAAGCACCACATATATAATGTCCAATAGACATCCAATCAACTTTTTCAAAGATAAAAAATTAAACAATGAAAGTTATTTGAAATATATATAAAAATGAAAATATAAGAATATTACATCTCATAATACACAGATAAAATTCACCACTTCAATTCGTGCATCACAATACACTGTACAAGATTGTTGTATTCACAGCAGTCTTGTAGCGCAACGTACCCCATGATTATTTATACACGTGCTCGCGCAATATCACTGACTCATCTGTCTTGTTCAAATCCGTTTCATTTTAACTAAGCTAAAGCAGACAGCAGTAACATGCGGTGTATCACCAGTGAGAGGTCTGGTCTCCTCTGGATTGCTTTTCCCGGCTCCTGGGCCTGACAGTTCACACCACAATTGCCTTATCAAAGCCATCAGTGTTATGGAAACATACATCTCATTACATTAGCTTTGAAGAAATCACTTGCTCACTGATGAAATATGCAAAAATATGAAAGGTGGGGATGGGGGGTTTTGACGTGACAGCCTATCGCCAGAGGCACACTTGTTTGAAACGTACACCCCTGAACAAAGCACTAAGCAGGTTTCACAAGCCGTTTAAAACTCTGAGCGCGAGCCATGGGTGAAGCCACTTGATCCATCTTAAATAGTGTGTGTGTGTGTGTGTGTGTGTGTGTGTGTGTGTGTTTGTGTGTGAGAGGGAGAAAGAAACATTTTAGGCAGCATGCTAGGTTTTGAGATGGAGCCAAAGCACTGTGTGCATTGAAACAAAATTTAAATGTTGTACCTTTTGTGTCATCTTGTCCTTCATGCCACGTATTTTCCGTTTGGCGTGATTTTTGGCCTTTTAAAAGAGAGAAGAAACCTATTCAGCTTGATTTGGGTGAAAAATCATCTCCTCAATATTTGATTAGATTGTCTGTGAGGAAGACCATCACACACACTGAACAAATTTACATGCACAACATATAAAAGCGAGCACATTCTCATCCTGTATTCATGAAGTACTTGAACTGCTTTTTTGTAATTCTGCACAGTAACGTAATCCACTTAATAATTTCTATTCATGTCTATGCAAGAAAGTGCAAAATTTTTCAGAAAATGCTAAATTTGGGCCTGGCTTGAATTTGCTGACTTGCATTTTCTACGCTGATATTATGGGGAAATCTGTGGACAAGATCTAAACATTACAAAATGCATCTAACAGCACTGAAGTAAATTTTATTAGAAGCTAAAAGTGATATCAAATTAGCCGAAACAAGAAAAAATTTGGATGACAAGCATTGGGTAGAGCCTTTGTATGTGGTTCTGGTCATTAGATGTTGTGATTGCCAAACTATATGTTGATCTATAGGAGTGGGAATCGTAGGATACCTCACGATACGATTAGATTCACTATAAATGATCACAGAATTTTCATTTTTGGGTGAACTATCCCTTTAAAATGACATCATCTCTGGATTATCTTAGAAAACTGTAAAATATTACATATATAATACGCTTATTATTGCCTATCATTGCTATAATACACACACATTCATTTGCTAACTATAAAAACGTAATTTATACAAGCAACTGTATTTTCTGACATTAACATGCATTTTCTGTAAATGCATTGTTGAAAGCGCTATACAAATACATTTCAATTGAATTAAATTGAATAAGTTTTCAATGCATAAAGCAGTGGTTCTCAAATCTATATATATATTATAAATGTGTATATATATATATATATATATATATATATATATATATATATATATATATATATATATATATATATATATATATATAAAATCAAAGTTTTCATTACACAGGATTTATGATAAATGAATGTATTTTATAAAATGTCAGATTTTTTTGTCATTCATGAATTGTCTTATAGGGGGGCTGCGAAGGAATGCACAAGTGTGGGGGGCACGGCAAAAGGTGTGAGAACCACTGCTTTATGCATTGAACACTTATTCAATTTAATTTAATTCGATTGAAATGTATTTGTATAGCGCTTTCAACAATGCATTTTATATATATATATATATATATATATATATATATATATATATATATATAATCTAAGTTTTCATTACACAGAATGTACGATAAATTAATGTATTTTATAAAATGTCATAAAACTGGGCGCCTCTTTGCACCATCTTGGGCCCCCCAATTTGAGAACCACTTGCATACAGCATATATAATTTACATTATAGTGACCAGAATATTCTGATCTTAATTCCTTATATTTTGTGCATGTAAACGCAATCACTGTTTTCAGCAGTGCTCACAATACAATCCCAGAATACAATAATCTTGAATGTGCTTACCGCAAACATACAGTACAGAGTCACAGAGGTTACAAATATTTTAGGTCAAAGGACATTTGTTACAGTGTGAACTCACCAACTGAAGGTTTTTCACAACTGGTTTTGCCCTCTGCCGCTGTGTAGGCAAAAAAATAAAAACATGTTAGTTAAAAACATACGAATTTACTGAACAAGCGCCAGCATTCTTCGCAGATTTGTCTGCACAATATAACCACACATAGCAACCCAATTATTGTCACAAATCATTATCGAACGAATAAACACCTAGTTCCTCGAGCCAACGTTTGTTTTGCCCCAAAGCCTTTGCTATTAAACTAAACAATTACACAGGCCTGGTCCCGAAGGAGCCAACTACATACAAGTGTGTCGTCTGTCATAACGCGAGACGGTGATCAATCTCAGCATCAACTGAACGTCCGCTAGTCCCCCAGGTAACATCGGTCTTTATCAGATTAGCCGCGAGGCTAACGCATCGAAGCTTGGATTTTACATCCCGAAGCCTTGACCTACATGACATCAATGGGGCGCGTTCATATGGATTCGTGTCAATCAAAAGGTCTGAACTTTACACAGGACCGTTTGAAAGCAGCACTCCAGAGAACTAATTCAGCTACGGCTGACGGACAGAAGACAGCGTGAGCAAATAGACAGTCGGAAAGGAAACGCGCGAGAGGCAGCGAGGAGAAAGGTGAGAAGACAGCAGAGAGAGAGGACTTTTCTTTTGTTCAATCTATCGAGTAATGGCTGTGTTTCCTGCCAGAAGTCTCGTGTCATCTCCGATGACTGGCTGTCACATAATATCAAGCCCGTCTCAACATCTTAACTGTCCCACGCCACAGTTTTCACCATCTTCCCTGGCTTTGCGTCTGTCGTGTGATTCACTCAGCTGGATGGGTTTCATCACATCGCAACCGACAGGAAATAAACGTGCTCAAATGCTTGGGGCTTAATAATTCAGCTGAAATTAACAGTAATGTTATGAACGGAAAGAAATGAATAATTGCCTGCTGCTTACCATCTTGGTGTGAATCCACTGTTGATAAGATCTTGAATTACCTGAAAAGCAGCGAAGCACAGAGAGAGTTAACATTAAACTCAGAATAAAAGACAAAAATAAAAAGATCCAGATCACCGCGGAGTTAAGCAGTAAGTTAAAGACTTTATGTGATTATATCGAAAATTTTAAGACTCTTAGCAAAACAATCTTAGCAAAACAATTACTTTTTTCAATTACTGTTAATTTTAAAGAAATGTCCTGTTTTTCATTAATGTAAGAAATAATTGACAATGGGCGGTTGAATTATTAAAAAAAATATTTTTAATAATATATATTATAAATAATGCACAAATAAAGTGTTAATGCAGAACACGCAAAGCGGAGTGTGCATTAATTACGAATAATTCAAAAAATAAAATTTAAAACATTTCCCAACCAAGAATAAAGCATTCAACAGCAGTGTTGGAGGTAACGTATTACAAGTAACGTACATTACGTAATAATATTACTTTTCTGAAGTAACGCGTAAAGTAACGCATTACTTTTTAAATGTACACATTCATATTTAAGTTACTTTAATTAGTTAATTAATTAATTAACTAATTAATTTGATAAAAAAACTAAGCGGTAACAGTTTTAGTCAGAAACGGCGATGACAGGCCAGAGCTTGACATTTTTGTGATGGAAATATGCAATTTCTGAATGCAGAACTTAATAAAAGTTCTGCATAAAAACACACAGAGATCAAACCTCAGCCAAGTAAGAAAAAGTAACATAACTTAAAGTAACGTAAGTATTACTTTCCATGAAAAATAACTAAGTTACGCAATAAATTACTTTTTTGGGGAGTAACTTAAAGGGATAGTTCGGCCAAAAACGATATTAAACCCATGATTTACTCACCCCCAAGCTGTCCGAGTTGCATATGTCCATCGTTTTTCAGACAAACACATTTTCGGATATTTTAGAAAATATTTTAGATCTTTCGTTTGATTAAATGTAATGTTACGGGGTCCAGCAATAGTCCACGACCTTCAAGTCCAAAAAAAGTGCGTCCATCCTTCACAAATTAAATCCAAACGGCTCCAGGATGATAAACAAAGGTCTTCTGTGGGTAATCCGTGCGGTGTTGTTGTAGAAATATCCATATTTAAAATGTTATTAACGTTATAAACTACCTTCCGGTAGCGCCGCCATCTTAGACTCAGGAGAGAGTATTAGCGTAGTGTACACACTTTTCTAAGTGACGTATGACAAATTCGGAGGGCGGGGGCACAGAGCAGCAGCAGAGAAACTCTGTACGCTGCGTAAGCTCTCATCCTGAATGCGCATCACTCTAAGATGGCGGCGCTACCGGAAGGTAGTTTATAACGTTAATAACATTTTAAATATGGATATTTCTACAACAACACCGCACGGATTACCCACAGAAGACCTTTGTTTATCATCCTGGAGCCGTTTGGATTTAATTTGTGAAGGATGGACGCACTTTTTTTGGACTTGAAGGTCGTGGACTATTGCTGGACCCCGTAACATTACATTTAATCAAACGAAAGATCTAAAATATTTTCTAAAATATCAGAAAATGTGTTTGTCTGAAAAACGATGGACATATGCAACTCGGACAGCTTGGGGGTGATTAAATCATGGGTTTAATATCGTTTTTGGCCGAACTATCCCTTTAATATTGTAATGCATTACTTTTAAAAGTAACTTTACCCAACGCTTTTCAACAGCCCCATGGTATAATTGAAAATAATGCACACCCAAGGTAGTAATGCAGCACAATGCGAAGCGGGTGTTCATTATTTTCAATTATACCACGGGCCTGTTAAATGTTTTATTCTGATTGGTTGAGAAATTCTCAATGGGTGTTGAATATTTTTCTGTAAAACAAACACCTAACCTGTCAGATGTCTGTGGTAGCTGTGGTATAAGCAGAATAATTCACTCCAGTCCTTTGAATTATTTGATAATAATGCATAGCCGTGGTGTAACCACCTTGGGTGTGAAATATTTTTTCAATAGCCCGTCATCAATTATTTCTTACTTCCACGGCACTTCATCAATTATTTTTTTTTAATGATTTAAAGGACCGGAGTCAATTATTCTGCTTATACCACAGTTGCTCTGGGGGGTTATTTTAAAGGGGACATTTCACAAGACTTTTTTAAGATGTCAAATAAATCTTTGTTGTCCCCAAAGTACGTATGTGAAGTTCTAGCTCAAAATATTAAATAGATAGTTTATTAAAGCATGTTTAAATTGACACTTTCTAGGTGTGAGCCAAAATGTGCCATTTTTGGGCGAGTCCTTTTAAATGCAAATGAGCAGATGAAATGCAAACACTGATTGACATGATGGTGGTTTGTTAAAATTAAACTCAATTCTGCTGTCAATAATTTTTTCTCTGCACTTAAAATGGCAGGGCCGTGGTTGGATAGTGCAGATTAAGGGGTGGTATTATTATAATAAAATCCCGTTCTGACATCACAAGGGGAGCCAAAATAAAGTTTTCTGGATTCTTCTTTTTCACATTTTCTAGGTTGGTAAAAGCACTGGGGACCCAATTATAGCACTTAAAGGGCCCCTAACCTAGGTGTTTTCAGCAATATAAAAATAATCTCTGGTATCCTCAGAATGTGTCTGTAAAGTTTAAACTCAAAATACACCACAGATCTTTCATTATACAATGTTGAACATTTGTGTCTGCAATGCAAAATGCGCTGTTTTTGTGTGTTTCTTTAAATGCAAAGAAAGCTTTTGCTCCCTTCCCCGTATGCAAAGTAGGGGGTAGAGGTTGAACTATGCGCTCATAAGGCGGAGTCTGTGAGCGGTTATGGGTGTGGCATAATCAATGTGACATCACATTGATAGGGGATCCCCAACAGCCTGTTTTGTGTGACTGTTGCACTTTAAAAGAGATTGCACACAGACGAATAGATGAATTTGTATAATAACAGGATGTTTCTGCACACACACTGGGACTAATTTTCAGATAGAAACACATTAAAAAGTGCATTTTCTTTAAACATGGAAAGAGTCAAATTTTCATGATATGTCCCCTTGAAGACATCTGACAGTTTAGGTGTGCGTTTATCAAAAAATAATGCATACCTGTATAACATTTCTCAACCAGAATAAAGCATTCAACAGCCCCGTGATATAATCACCAATAAGTTATACTTAACCTCATGGAACCAAAAGATGAAATGTGTGACAATGTCCAAGCTAAAGTCTGAATCTAAATATGAGATTAGATTGACTTCAATCTTTGACATGTCCTTACTCAGTCAATATTAAAGATATCGAGGACTTATTTTCGCAGAATGTTCTTAACATTATGTAGGATGATTTTATGTAGTTTTTATTTTTTATGTATTTTAAAAAACTGTAAAATCACCAAAAAATACAACATGCTGTTTTTGATAATGGCTACCAGATCAGCAAACAATTTTTTTTAGTATTTATTATTTGGTATTTAGTCACATGGGTTTAAGTTGTGAGTCAACTATCTTATTAAATGCTACATTTTCAAAAATGTCATATTATTTAACTCAATTTTAAGCTTAAGGGATCTTTGCTAAAGGTGAAAGTCATGTGTGTGTGCTGACTTTTTCATTGAAAGATGGAGAGGTGGCACTCACTTCTACAGAAGCCCCCCTCTGTGATCTCCTCTTCATAGACGTCTGTAAAGCCCCTTCCTGCGTTTAATTTGGCCAGTCTGTCTTCAATGAACTGCGGCCATAAATTAAAGTATCACAGGTTATTAAGGAAGAAGGGGGATGGAGAACAACACCAAAACACTAAATTCCATCTAGACTGTTCTGAGTCTGGGTGTGTGCGTGTAATTTACATCAGGTGATGGATTAACATGGCGAGTGTTTTGTGAGCAATGCCTTTTGGGAAGTTTAATTTCCTCCTTGTCATGTAGAGGGGGCATAAAAAGATCTAATAAATATGCCTGTTAAAAGAAGGTCGAAAATAAATGTGATTTGAAAATGCCCCCAAAAATGAGGTAACAATGAAAAAAACTCATACAATTGCTTTGACGCAAAAAGCAAACAGTTTCTTTGTGGATCACTTAAGCAACATTAGACCAAAACAGGTCTCGGGTGTCCCACCGGGGTCATCTCCGGGTGTCAGGACTTTTCATTCCACTCCGCTACATGCTAACTTCATTACAATCTCTTTAATGAGTGATGGGACCACAGGGTTCATTCTCCGCCACTCTGCAGTCCAATTAAAGGCACATGATCGGGCCAAATTATCACATATCCCAAGCCCTGTCCTTCAGTATCACATTACAGACACACATGCTATTTAATTGGACACTGACTATCAGTACCATGCGCCGCTCCCACTGTACCTGTCTGCATTCTTGTTTGTGCCTTTTTAATGGCTGGTATCTACCGTAAAAACAAACACTTACATGATAATGAAAGTCTAAAAAGCTGACTGAGCATGCACACAGTAAAAAAAATATATGCATGTAAAAAAAAATTTTTGTTATTTGTACTTTTGGTGTAATTATCCGGATCAACACAATTTACAAATTTAAAGCAACGGTCAGGTGATTGAGAAAGCGAGCTTTACTCGTCCACAGTACACATAATTACACAACCCATTATAATTCGTGATACTGTTTGCATTGGATGCTGTGCACTGTGCAAGTAATGTCTTTGCTATGGGCCATTCACATGTCGCGCCTAAAAAGGTAGGTTCTTGTCACATGACCTGTGGTGCGCTTGCGGCATTCTGAAAAGTTGAAATGTTTTTAACTCACTGCGGTGCGGACGCGCCGGGAATAAACGAGTGTGTCGCACCGCGTGTGCGGAATGAGCGCGAATACTGCACGCCTACATTTGAAATAACCCTAACGTGATATCTGAACAGCCCTTGACACTTTAATATTTACTATTGTAAACTGTAGTAAATTGAAAAAGTACTGTTATATTAAGTAGTATCAAGTATAGCGAATTGGTAAACTGTAGAAAATACTGTAGTATGCCTTAATATTTACTATTGTATGGTTAACACTCTAAGGGGCTGTTTACACTTGGTATTAAGATGTTTTTCCGTTGATCAAATCTCAAGTGGACGAGAGAGACACATCACGTTTACACCTGGTATTTAAATTAATCTATTTCGTTCACTTTCGACCGCTTCTGTCCCGAATACTGTGAGGGGGCGGTCTGTTGTGAAACGGTAGGCGAGTCTCTCTGCTGTCATGGACGCGAACTAATATTATGTCGGAGTCCGCTGCTTGTTTAGCAAGTAAACATGCTGCACAGTGTTTTTTACGTGTATATGTTAGAGATTTCTCTGAATTTTCAGCGCAATTGATGAAATAGGATCGCGCAACTTTCACTCGCTTTCAAAATGAAACTGCGGCAATCAGCCGCTTTAGTTTTGTCAATGAAAGGCTAAAAATAGCGCTGTTCACCGTGTGTTCGCGCCAGAAGTCAGAAAAGACGTAAAACATTGTGTTCAGTACCTCAGATTAGATAAATGGGCGAAGAGAAGGTGGTCCGTGTGGCTGTTCGAACACATTTAACAACATGTGCGTTTACACTACAAAAGCAATCCGATCGAAAGGGGTTTCAACTACCTCTGAATGTGGTTGAAAGTGGTCGAAAGTGGACGAGCTCAAAACGTTTTGAACACCATTAACACCTGGCATTAACGTCGTCCACTTGGGATCCGATCGACGAAAACGCATGTTAATGCCAAGTGTAAACAGACTCTAAAAACAACACAATCAGTGTTTGTTTTAAGGACAACGCACTAAATGCATGGTCCCAAACTAGACGCATCTCTTTTATCATTGCAACAACACATTTTGTGTTACTTTTAACTTGTGTCGTCACTTTTATTTATTTTAACACAAAATAAACACAAATGACACATAATGTATTAAATAGCTAGGGCTGTGACGGATCACAAAACTCACGGTTCGGATCACATTACGTTTTTTGAGGCACAAATTTTTCGGATTAGCAAAAAAAGGGGTGGGAAAAATCTAATAACCAAATAAAGAAATTATAAACATTTAGTTAAAAGAATAAAGTTGCACATTAGGTTAGGTGTAAAAGTAGCATTAGGTACAGAAATCGAGTTAAATGAATAATAACAATGTCTTTATTGTACAAATTAAATATTATAATTATTATTATCACAGAAGTGATTTTCTCTTTGTCTTGGGCAAACAAAACCAGCTAACCAGACCCGTGCAGACAGTCTGAGGGAGAGATGCCAGAGTGCTGCGAGCCTTCACACTGGCAGGGTGATCGTGAGTTAGCATCAGGAGCTGGATGAGAAGGTGGGAGGGGGGTTAGGAGACAGAAAGCAGGTCGTCATTGACAGACTTCCCCCGCAATCTCTTGGCAGCCATCCCTTTACTCGTTTCTAAGCAGGGTTGGCCTCCAAGCGGATGTGGTTCATGGTCAGAACAGGGCACAGCCGTGCTGGCCGTCTACAGTACGGCCAAGCTGGAGATAAGGGCTCTCCCGAAGCTACTGCGCACAGGCGGGAGGTGGAGACGTCTTTGAACTGCTGGTCACTATGTGGGTTTTGGGAGGGGGGAGTTATGAGGATGGTGCATCTCAAGTATGATTAAATATGATTGTTCTGCTCATTCCGGGTATAAATTAAGACTTTAGTCAAGGAAAACGCTGGGATATAAATAGAGCTGGAGGGTGTAATGGTTTGGGTTGAAGACAGATAGTAATTCCCAAAGTTCCTATGAGTTGCACTGTTCATTATGTTAAATGCAGATTTCAATCGGAATCTTATTTAAACTGATTATAAGCTGAATAGGAGCATATGTGGGCCATATGTGGCTTAAGTAGTTAAAGTCTGGAGTATAGTCAGCTTTTTTGCGTGTACGCTTGTCAGCCTTGCAAAGCACAGTTTATTTGACTATGATGCATGCTTATTCGACAAAATGCAATGGATCTCCTGGGCTACATACTACATTGCATACGCGAGCTATGCATACAAAGTATGTGCCAAAACAAAAATCCGGTAGTGCGCGTACAGTGTGCGCATACTATTCTGATGATGAAATTTGCGTCACATGCTCTGTACGAGTTCCTTTGCGTATGTGTAAAAACTTCTAGCTTAAACTACACTTTAATATCAATTCTGTAATAAAACAAAAATAAAACAATGAATGAAAACAACTGATGATATTTCATTCTTTTGATGTTATTAAAAATTCTGAAATGGCTTAAAAAAATTCATTTTGCCCAAAGGTCCCACAACTTAAAGTGACTGCACTTTTTTTAAATATGCTCATTTTCCAGCTCCCCAAGAGTTAAAATATTTGATTTTTATCGTTTTAGAATCCATTCAGCTGATCTCCGGGTCTGGCGATAGCACTATTAGCATAGCTTAGCATAATCTATTGAATCTGATTAGACCATTAGCATTGCGCTAAAAAATAACCAAATAGTTTCAATATTTTTCCTATTTAAAACTTGACTCTTCTGTAGTTACATCGTGTATTAAGACCGACAGAAAGTTAAAAGTTGCGATGTATATAGCTCCTAGCCATATCTGCCTAGAAAATCGCAACTTTTAATTTTCTGTCTGTCCACGATGTAACTACAGAAGTTTTAAATAGGAAAAATATCGAAACTCTTTGGTTATTTTTTAGCGTGATGCTAATGGTCTAATCAGATTCAATGGATTGTGCTAAGCTATGCTAAAAGTGATAGCGCCAGACCTGGAGATCAGCTACAAAACGATAAAAATCAAATGTTTAGCTCTAGGGGATCTGGAAAATGAGCATATCTAAAAAGGTGGAGTGTCCCTTTAATGAATACAGCAATTGTTTGAAATTTTATATATATATATTTACCTGCTTAAAGAGCTGCAAGTTCACGGCCATCTCAAGGAAAGCTCTCATGGTGCTGGAGCGGTGCGCCACAAAGCTCTTCTCGCAGAAGATGATTGGTTCTCCCTGGGGACAAGAAAGCTTACTTTATTGACAATAGACAATGTCTGGCTAAAAACGGCTGCAAACGGTGATGCTTCATTTGAGACTCGCAGGCAGATGTTTTCTTTGACTATGTTTGCTTGTTAATCATCATCACCCGTTGCAACCAATTACATCATTTCAATTTCTCCCCAAGTCACATGAGACGAGTATAACAACTGAGCTACCAAATAAAGCTTGATGGAATATTTATTATTTGCAAATATTCGAGTTTACAAAGCCGGTTGTTACACATTTTATCATCATGTTACACATTTTGTCATCATCATCATCATTTAGTAGCAAGCATTGCACACATGCACCTAAGCCATCACATTTAAAGCCAATCTATAATAGCATTACGGATTATCTTATTGTCTGTAAGGGTTTTTTCCTCCTAGGACTTCTTTCTCCTGGCTAAAAAGTCCGGGGGTTTTTTTCTCCTAGGGGTTTTTTCTCCTAGGGGGTTTTTCAACCCGGGGAGTCAGCATTCATTGGCTTAACTTAGCACCCTCTTCTACAGGGAGTGCAGAATTATTAGGCAAGTTGTATTTTTGAGGATTAATTTTGTTATTGTACAACTACAGTGCTCTTGGTCAATTCAAAATGTTAACAAACCCTCAAACCCGAACACTCAAGCAGTAAAAGTGAAATCTTGGCCCTACCAAGAGAATACTTCCATGTACATCACTACTAGGCAACTACAAGTGTGCAGAACTACCAGGCAACTAAATGAAAAACAAAGATTTTACCATCTCGCTTGTTTTTTTTTCACCTGTTAAAGTGAGAATAATAAATGAACTCTACATTTACAAAAGAAAATAATAAAACAATAAAAATTAAAAAAATATATAGACTCAGTGACCAATATAGCCACCCTTCTTTTCGATAACAGTCACAAGCCTTCCATTCACGGATTCAGTCAGTTTCTTGATCTGGTCTGAACCAACATTTTGTGCAGACGCAACCACAGCCTCCCAGACACTGTTCAGAGAGGTGTACGGTTTACCTTCACTGTAAATGTCTTGCTTAAGAAGGGATCAAAAGGTCTCAATAGGGTTTAAGTCAGGTGAAGAAGGGGCCATGTCCTTAGTTTTTCACCTTTAAGGCCTTTACTGGCCAGCCACTCAGTTGAGTACTTTGATGCATGTGCTGAAGCGTTGTCTTGCATAAAAAGTCTTATTGAAAGATGCAGATTTTTTCCTGTACCACTGCTTGAAGAAAGTGTCTTCTAAAAATTGGCAGTAGGTCTGAGAGTTGTTTTTTATTTCCATTTTCAACCCAAAAAGGTCCAACAAGCTCATCTTTAATAATACCTGTCTGGCCTGCCTGCCTGTAATGTAGAAGACACTTTCTTCAAGCAGTGGTACAGGAAAAAGTTTGCATCTTTCAAGAAGACTGACTATTTTGTAAGACAACGCTCCATCACATACATCACAAGTACTCCACTGCATGGCTGGCCAGTAAAGGCCTTAGAGGTGAAAAACTAATGACATGGCCCCTCCTTCACCTGACTTAAACCCTATTGAGAACTTTTGATCCCTTCTTAAGCAGGACATTTACAGTGAAGGTAAACAGTACATCTCTCTGAACAGTGTCTGGGAGGCTGTGGTTGCGTCTGCACAAAATGTTGGTTCAGACCAGATCAAGAAACTGACTGAATCTGTGAATGGAAGGCTTGTGACTGTTATCGAAAAGAAGGGTGGCTATATTGGTCACTGAGTCTATATATTTTTTTATTTTTTATTGTTTTATTATTTTTTTTGTAAATGTAGAGCTTGACTATTATTCTCACTTTAACAGGTGAAAAAAACAATTGAGATGGTAAAATCTTTGTTTTTCATTTAGTTGCTTAATAATTCTGCACACTAATAGTTGCCTAATAATGATGTACATAGAAATATTCTCTTACTAAAGCCAACATTTCACTTTTACTACTTAAATGTTCAGGTTTGAGGGTTTGTTAACATTTTGAGTTGACCAGGAGCACTGTAGTTGTACAATAACAAAAGTAATCCTCAAAAATACAACTTGCCTAATAATTCTGCACTCCCTGTATATGTAACATTAGTAATACGCTTGCTTATAATGTTGATTCATAGCCGCAGCAAATACTGCTGCTTATGCTATCTGTATTATGTTATGCTATCTGTCGATTATTCTGTGTTTTCACTGCTTCTATTAATGTAAAGCTGCTTTGAAACAATTACCAATTGTAAAAAGTGCAATATAAATAGAATTGAATTGAATTATTTCTTATCCTGCCTTAGTTCAATTACAATCAAATGTACATGTAAGTCTATTTAACAAAAACGTTTAGTAGTTATTTAAGCTTAATGAACTTCTATATGAACTGTTCGAACCTACAATTCAACAGAACAATCCTGATTATACATAACATAAGAATCCTCATTATTTTTATCAATGATTGTGTTTCACAATCGTATCCGGTTTACTACTGTATAGCTCAATGGTAGAGCATTGCATTAGCTGCGCAAAAGGTCATGGGTTCGAACTCAGGGAACCCTAATGGTGATAAAAATGTATACCTTGTAATAAATGTAAAGGTACCGTTTTTTTTGTACCCGTTCATGTAACTTGCCTTCACAGCAGCAAGTGGGGGTGGCTCAAAACTCATCAGATGTGTGCATCTCTTCCACTGTTCTTGCTGCTTGGGGGTCAATAACAAAAGAGGCCCATGAGGCAACACTATAACGACCTATATAAGCCGGTGTTGCCGACTCTTGCATGTGAGCTAATTATCATTTCCCTGCATTGTTTCATTTACAACTCAGTTAGACACCAAGGCGCTGATGGGGAAGCATATGGGCTCCATAAAGCAGAGCAGTATTTCATACAGACGAACCATTTCAATGGACGAGGCTCTTTATAAATGCAGCGCGCAGAAGAGAAGCCATTACGGCAGAACATGACAGTAATGCTTGTGAAATACTGGATGTGTAAAATCAAATGCTGCTATCGGATTTCAGACGCGTGCAGACATCCTGGAGGAGAAAAGCAGTGAAATGATGCATAAATTACTGATTTAATAATAAAAGGACGCAACTAATGCAATGATTTCCATTAAGTATCACTGCAACGCTGTCATTTCAAAGAGTGAGGGTGTTTTTTTCTCTGTAAAAACCAAGTGAAATATTCATCAAAATAATCCAGCACAAAGGCTGATTCTTTCCAATTGTTCAACTTCTCAGACTCCTAATGAGCAATGGCCGACTGTCAAAAAAGTGGCCCAGATTTGCGCTCGCTTCAGAAATCGCCTTCTTTAAAAACCTGAATGAAACAGGAGTAATTCCATGTAGATTTGAAGTCAATGAGGCACTACTTTGAAAGCTAAGAGTCGCGCGGACTAGCGCGCCTTTTCTGAGCATTGTTTGACGGTGAAAAGCCAGTTTGTGCTCAACGGCTGAAACATCAATAATGTATCTTTGCTCCCTGGGTCTACACAAACCAATTACTCTCTGCTTTGCCAACAAAGACGGCCATATTTGACAAACAGTCAGCGTACTTTGTTTTCCTTGACGCCGTGTTCGAAACCGAGAGGCACATTTGAAGGGTTTAGAGTGTATGAGAAGACCACGAAGGGTCTGAAAGGAAACTTCAAAGAGACAGTCCGGGCTTTTCAACATCTGACATTTGGGTGATACAGACAGGCCCACCTTTCCCTGCACCTGTTTTTTTCTTCCCCCCTTTACACTTTTCTTTCTCCTCTAAAATGTTGGATTGCTTTAAATGACGACTCTCGTGGTAAAAAAAGAAATCAAACCTTTTCGAAGTCAATAGGAAATCAAAATTTTACCAAAAGAAAAAAAACACTTTCCTTTTTAAGTGATGTCACAAAGACCTCTTCAATGTAAACTACCTGCCACATGGCACTTTTCCATTGCCTGGTACCCCACGGTTTGGTTTGGATCAGGTCAGCTTACTTTTGGGGGCTTTTCCAATGGGGGCAGTATGTAGTACCCAATAATTTTTTTTTAGTACCACCTCAGTTGGGGTTCCGAGCGAACCGAGCTGATACCAAAACGTGACGCGAAAACACTATTTTACTGATTGTTCTGAGAGAATCGTCACTACCTGCGTCATCGCTATAACGTAAAAGATTAGCTTTACCTTCATGCTAGCTTGCGCTGTCTCGAGCAAACATGTTGTCATCTGTCCTCTGCTATAAGTTCGAGCACTCTATTTTGGCAATGAAAAACATGCACAGGTTGAGAATCAGGAACACCATAACAGTCTTTTTCCAGACTTGCAGTTTGTGGCGGCACATTCACGCCGCGCATGTCCGCATATTTGCTTAAATGCAACTTCAATGAGGCTCAGCGGAGCGTGTCCACCGACGCCACGGGTGTTAGTACAGAAACTGTCATGTGAGACCGAGGTAGTGATATAAGCGATGTGCAAACATCTATTTGTGGTGGTCAATTTTAATTTTGTGGCGGACTGAGAAATAAATAAATGTATGGGAATGTACAACAATGCTCTCACTTGTATGATGTCACAACAGTAGGCAGTGCAAATATAACGACACGCCTATATTCCCTCCCACTTCAAAGTGTTACTAATCTCGATGGAAAAGCTAACCAAGCCAAACTGAGGTGAGGTGAACTGACCCAACCTGACCCAAATCAAATCAAACCAAACCGTGGGGTACAATGAAATGGAAAAGCGCCAATAGTGAACATTTTCACAGTAAATCGACACTACGGACACTAGAGACTGACTGAACAAAGTTAAACATCCATTTACACATAAAAATCTTGTTTCTTGTATTATGTGCTGATATATGTAACGTGCAGAGGTCTTACAGGTTTGTATCTCAGGGCGTCCCGGTACGAGCCGAACAGAGCAGCCTGAGCGTGCAGGAAGGCCCGAGCCACGCCGCTGCCTGTAGCAGTCGACTGCTTTTTCAGCTTACTCTTCAGACCGGAGACCTAAGAGACGGAGAGAAAGAGAGAGAGAGTTAAATTAACACCTCTGAAATTGGTGGAGGAACAGGCAAAGCCATTCAAAGTGTGAAGTGTCACATTTACAGGTCACCCCCCATAAACGAAAAAGAGAGAAAGAAATAAAGAAAAGCCTTCTATCTCTCACGAGCACCTGCTGCTCTGTTAATTGAAGCAATGGCGGGGTGCGCAGGGGCGGGGCTTTGATGCTTTCCGAAGGACCGGAGCGCAAAATGACTTTGGCAGGAAATCTCAGACCTTGGTTTCCTCGTAACCCAGCTACTTCCTTAATCTCTTGATATATGTATGCTTTCATTATTTCTGTCTGCCACAGGTCTGCTTTTAGTTTCGTGTTTTAAAGCATTAAACAGGATTGAGATGTGTCCCAGGAGATTATAGTTTAGTTTCACGTGTGCGCAATAGTTTCACGTGAGCATGCGATAGTTTCACGTGAGCATGCGATAGTTTCACGTGAATAAGCGATAGTTTCACGTGAGCACGCGAAACTAAACTTTACTTCATTTTTGCTTCATGTCCCTTTAGGGGCTCCGTAGCTTTCCTTTAAAATGGTTTCACGTGCGGAATAGTTTCACGTGCGCGACAGCGATAGTTTCACGTGCGCGACAGCGATAGTTTCACGTGCGCGACAGCGATAGTTTCACGTGCGCGACAGCGATAGTTTCACGTGCGCGACAGCGATAGTTTCACGTGCGCGACAGCGATAGTTTCACGTGCGCGACAGCGATAGTTTCACGTGCGCGACAGCGATAGTTTCACGTGCGCGACAGCGATAGTTTCACGTGCGCGACAGCGATAGTTTCACGTGCGCGACAGCGATAGTTTCACTTGCGCGATAGTGATAGTTTCACATGAGCACACAAAACTAAACTTAAAAAAAAAATTTCTGTACATGAAGGTTTCGCATGAGCACATGAACATGTACACATAAGCACATGTAGTTACAAGAGTAAGTATGGTGGCACAAATTAAAACGTGGTGATATTTTTTAAGCCGATAAAAAAATTTGAACTATATTGAGCACATAGTTTGCAGCACCTCGACCTCGGGCGCAGTAATATTGACGGAAGTTTGAGCGAGAGGGGGAGTAGTCAGGAGTGATGATGTTACTGCGTGTCAAGGTCGAAGTGCTGCAAACTAAGTGCTCTTTCGCCATACAACATAGTTCTAATTTTTTTCAGCTTAAAAATATTGCGTCTTTATTTTGTGCCACCATACTTACTCGTGTAAGTACTCATGTAACAGTCTTTAAATAGGGAAAACATGAAAGTGTTTGGTGGCTTCTAAATTCATCCCTGTTTGGATCCTAGGGAATGAATGGGGCTAGGCTAAATGCTAACACATTCACAACGCGCTGTACAAAGATTAAGTGCACGCTTGAAAAAAGATGGGGATGATTAATTCGTCCAAGTTGAGGTAAGAACATAGTAAAATAATGAAAAATGGTGGTGTTTTCCTTTACCAATTTTAAACCATTACATTTAAGATACAGGAATAATTAGAATATTTAAAAAATTGCATGTGACCCTGGACCACAAAACCAGTCACAAGGGTCACAAGGGTAATGTATGGCTTGTTAGTATAGGACAATATTTGTATTTCCAAGATACAACTATGTGAGAATTTAAGAGTGCAAAAAATCTAAATATTCAGAAAATCGCCTTTAAAGTTGTCCAAAAGAAGCCCTTAACACTGCATCTACTCAAAAAAAAAATAAAGTTTGATATATTTATGGTAGGAAATATCTTTAATGAAAATGATCTAAATATCCTACAGATTTTTGCCATAAAACAAAAATGTATAATTTTGCTCTATACAATGTATTGTTGGCTATTGCTACGAATACCTGTGATACTTAAGACTCGTTTTGTGGTCCAGTGATACATGATTATTTCCCTACTGCAAGTCTTCTATATTAAGGCATCCAAGTGTGTCATCAGCAACCGCGGGGATGAACCATGAAATAGCGCTCGATCCAGGTAATGTAAGGTTAACCAAATTGATTACGTATGCTGTGCGGCTCATAACCATCTGCTGACAATTCATCTGCAAGCCTATTCACACATTATTGCCTGTATCGATAATCATTTTGGTCTTGTTAATCAAGGAAGGCCAGTAAATGAGATGATTTAGGCAGTCTGCACAGGAACCTGACCTGTTGAATGCATATTATTCGCCGTGCGGCGAGTGTATATGGATGTTCGCGAAATGCACAGTTTTATATCTAGACCAAATTTCATTTGTCATCTTTTGTTTCATTTGTCCCTGCTGGGACATGTCCCCAAGCTGATACGGCGAATGCTCAGAATCATCAAACGGGAAGTTTAGCGGCACTAAATTAACAAGTGTCATCTCCATATTCACGCTGGCTAAGTGCTTTTATGTTTATGTAAAGTTGGCTCTGTATTAATATTTCATGTTGACGCGTTGTCTTTTTTCTCACTTCCCCAAACAATCCGTTAAACAGCCTTCATTTTTGAAGAATCAAAGAATGCAAAATGCCACTCGCACTCGGGAGAATGCAAACTATACCCAGTAGGCAAGTATGAGGAGGTAAAAAGACTAAATAAAGGGATAGAATAAAGGGTTTAATTAAAATCATAAAACTATTTTTTATTTAATTTACTTTAATTGCATATTAAAATTTATTTACCACAATGCAATTTTCAGCCAATCTCAGCTCACCTAAAGGATTATTAGAAACACCTGTTCAATTTCCCATTAAAGGAATATTCAATTTTCTTAAAAGAAAAATCCAGATTATTTACTCACCACCATGTCATCCAAAATATTGATGTCTTTTTTTGTTCATTCGAGAAGAAATTATGTTTTTTGAGGAAAACATTGCAGGATTTTTCTCATTTTAATGGACTTTAATAGAGCCCAACATTTAATACTTAACTCAACACTTAACAGTTTTTTTCAACTGAGTTTCAAAGGACTATCAATGATCCCAAACGGGGCATAAGGGTCTTATCTAGCGAAACGATTGTAATTTTTTACAAGAAAAAAAAATGCTCTTTTAAACCACAGCTTTTCGTCTTGGTCCGGTCCAGCGCAACCTAACGTAAATGCGTAGTGACGTAGGGAGGTCACGTGTTACATCTATAAAGCGCAAATTTGCGGACCATTTTAAACAATAAACTGACACAAAGACATTAATTAGTATCAGTTGACATACAACAACGTAGGAACGGTCCTCTTTCAACACATTTGTAAACACTGGGGCGGAGTTTCGCGTTCGTCCTCTGTGACCTTTTGACGTCATGACGTATTGCGTGGGGTCACGCTGGCGCATTGCGACCGGATCTAGACGAGAAGTTTTGGTTTAAAAGTGTATATTTGTTATTTTTATTGTCAAAAATGACAATCGTTTCGCTAGACAATTCCCTAATGCCTCGTTTGGGATCGTTTATAGTCATTTGAAACTCCGTTGAAAAAAACTGTTAAGTGTTGAGTTAAGTATTAAATGTTGGTGTCTATTAAAGTCCATTAAAATAAGAAAAATCCTGCAATGTTTTCCTTAAAAAACATAATTTCTTCTCGACTGAACAAAGAAATGCATCAACATTTTGGATGACATGGTGGTGAGTAAATTATCTGGATTTTTCTTTTAAGAAAATGGAATATTCCTTTAATGCAATGGTGTAATGGTGTGTGGGATGTTTTCTTGGCACACTTTAGGCCCCTTAGTGCAAATTGGGCATCTTTTAAATGCCACGGCCTACCTGACCATTGTTTCTGACCATGTCCATCCCTTTATGACCACTCTTCTGATGACTACTTCCAGCAGGATAACGCACCATGTCACAAAGCTCGAATCATTTCAAATTGGTTTCTTGAACATGACAATTTGTTCACTGTACTAAAATGGCCCCCACAGTCACCAGATCTCAACCCAATAGATCATCTTTGGGATGTGGTGGAACGGGAGCTTCATGCCTTGGATGTGCATCCCACAAATCAACTGCAAGATGCTATCCTATCAATATGGGCCAACATTTCTAAAGAATGCTTTCAGCACCTTGTTGAATCAATGCCACATAGAATTAATTCAGTTTTGAAGGCGAAAGGGGGTCAAACACAGTATAAGCATGGTGTTCCTAATAATCCTTTAGGTGAGTGTATAATGGATAGGCTGCAATTTAATAACTTCGTTTTTGATATCAGCACAAGCGATGCCGATAATTGATCAGTCAGACTAATTAACTACTATACTTTGAGAAACGCTAACAAGAAGTGAATGGGGGGTGTAGGGGCATCAGAGAGGAGCTTAGCTCTACAGGTGATAAACCTATTTGGCAGTGACATTTTTTAGTGTAAAGTCATTCAGCCTATGATCTGATCAAAGGGAAAGTCCCCCATTGGGTCCAATTATAACTATGGAATTGTAGGAGGTGGGTAGCGAGGGAGAAGGGTGTGTATGGCGGGGTGAGTTATGTTGAGTTATGATATTCATAATCTATGCAGAAAGGCCTTTCCACTATAGGCCTTCTCCCCATAGCTGTGATCTTTTCAATTTACATCAAGTGAGGATAGCAAGGGATGAAAGTGCAGCCTCTAACTCGCCGAGCCCACGGAGGGCAAACACAGGGCCTCATTAAACTCTACTGCATGGGCTCCCCAACAGGGTTTGAAGTGCGTCAAGTAAAGAGCACGGGGTCAGAGGTGGCCCAGAAAACAGATCTCCATTTAACTCACCAGCTGGAGATGATAATTAGCAGGTGCATCACTGTCTCCTGCTCTAAAGGATGATGCCGTGGAGATCTGCTCCACGGTGGGCTTCTATTATACAACCTGAGTTTCAGCAGAACACCACTACTGAGACACACACCCGGGCCGGTCCCTCGTTGAGAGCTGAGCTGTTTATGGTCAAGGGATTTTAATTCATTGAAGTGGACAAGCCGTGGACAGGTGGTACATGCTCATATTCGTACTCTTTACTAGACCAGCTGGATATTTGGAGAGACATTAAATGCTTTCTTAAGAAAACATGGCGGGGAGTGCATCTAGGCACTTTATGTCTATAGTAAATAAAAAGTAATTGTATTTAAATAAAAAATGAATAATACAAATAATAATATTTAAATTACAAAAATTTTGCATTAAATTCTAAATAATTTAATGTAAACATTCACACAATACATTACAAGGTTACACTGTGACCCTATCAGAGTATGGCTGAAAAACGAGAGAAAATATGTTTTGTTAAGGATTCTGTCCAGGGATGAAAAGCCGCGGGGAGGCAATTAGAGGACTACAAAGAAAAAAGAAATAGATATGAAAATCTCCTGCTATCTTTTGATGTGCGCTAGCTTGAAAAGTATACAGTATGTACGTGCACACTGAATGCACACTGTTTTAGATCAACACAAAGACAACTTTTATTTTTTTATTTCGAGCCCAATGCTAAATGACTGCAGACAAAATACAGGTCAATTTCTTATCCTCAACACCTCAATTTGCAATGATTTAGTGCAAATAATATAAAATAGTGTGGGGTTTAATAGACAGAAAAAATAAGTACTAGATAAAAAAGTCTACTACATACAAATGACTGCACAATTTCAGATTTATGATTCACAATGCAAATTACTCCAATCAATCACTACAAGTACCTATCATCAAGAATGCTGAATTTGCAGGTTTTTAGTATGCAGGAGATGTCTGGTACTGTACATGTGCCTATTTGTTTTAAAATCTAAATCTGAAATTTTAATAAACTAAAACAGTGCCTGAAACGGTGTTAAAATACAAATTAAATTGTATTTAAAAAAAAAAACATCTGCACTTAATTTAAATCTGACACTCGCAAACATTAGAGTCTAAAGAAAAAACGGCCAATGAAGTATAGTTATTGTTCACCAACAGACCAATAACAGTGGTGCCTTAGGGCCGGACACTGCATTAATGCACCCGGGGCGGAAATGAGCCCCACCTGGTTCCCCCCCTCTGACCCACTAACTGCCGAACTGTCCTGAACGAATTTGGTTTTATTCAATACAGAACAAACATCGAAGAAAGAAACTTTTCCCAAACAGTAATTGTATTCGTGTCAGCTGATGTGTTGTTTTTGCTTGCGGAAAATAAAAAGAACGAATCCCAATTAAACGCCGTGTTGCGGGATCTCGGAGGAGGCGCGGATATTGCGCGTTCTCTGTTTAATTTGTTAACCTCCATTTGGAAGCTTAATATACACGAGGTGGGTGTGCGAACTAGGTTTTTCATTCTTGATTGAGACCGTAAATGATCAAACACAGGAAGTACAAATACAAGCGGCGTGGAAGAGAGACACAAATGTGGAAAAGGCTGTGAAAGCGAAAAAGTAAACAATAGATGTGCCGTAACTTAAACAAGAGTAATAAAGTCAAAAGGAATATTTTATCAAAAACAACGCTGTGCTGTGAACACAGAGATTCGCATGCTTGGCTCTTTGGTAGCGATTCCTAATTTTCTATTTTTAGATCGTTTTAATGACTGAAGAAGTAAACACCCTGTACCTCGCTACCAAACCAATTATAATTGAATAAAAAAATAAATAAAACCAGTTTCACAATGTTTAAGGAGGAGGAAAACACCATCATTTACTTGCGAGAGAACAAACGCCGGGTTTTTGCAAACTCAACAACCTCCCCATCATTAAAATGTCCTAAATATTTATAAATTCAGATCTAATTTTGATGGAATGCTAAAAACTCCAACCATACTAGTTAAAAAAAAGTTAATAAGTTTTATTTAACTACAGTGCAATCTGGACTGAAAAGTCACGCCGTACTCACTTCAGAGTGCTTTGACATTATGAACTGATTTTCACACGTTGTAGAAAATAACATATGGTTTGAAAAGGTGCTTTTAAGACGTAGATTTATGGAAGCGGGATATTCTGAACCACCATGCGACACTCTCACCAAGTTTAGTGATTAAAACCAAGAAATAAAAGACACAATGCACTGGACTTTCAACCCTGTCACATCTGATGTTTCCAATAAAAAGGCATGTTTAAAAACGCTCGCCACATCCTCTCTGAGCCGCAGCAATTATTATCTCTATTTGTAAAATCCTTAGGTTTGCACAAGACAGAATCGCTACTGGCGTGGTAGCGTTTCTAATAGTCAATAAATCTAAAATATTATGTGTGAAATTGGGAAAAACTGCCATTAACTGACAGACAGCGGAGCGCTCAGCATAGGGTCCCGTCTGAAAAAAGAGGCCGGGTAATTCGGGACAACTGTCACCCCTGACCTGTCTGAGAGCGGGTCTAGTGGTCAGACTCTCAAAATAATAAAGTCCACATGGTAAAAATAAGCCTTCAAACACTTAATTACACGAATCTCTTAAGGTTTGCCTTAAATCAATATAAGATAACAACAAAAAAGAAACGCTGCGGGGTGTTAGACTATACTTTGCTTTATAGTTGTAAAAGGTATTGATTGTTTTTTTTCTTTAGTGGTTCGAAATACTAAAATTTGTGAATAGTAATAATAATAATAATGTCAGCTTGATGATAACGGAAAGTAAGTAAATTAATTAATTTATTTAAAACATAATTTCTAAATTAACATTTTTTATTTAGTGTAAATCCTATTTGAGAGCCACTTTTGTAGCAAACGGCATGTGACAGACGATTTAAGGAGCAAACGGAAAAAACATGCTTTTGAATATGTGAATTTTAAATGAATGAATTTTAATATCCCCAAAGGTATGATAACAAGAGGAGAGAAAACTGAATTTTGCAGTGATAAATATATTACTGTAGGTGACATTTACATTCAGGTGGGGTTATTTAATATGATATGCAGAATACGTCCTATCATTAGTCAATGAAGAATTGCACGCGGGGATCAAAGCAAACATCGAGCTGCCACTTAATTTATCACGCTACGAAGACAAAGAGTTTCGTCTTTCCCCTCTGTCAATTTCAAAAGACCCGACTTTTTTTTTTTTCTCGGTTTGCAATTTAATTTACAAATGGGATGCCGGTGCTGAGATGGCATAACGGAACAGGCTGGATTTTTCTGCTTGGACAGACAGCAGCAGGATGCACGGAGTCATATAGGAGTGTTAAAACACACCCCCCAGGGGGAAGAAAAACAGAAAGCAGGAAAAAAGAAACAAGATTTTAAAAGGACCGATGATGGGCGCGTTTGTGACCCTGATGCCGGACGGACTTCCCGTCACACTGACCTACGCGTTAATTAAAGAGAGGAGGCGCTGGCAGGTGGCCGCAAAGCCGAATCTAATAATTGGCCCCCTTCTTCTGAGCGCCATCAGACAATATAGGACTTCCAGTGAGATGTGGGCAGGCAGAAAGGCATGCTTTGTAGAAAAATAAATAAATAATACAAATAATAATGATTATAAAAGTCTGTATATTGCGATGGCCATTTAACGTCGCAGGCGAGTTTACAGCGGATTCACGACTGCTAATGACGGGAGGACAGAGGCTCGGTGTGCTCCTCTGACCAGAGAGAAAAAGAGAGAGAGAGAGTGTTTGTTTAAATGTGCAGGTGGGCGAGAAAGACAGACAACGATTGAATGTGTGAAAATGGCAATCATGTTTGTGTGCGTGCGTGTGTGTGTGTGTGTGTGTGTGTGTCTGTGGGCTTAGAACAAAGAAAGCAGAAAGAAAATGGTAATGCGAGTGGTGTGTGTGTGGGTTTACTTAAGTTTAATTTGAGACAAACTAGAAGTTAACTAAAACAGACAAAATCTACTTTTAATTCTGTCTTTATATATACATTTAGAAAATACTAAAAGTTTTCTTTTAGCCGAAGTGTTTGTCTATAGAAATTATTATATATATATATATTATATTTATTTATTTATATAATAATTTCTATAGACAAACACTTCGGCTAAAAAAAAAAAAAAAAAATTATATATATATATATATATATATATGTATATCTATATATCTATAAATATAAATAAATAAATATATATATATAAATAAATATATATATATATAATATATATAAAAATATAAATATAGATATATGTTAATTATAATTAATAAAAGTTAATATTTGTCCCCATTTTTGGTAAATCTGGGCATGTGTGTGCATGTGTGTGTGGGAGTTTATTTCACTATACTTAAAAAATAATAATAATAATAATAATTCCCAGAAGTTAAACCTCTGGAGGAACACATAGACATCAACAGGAAACAAGATTATCAAATAAATATCTATTTATATAAATAAACTAGTTTACGAGTAAGGTCAGAGTTAATCTGTAGTCATTATAATAGCTACATATAAACTATCAACAGCGGTCTATTGCACGTCTTCATTTAGATGGCAAGTAACTGCATACGTGGGGTAACTCACCACGTCACTGGGCAGGTTGTGCAAGTCGTCCGTAGGGCTTTCCAGGGTGTTTGTGTCCACGTTCAGAATGACCACGTCCTCGAGAGACCTGCTCTTCACCCGCTAGAAACAACAAAACATACAAATAGTCTTCACTTTTTCTGTCCTAATACACATATGCATACTTTTTTAAAATGCATTACAGAAGCAAATGATAAGATGTTTATTATTTCTGCATTGATGTTATTTGTACTATTAAAATGGTATGTTGCTAAAATGCAAATTAAATGTATTTTCTGTATACTTTAAGTAGTAAACTTTAAAAAAAAATTATCTTTTTCTTTTTGTTATTTTCTTATTTTCAACTTTACTGTAATGACTGAAGTGGACAAGAATGAACTAGATAAGTAAAAGTATGTACATTCTAATGTGGAGTTTTAAAATTAATTTCTTTAAAACAAAGCAGAATATTCAACAGATAATTGAGTAAATTGTTTACAGTGCTTAAATTAGTCATTACCACAATTTAGAAAAGTAAACTAAACTAAACTAAATGTTGAATGGAAATAAAATAGTTATGCACTAAAGCAAAGCTTACATACACAAAAAAGTGACTCTTATAAGCTACTCAAATAATAAAACAGCTTCTGGTCAGGCACTTGGAATTAAAAAACGTTACGAGCTGTAATGCTTCCACACAATTGTAGTCACGGTAGTGGCGACAAATCCAGTAATTATTCCTCCGGTGCAGGTGGGGGAAACAGCCAAGTGTGTAAAAAATTTCTGGTTTGTCATTTTTGACAGTCGCTGCTACGGCGGCCCGTGTGCTGATTTGGTCTAATTACGTGCAGCCGGAAGGGGGGGACGGTAGGGCCGGGCTGTCAGCGGGTGAACGTGTGATAAACACCGGCGCAGCCGCGACTGTCAGCGATATCAGATCCATGCGTGAAGCTATAGGTCTGCCTCCAACCAACGTGCCGTTTCTCAATAACCAAACACGCCGTCTCTTTGTTTCTCCGGCTCTTTCATGTCTCGTGGGCGCCCGAGAGATGAAAAGCGAAAAACAATGTGTCAATTTTTGTAGGTTTGCCTGTGCTCGGCGATGATGCATCAAAGCGGATGCGGCGTTATTAGCATCTCCGATGGCTTAGATGGTTTGAGCGTGTGATGTGATGGATTCAGAGGGACGTTGATTTTATGACCTCAAGTCTCGCATAGTGAATGTATATAAATAAAAAAAATGATAGCTTTACATAATATCGAAAAGCTGCAAACACGTCTGATAAAACACCTAAGATGATGAAGAGCAGCTCATTGTAGATTTATGTCACTTACCTCTAAAAGGCTGAGATGAACTCCGATCAGATATGGCATGGGAGCGCTGGAGAGAAAAAAACACAGTGCACTATTAGTAACACGAATAAAGCTTTTATTGTAGAAGAGGGAGCTGGTTGGGCAATTTCGTAATGCAGTTAAAAAAAATAAAATCTGCTTATGTCCCTTTAAAAAGAAATACATGGATTATACTGGCCACAAATATAATGTACATGCAAGATGATTTAAACATGTAGCATCAATTCTTACTAATAAAAAAAACTAACATCATTGTAAACTGACTATAAGGTCCAAATCCTTGAAACCACAATTGAGTTTTTGTTTTGTCTTTGAAAAAGGATTTTATCAGCACAGCAATTTTAGTGCAAAACTGAAAACAACAAATTCCTTAGTATTTGGTATCCTCCTTACGCTTTAAAGACATCATGTTTTTGGGCTGGCATGAACTCCACATGTTTGTATAAAACTTGGTTATACCAAAATGATGTGAGACGTCAGAGAAAGCATCTTATGGGCTTCAGTGAATGCAAGCAAATGACTTTTGTATAAATAACTAATGTCACAAAATTGTTAAGATTTGATGTAGTAACTTAAGAAATAAAGCACACGACAATAAGGTTGTATTTGTTAACATAAATAAATGCATTAGTTAACATCGAATTAAAACGAGCAATATAGTTGTTCAGCATTTATTAATGTTAATGTTAGTTATTGCTAAAACAATTGCTCATGTTTGTTCATTCAGCATTAACTAATGTAACAACTTTTGATTTTTAAATGTATTAGTTGGGTGATTCTCCCGAAATTAGACTTATAAGGCGTCATGAAACATTTTTATAAAAAAAGTAAATGCAAAGTATCAAAAAAAGGAGCATACAGTTACAAACATGTCTTCACATACTATTTTGCACATGATTTCAAATGACATCATACAAACCAATTTTGTTTTTTCCACATTTAAAGGGAACATTTTCATTACCGCAATGTGTCCATGACTGGAATATATTTATAATTAAAAAAAATCTAAAAAATAAAAAGCTTCAGTGCATGTTATAATAAAAACATTTACAGTAAAGAAACATGTAGTATTTGGTGGTCATTGGTAAATGTAGAGACAATAATAAAGAATATAAATGTGTCCAAGACCAATTTTCTCATCCTCCGCAACAATTTTCAATCATTGTTTAAGCCCTCAAAAAACTAACATTTAAAAAAAATTGTTGTAAGGGACATAATTGACTGCGACACTCAAGATGGCTACCAGGTAAGCAGTTCTTATTTTTCTCACCAGATAAAAGTTGAAATTTTGTTTGTCTTAGTACCTAGACAACTTTTTAGTTCTCATTACCGAAACATGAGTTTGTAAATGCATATATTTAATGTACACTGTAAAAAGTGTTTCTGTGCCTTAGTAGATTTAACTAAATAAAATGAGTAAACTGTGTTACATTTTTTTTAAAATCAAAATATGAGTTACAATAACATAATAATTTGAATAATTTGAGTAATTCTATATGAACACATCATTGAGTAAATTCAACTTCATTTTATCATGTATAATCCACTTAAATTTGTAAGAAGAAAAAAAACTTAATAATTTTGTGTTAAAACTACGTGATTTTATTATTAAACATAACTAACTAGGCAGTGGACTCGTAGTTCCCAGCATGCTTTGCACAGGATTGCATTTGGAGAGTATAATTTGAATTTAAACTCTTTTTGATGTGTTTTTAACTAAAAATAAAGACTTGTTAGTTTTTAATGTTCATTTATCTTCAAGATTTGGATGAGTTTTGTTTCATCTTTGAGTTTTGTAGTTACCATTGTTCAGAAGGCTGGTGCTTGTGCATAGACTGCTGAAGTATGTCGCGCTTACCAGCTGCCCAAAACGAAATTGGGTGGGCGCATTGATTGAATAAACAATACGTGCCCTCATCTCACAGAAATATGAACTCTAAATCAATGTTTATGGAAACAACAACAAACCATAAAAAAGTTACATGTACCAAGAAAAGTAAATTAAACTAACAGAGTAATACTAAACTATTAGTTTACTAAACTTAATTTTGTTGCATTTGTATTAAGTAATATTACAGTGTTTATTATACTTAAAAAAAGGTTGCAAGTTGACTCAACCTAAAACTTCCCATGCAATCACTTGCCTCACTTTTTATAAGTTAGATCTAGGTATTACTTTTTACAATGTAATATCATGTTGCGGTAATGATAATTTTTGATAATGGTAATCTAAAAAATAGGAAAAAAATGTAATCCTCTAAAAATAATGTTTACGTTCAAAACTTAATCTTATATGTGCAAACAAAAAATGGCTTCAAGGGCTTTAAAAAAAAAATCTGATGCTGGACACTTATTAAGTCTGGAATTCGTGAGAATCACCGAGTTAATGCTGAAATTATCATGAACTAAAATTAAAAAAAAGTATTGTTCATTGTTTGTTCATGTTAGCTAATCCATTAACTAAAAAGTTAACAAATACAACCTTACTGTAAAGTGTTATAATCATAATTATGTATTTTACTAAGTTTTTCAAAACCCTAAACCTTTTTGTTTTGGTTTCTACCTGAATTTCCATTTAGAAAAACAGGCCATGTTTTAAATGTAACCCGTGACGCAGCATTCATCAGCAGCTAAACTTTATTAGTATCCTCGGCTGTTTCCTGGAATGGGCGCTTTTGAGTGGTGAAGGTGATTAGTGTAATTGGCGAGTGTCCCTTTTGAGCGAGGCGAGTCCGGGCTGTGTAATTAGATAGGTTTGGGTAGCCGCTGCAGCGCTGGCTCAATCAGGTTACGCGGCTAATAAGCCACAGTCTCGCTTGCTGCATCTGTTAAGGCCGAGGATTTAACTGACATGCAGGCCCGCTGACAAGCATGTCACGTCATTGTTGTTAAATGTAACTTTGTTACGACAGCCAAATTCCCATCATTTCTAATATCGGTCATTATGACCAATGCACTCCCGTCTAAAAGAAAATTATAATCCTGTTTCTATAGTGTAATTATTTTACTGAAATGGACTGGAAAACATCCCCGCTGTTAAAAACTGGTTTACTCTGTATAACAACATAAACAGCTTGTACATGACTGTTTTTAAGAGCATTTTTGCTCTTAAACAAGAGGCTCGGTGTCAAGCATGACAGCACAAGTCTGTCAATTTAAGGCTATAGAGTCCTGCTATAGAGCAGGGCTGTACGTTAAAGAGTGTGGTCACGGTTTCAGCCCACAGTTGGCATGTGGAAATCTGTCTGTCTCTCAAGCTGTATATGACGGGTAAAATAAAAACTTGGTGCGGTGGCATTGGCTCTAATAAATCTTCAGGATCTCAGACACGGTAGAAGATATTCATTAGGGCAAGGGATGTTTTGGAAGACGGTTCAGAATGTTCTCTATGTTAGTGATAAGTCCGGTCATCGACTGATAACTTGTCAGTTTACAGAAGTATGAACTCGAGAAAGTACTGTTTATGTTTTTAAATATTTTTGAATGAGATAATGTTTCAGCAACAAAAATTTGGACTGTCACAAAAAAATGGTCATAAATATGCACCCCAGGGATGTCAATTTATGCAATTTTCCATATTCAATGGTCGTTTAAAGGAATAGTCTACTCATTTTCAATATTAAAATATGTTATTACCTTAACTAAAAATTGTTGATACATCCCTCTATCATCTGTGTGCGTGCACGTAAGCGCTGGAGCGCGCTGCGACGCTTCGATAGCATTTAGCTTAGCCCCATTCATTCAATGGTACCATTTAGAGATAAAGTTAGAAGTGACCAAACACATCAACGTTTTTCCTATTTAAGACGAGTAGTTATACGAGCAAGTTTGGTGGTAGAAAATAAAACGTAGCGCTTTTCTAAGCGGATTTAAAAGAGGAACTATATTTTATGGCGTAATAGCACTTTTGGGAGTACTTCGACTCGCCTGAAAAGTCCGCTCCCCTTCTCACTCTCATAATGGGAGAGGGAGGGTGTTACTGCGCCGAGTCGAAATACTCCCAAAAGTGCTATTACGCCATAAAATATAGTTCCTCTTTTAAATCCGCTACGTTTTATTTTCTACCACCAAACTTGCTCGTATAACTTCTCGTCTTAAATAGGAAAAACGTTGATGTGTTTGGTCACTTCTAACTTTATCTCTAAATGGTACCATTGAATGAATG
Organism: Misgurnus anguillicaudatus; assembly: GCF_027580225.2. Taxonomy (NCBI): domain Eukaryota; kingdom Metazoa; phylum Chordata; class Actinopteri; order Cypriniformes; family Cobitidae; genus Misgurnus; species Misgurnus anguillicaudatus. Next base: position 9,852,150 of record NC_073359.2, on the reverse strand, counting down.
GGGCTAAGCTAAATGCTATCGAAGCGTCGCAGCGCACTCCAGCCCTTAAGTGCACGCACACAGATGATGGAGGGATGTATCAACAATTCTTAGTTAAGGTAATAACATATTTTAATATTGAAAATGAGTAGACTATTCCTTTAAATTAACAATCAATCAATCGAATAATGGTTAACTGTAATAGTGCAATAAGCCTTGAAATTACAAGAAAGTGTGAGGCAATCAAAAAAAAATTTTTTTTGTCTAAATAACATGGTAGTGGGATTGTAAAATGAGTCAATGTAGTTGGTGCTTTGATAAAATCACCGATTTCAATTAATCTCGTAATGAAATATAATGACTAATAGACACATATGGTGTAACTCTGGTAACAGTCGCAAGTAAGTCCATGCGTCATTGTCATAAAAAATATATATATATATTATCATCAAGTGTTATTTTTCTAGTTTTTCACCTCGCTTTCCGATTGGTTGATACACTGTTGTAATATTATCCAAGAAGCATACAAAGGACACATTTCCCATCGTCACCTCAGCTTAGACCTCCGGCGTACTCTCAGCAAAGAAACTTAAATTATGGAGATCGCAGCCTTCAGTATTATACCATTAGTTGCAGTTTACATTTTACAATTTCTTGCCAGAATTTAAAGAGACACCACTTTTTTGGAAAAAATGCTAATTTTTTCAGCTCCCCTCGAGTTAAACATTAGATTTTTACCGTTTTGGAATCCACTCAGCCGATCTCCGGGTCTGGCGCTATCACTTTTAGCATAGCTTAGCACAATCTATTAAATCTGATTAGACCATTTAGCATCGCGCTCAAAAGTTACATCGTCTTTGCACACGATGTAACTACAGAAGAGTCAAGTTTTAAATAGGAAAAATATCGAAACTCTTTGGTTATTTTTAGCGCAATGCTAATGGTCTAATCAGATTCAATGAATTATGCTAAGCTATGCTAAAAGTGGTACCGCCAGACCTGGAGATCAGCTGAATGGATTCCAAAAAGGTAAAAATCAAATGTTTAACTCTAGGGGAGCTGGAAAATAAGCATATCTTCTTAAAAAAGTGGATTATAAGATTATATTTTAATCTGTTCCTTAAAAAACGGCCTCTGGTCTCCTTTCCAGCATTAGCAACGTTTTAATGCTAAGCTTGCAGGCTTCCCTAGAGAGGGTCTTTGCTTTTAGTAAGCTAACTGTATTTGCATATTCTGTTTCGGCCCCTATCAGCTGCGGATGCCATTTCGTTGCGTTCACTAGTTGCATGGCTAGTTTAACTTCTGCGCGCTCGCTTCATTTTTTTCTCCTGCTGTATGTGTTTAGTGCAGGCACCACACGCACGTGCATGACCTTGCTTTTTAAACCATTGTTAAGTTTTATCGATTTAATTATTATCGATTAATCGGTCAAAAAGTTGATTAATTGTTAAAATCACCTAAGCAGTATCTTTTTAAAAAGTCCAGCTTTGCATCTAAAGAGTTCATATTTGGAGAAATACAAATTGGTACCAAATGAATACATATCTATTCCTAATAGAAGATGTTAGGGCTTTTTTAAAGGGTACTGGCCCCGTGACAGCTTTGACAAATTAGACTTTTGATCAAAATTATACATATGCATGTTTATTCGATACATTTGGGTGAAAATTTCTTAAGGATAAAAAGCAGTACTGTTGTACAATGTGAAAAAATCAGCAGATTCTGCTTACAACATAAAAATAAAACACTAAATGCACAGTTTCAGAGCAAAAAAACAACAACAAGTCTATACCAGAAGTGTAAGTGTGTATTATTTTCCATGAGTGTGTGTGCGTATAAGCAGAGCTCTTACCAGCAGTAGTCTAGCAGGTGAGGGGGAAGAACAGGGATGAAGATGTGCTGCCAGTGCATGGGGTAAAGCATAGCGGTGGATCCATGCACGCATGCAGTTAACTATAAGAAGAAAGCACAGAGACAAACATATGACAGCATGAGAAAAACATTCCTTTAAAAACCGATGAACCTGCTGTTTAATGTGCTTTGCTTAAGGCGATTCCATTTTGGGGGGCCAGGAAAGAACGCAGGATTAAATACAGTTATCCTCATCATCTATCAAAGGCTAAATAAAAAAAAAGAACGATTCCTGTTTTGGTTCCTGCTCTCCATGTTCGCTCTGATGTCAACAGGACAGGTTTGAACCAATCGCAAATCAGGACATCAATCGAGGCCCTAAAAATACACCAAAGCCCATAACTGAAGGTGTCGCGGCTTTAGCGCCTTTACAAAATTAATGATGCTTTGTTACAGTTATACACAATCTAACTTTACTAGCAGCGAACTGTTAATTACAGCGCTGGTGCGGATGTTTAATGAGTGAACACCCAAGTGACCCCCACACCACACCCTGAATCCCCCTCATGGCTACCTAGCAGTTGTAATGACCTGTGTGGCGCGTACGCACGCTCGCGCACACGCACATACACAAGAGCTTCCTCATCTTCCAGATTAAAATAACATGATTAAATATGGAAAAAGAACAGAGGTCTGAAGGCTCCTCTGGGACTTCATTAGGGCAAATTGCCAAAGAATGAAACATGAGTTAGCCAAGAGAGACTGTGAGCTGTAGGAATACCACAGGGAGAAGGGCCGGATGGGGGGGGTCTTGACAATCGGATCTTCCAGTAATGTGTGAACCATGGCTTCGGAGTATCAAGAGACCCCCCTGCTCACTGACACACACAATATCACAATTGACCAGTAAAACCAACCAAGCTTGGCGCTGGCACAACAGCTAGCGTTGCGGATATCTGTCCAAAGCTGCGCATCATCCCTCATTTACAAACAGGGTTTGGTGACGTCCTCAGGCTTTGTGGAGCCCATGGGAGAGGGTGTTCAAAAAAAAAAGTTTGTGACAATGTGGTCAAACGTAAACGCTGTGGATAAGATATGACCTATTGAGTCAAGAAACAGAGAGTTGCTTTTAATTAATACTGTCGTAATATACTGTCACGCATTTTTACATATGCAAATTTGTTGCGCGTTTCTCTAAAAATAATGAAAAGGCTTGCGTTGTGACAGATCTAATTTCGGCCAGGCACTTTAGAAGAAAAAAAATGAATATTTATGCAGCGTGAAGTTTGGTTGATATCAAAGCTTTCTGTTCAGGATCCTTTTTTTTTCTCAAGGTCCATTAAATGAATCATTCTGAGAGGTCACCGCGCTGCAAAGAAACACTTTTCTCATCTAATATCCTAGAGGGGGACCTTTCGTACCACGTAGAGATGGGTAAGAAAGCTTTATAATGCCTTCCAACTAATTAAACAATGTCCACAGACAAGCAAAATTGGCTCGATTTATTCTCGTCTTAAAAGCGGATCTACACCGCCTCATCTCAAAGGTGAGAGTCATGAAAAGGAGGTGGCGAAACCGAGATAAACATTAAAAGGTGGAATTCAAAAACAAATTAACTCTTGGGATTTTTCCCACACAAGTTTTTTTTTGCGAGATTTAATCAGAATCCTTCGTGATTTCCTTTAAGCGACTAATAAATAGGAAGATCAGAATAACTGTCCTACTGCTAACAATCTCAAGCTGTGATATAAAATATAAATCAAGAATACCAAATGGTCATAAAAAAATGCAAGATGTAAGCTCGATATTTCACTAAACTAAGCAGCTGTCCATAAGAAGAAATGCTGGGTTGTGGTTCGTTTTGATGCAGGGCTGGAGACCTGTAAGGTACCACTAGCGGTACTAGCGTGCCGGTTAGCGGTAATGAGCGTGCCGGGAACAAGTGGAGGTCTTCTCTACTGAGACCAACCATGTAGAGCAGATTACACAAAAGCATGTGGATTTTAAGAAACAACAGATCCCAATAAGGCCATTCTGGAGCACAGTATCTCAAATAACACAAAATGTAGACCTTTTATGAACTGACAGGAAATTGACTGAATATACAACGGTTTAATTCTAAAAACAATGAAAATTCACATTTACAAAAATCATGACATTAACACATTAATTCCTAGCAATAAATACTGGCATGAAATGTGCAACTCGATTTAATCGCTTCAAACCCAAACAGACTTTAAAGTCTTGTCATTAAAGAGACATTCCACTTTTTAAAAAAAAAATATGCTCATTTTCCAGCTCCCCTAGAGTTAAAGGTGCAGTGTGTAATTTTTTAAAGGATCTGACAGAAATGCAAAAAAAATATTATCAGGGGTGTATAAAGACTTTTTTTATAATGAATCGTTTTGTTTTTATTACCTTAGAATTAGACGTTTTTATCTACGTGAAAGTCGCCATTTTGTGCCGCTATAACGGACAAACATTTTCTCCGTCGATGACATGTTTTTCCGGTGGCGGCTTCCGTAGTTTCTCTATGCGTTTCAAAAGCGAGGGGTGAGCAGTGGACTGACCTATTGGTTGCAAGTTGCAACCTCACCACTAGAGGCCGCTAAAATTTACACACTGCACCTTTAAACATTTGATTCTTACTGTTTTGCAATCCATTCAGCTGATCTCCGGGTCTGGCGCTAGCACTTTTAGCATAACTTAGCACGATCCATTGAATCTGATTAGACAATTAGCATTGCGCTAAAAATAACCAAAGAGTTTTTATATTTTTCCTATTTAAAACTTGACTCTTCTGTAGTTACATCATGTACTAAGACCGACAGAAAATTAAAAGTTGCAATTTTCTATGCAGATATGGCTAGTCCCCTTGGTTACTTTCAACTATTTTCGGGCAGTGCGTAATATCACTACGCCTGCTGCAGCCATGTTACGGCAGCAAAGTCCTTATCCATATCTGCCTAGAAAATCACAACTTTTAATTTTCCGTCGGTCTTAGTACACGATGTAACTACAGAAGTGTCAAGTTTTAATTAGGAAAAATATTGAAACTCTTTGGTTATTGTTTGGCGCGATGCTATTGGTCTAATACAATTCAATGGATTGTGCTAAGCTATGCTAAAAGTAGTAGCGCCAGACCCGGAGATCAGCTGAATGGATTCCAAAACGGTAAAAATCAAATGTTTAACTCCAGGGGAGCTGGAAAATGAGCATATTTTCAAAAAAAGTGGAATGTCCCTTTAAATAAACAATTTTCGCTTTCACATTTTTCCTTCGTCTATATTTACTACACATAATCTAGTGCATGTTATGTGCAGTGTTCATTTCAGTGGTTTAATCTACATCTCATTTGCTATCATTAAACTGCATTATGTACACATCTGCATTATATCAGCCCCTCTCTAAACACCCACTGAAAACACCCGGCTGGAAAAGATCAAATCCCGACATAAAAATCTTGACGTCCAAGGCTGATTCGTGTATTAAATGTAATATAAGCAATGTTCAAAGCGGTGTAGCTCAACCTGCAGTGCATTGGGTTTGCATCGCAAAGGTCAGGGGTTATTTTTACCAATAAAATGTATAGCTTGAATGCGCTTTCGATAAAATGTAAATATAAGAGCAGAAACAGGATTCATACAGCTAAGCTGTGCTGGAAACAGACTGTACAATTTCTTTTGAGATAAAAAGATAGGATCTTGCACTGTTGGTTCATTGAACTCAGGTTTCGTCCAATCAGGTGACAGTCACGGCACTCGCGGCTCAAAATCAAACCGCATTCATACTCATCTCTAGGAGTAGATTTGTACTATTTTGTCTGTCTGAGATATATTCCCCAGATGAAGTATAAAGATATGCTTTGTTACAACCTTTTCCAGTGAACCCTGTCTATGTAAACAAGTTGACGAACATATTCCCTACATCTAGGGAGAAGCCGGGGTTCAAAAATATCCATGGCAACTTCTCCAGGAATAGACAAAGAGGTCCTGTTTTTTGATAAGCACAACAAAGCTCACAGTGGAATCTGTGATTGGGGCAGACTAGCGACTAGAGGTGCGATTCCCCCTGACAAGGGTGACAGCGCCGCGGTCTGCGCTGACTTCTGCTACCTGCGAGACTTCTCTCCCCTGGCCGTCTCCTTGTTTCCCAATTACCAGGCCTCTCTCTCCCCTCCTGTTGACAAACGCGCGGAGCGCCGGCACAGGTGTATCGCTAACAAGGAGGTGGCATTAAAAAAAGAAAAGGCAGAGGTAGGGCACGGGGCACCGAACACCACTAATCCACCTCCCACGGCAGCCGGTGCAACACAACGGCACAAAGAAGAGAACAGGTAGTGCCCGAGGAAGGTAAAATGTCTATTAAAGGTGTGGTAAGAGAGATGCTTGAAGAAAGAACAGAAAGAGGACAGCGGATTGCTGAGTAGAGCGTAAAAAAGAAGGCAGTGTGAGGGTGGAAAATGTGTATATGTGAGGAACCTCAGTGGCCAAGACGGCATCGGGACTTGTTAGCATACCACTGACAGCATGATGAGAAGGCGGCTGTCAAGACTCGGGGCCGGCCGAGGGGGTCTCGCGGATGAATCGCGCCGGGGCCTCCCAGCTGACTAGTTAGAAGGATCCTGATGCAGCACAATTATACTGGCATATGACAAGACTGCATGGGCGGCTGCCTCCCGAAGCCTGCGACATGGTTTTAAAACAGTGGTACCTCCTTACCTCTGGTCACAAAACAGCAATAAGTCAAGTGATGCATTGTTGTAAAATCATGATTTATTCCTTTGCTTTCCAATACAGGCGACTGTGCACCCATGTTCTGCTAGACTGACACAGCAGGTTCACAGGGGGCTCAAAACACTGAGGGCCTGCTGGCAGCATGCATAATGTATGTTCTCCTCGGCTTGCGGGAGAAACGGTGGTTGTGGGGTTGACCACACCCTAGCTACCGTCCTATGTCCTTGAAGAGACACAACAAACTTGAGACTATTCTATACCCTTGCGCTGCCAAACCCTAAACAGAGAAAGATGGATAGTTTCGGGATTTGAGAAGATAAAAGTCTTAAGAACTTTAATAACACCGGTCTTCGAAGTAGCTGTTTCGGCATATTCGTTTTTTTTTAACTCAAGGCCGCCTGCCCTCCCATTCTGCAAAGCGATAAATCAAGTTAAGAGAGGGTAAAAAAACTATCTACCCAAGAGACGAATGATTTACACATTCTAACCCCTCGTGTCAGTGAGCACACGGTATGAGGGCGGCAGGCTCCGAGGGGAACCCCTCGATTCCGGAGCTGTCGGCAGGAGCACGTCTCCCTCCGCAGATGCTCTGGGAGGATCTGGGAGATAGGGAGCGAATGACATCACTTGCCGCCGTTTCACCAACTGTCAGGAAAGTTTGGAGAATCGTCCGCCCCGTGCGATAAGCGCCCACTCCCTTAAGGAAGAAGAGTCAGAAAGACGATACGTAGAAAAGTCAGGGATCCAATAAGAGATCTGACAATATGGAGCACAGGCCTCAAGAACACAGGGCTAAATCAGTGTAGAGTAGGTCTGTGCATAACCACATGTGACTGTGGACCACAAAAGCAGTCGTAAGTCGCACCGGTATATTTATAGAAACGATTAATCGCGATTAATCACATACAAAATTAAAGTTTGTGTTTGCATATTATGTGTGTTTGTACTATGTGTAATTATTATTTATATATAAACACACACACATGCATGTATACATTTAAGAAAATGTTTTTTAGATATATTTTTATTTATTTATATATAATATAAATTATATAAAAATAAATAAATAAGGGCTGTCAAAAGATTAATCACGATTAATCGCATACAAAATAAAAGTGTTTTTGCATAAACACTTATGAGGCACACCCGGTACAAACACATATAATATGCAAACACAAACTTTTATTTTATATGCGGTTAATCGTGATTAATCGTTTGACAGCCCTAGGTCAAAATTATCAATTATTCTTTTATGCCAAAAATCCTAAGTGATTTTCCATTCAAGTTTGGTTTATGTAAAAGCTTACAACTCCCCCCCCCCCATTCAGTCAACAAGGTCATTACAGCGGTTAGCCAGTAGTGAGTTCTAAAACAAACTTTTTTTATTATTATTAATATGTATGATAAAGACTTAATTTGGACTTTTCTTAATATTCTTTTTTAATATTCAGATTTGCACTCTTAAGTTTTTCAAATCATTGTATCTTGACCATATATTGCCCAAAATAGGGATGAATAACGATTAATCGCGATTAATCTATAGCAGAATAAAAGTTTTTGTTTACATAATATATGTGTGTGTGTGTGAACTGTGTATAATAACTTTGTATAGATAAATGCAAACACATGCATGCATATATTTAAGAAATGTTTACATGTGTATATACATTTGTATATTTATGTATAATTTATATATGAAGCGTTTCGTTGCAAAACGAGATAACTCAGTTTTTAATATTTTTGTCAAAACATGTTTATTATTATGTTATCATGTTATTATTTTGTTTTATGGTGCTACTTAGCTGTATTTTTTAAGTTATGAAGGTTTAAATCAAAACAAACCAACTGCAGTTGAATTGATATTAATTGGAATGCACAACCAAAAAACAAGATTTCTGAAAAAAAACTGAGTTATCTCGTTTTGCAACAAAACTCTTCATATATAAATACTTAATATATAAATATATATTTTTTCTTAAAATACATATACCCTCACCTAAAGGATTATAAGGAACACCATACTAATACTGTTTTGACCCCCTTTCGCCTTCAGAACTGCCTTAATTCTACGTGGCATTGATTCGACAACGTGCTAAAGCATTCTTTAGAAATGTTGGCCCATATTGATATGATAGCATCTTGCAGTTGATGGAGATTTGTGGGATGCACATCCAAAGCACGAAGCTCCCGTTCCACCACATCCCAAAGATGCTCTATTGGTTTGAGATCTGATGACTGTGGGGGCCATTTTAGTACAGTGAACTCATTGTCATGTTCAAGAAACCAATTTGAAATGATTCGAGCTTTGTGACATGGTGCATTATCCTGCTGGAAGTAGCCATCAGAGGATGGGTACATGGTGGTCATAAAGAGACGGACATGGTCAGAAACAATGCTCAGGTAGGCCGTGGCATTTAAACGAAGCCTATTTGGCACTAAGGGGCCTAAAGTGTGCCAAGAAAACATCCCCCACACCATTACACCACCAGGCTAAACAAAAACTTTTATTCTGCTATAGATTAATCGCGATTAATCGTTATTCATTCCTAGTCCAAAACAAACCATACATCAACGGAAAGCTTATTTATTTAGCTTTTGGATTATGTATAAATCTCAATTTCAAAAAATTGACTCTTACACAACAGATTTTGTGGTCTAGGGTCACATAAGTAACAATGTACAGTATATTGCGATTCAATTTGTAATGATACAGCACTAACAGTTTATATCCTTATATTGATATTTTTATTTAGGTGTGCATTACTTCAAAAAAGTTTAAGGAGATAAAATTAATAGAATTAGGTAATAACATCGCAATTATACTAAAGCATCATAATGTATTAAATCATCACACATGTATTACTTTTATAGAAAGGTACTGTAATGGATGAAACAAGCCCTGTATAGAAGAAATACAGATTTATGCAACAATACTTTGGATGCTTTCCAAAAGATATCATTTAATCTACCTTGTGTTTTAATAACAGGAAAGCTGAAAGTGTAAATGAGAATAACATCAGGAACTCACAGTGCTAAGCTTGCTTGAGGTAATGATGATGCGTCGCTCATGCAGCATGCTGGCAAAGAGGTGCAACATGTTGTTCACATCCACTGCTACAAAGTACTCCGTTAAATTTCGCTGGAATGAAATCAAATACTTATGATACTTGTCACAGAGCCACTGAAGTATTCGGACAAATAAGACAAAAAGTAAGAAAATAATTGCGTGGAACTATGGGAATAATGTTTCCAAGTCTTTTGGGATGCTGTAAAAACAGTATTTATAAAAATCCCATCTATTCCGGGATGTTTTTGGCTACTTTTCTTCATAATCAAGTCCAGAACATCCATTTTAAATATATTTTTTGTAATGAAACAAATTAATATGTTGGCACAATTATACTTTGTCTACAAACCTAACTAAACTTGACCAGTTTTGTAGTTTGACACATGAATTATATACTTTTAAACTTTTTAATACAATTTTAGCTCGACTGCTTCGTTTGATATTAAAATATAAGACTTATATAAGACTTCTTAGTGGCGATTGTATTTATGCATTGCAAACTGGATATACAGTCAAACATCAAAAACAGCATATACTCACACTTTCAGGTATGGTGGGTAGTCTGTTAATATCCGGAGCTATGAAGCCTGAATGCTGAGGGAAACACACAGAACAGATAAAGTAAAGGTCACCATCAAGCAACCCACAACTATTTAGTGCTCACTGTCTGCTTCCTCGTGATCAGCCTGAACCGTGTCTGTGCTTGTTAACATCACACATACAGACAACAGATAAAAATATATGAAATCAACAAACGTTGATCCCCCGTGGACACCAGAGGAGACTCCCCGCATCGGAGAGAAAGTCTTTATTAAGGTACAAAAGCCAACTGCTTTGTCTGACAGTATCAGAGGGGTCTGCCAGGCGTACGTTTGAACAGACGAACAGGTTTAATGTGTGGATCAAAGAGGCTCTGGTGCAAATATCCCACGCTGCATGCTAACTTTAACGCGTTTGTTTGCCTGCGTAGCGTATTTCGCTCTTTCCCGAGGCTCGCCGTGTGTAAAAAGTACCCATCTGTTGCTAGGCACATAGGTTAAAGTTTCACTGCTTTTGCATATGTTAAACTTGCATCCTCTGATGTATTTTGGATGCCGTGATTAAATGGCCTCAGATGTGAGGTTAGCTCTGTGCAATGTCAAAATGATTTATCTGGGGGTTTCAGTGTGTTTGTCCAGACTATCTTTCTAATATAATCGCATAAACATAAATAGTTTGGAGCTGTCCGAGCAAAAATCTGACACGTGTTTATTTTCCCATACTGAGCAGCTGACCGCCCTCCATGTAATGGACTGCAGTTCCAGCTGGCGGTGGCCGACACATCGCAGCCGTGTTTATAAAAATCACACATTATCAAAATGCTTGTTATCGCTGTACTCTGCCTGCTGATCTGTGATCAGAAACGCAGCACCCACCACCGGCACATCCAAATACAAACACAATCTCAAACGTTACATGCACTAACCTAACACAATCTAATAGTAGCGATGGGTCAAACATAAACAACTCGTTGGCCGTTTGTAAAGTTAACTTGTTTTTTAAGTTTTAATTTAGCTTTATCAGTTAGAAAGTTTGCACAGTAAAATCTACTTTGAAATGTTGTGTCTGGCGTAATGCCATGGATGTCTATGAGCAATGCATATATTTGTTTTTTGGTTTAAGCCAAAATAAAAAGTATCCTTTAGGAACGTCCGGAGACCCGGCAATCTGTTGCACTGTTATTTTCAACCCAGCATTAGGTCAAAAAGGGACAAACCAAGCTGTTGGGTTAAATTAACCAAGAAAATATTATATTATTGTATTATATTAGACCATGACCAACAACGATTTAAAGGGGACATGTCACAAGATTTCGTAAAATGTCAAATAAATATTTGGTGTCGCCAGAGTACGTATGTGAAGTTATAGCTCAAGATATCATATAGATAATTTATTATAACAAGTTAAAATGGGCACTTTGTAGGTGTGAAGTAAAATGTGCCTTTTTGGGCGTGTCCTTCTAAATGCAAATGAGCTGAACTCTAAATGGGAGTGCTGTGGTTGGATAGTGCCATAGATTGTAAAAAAAATTGGACGTAGTGTCTGTGACGTCACCCATAGATTTCTGAAGATTGTTTTTGAAGTTTAAAGTAGGCTGTGCCTGCCTTCGCCATCTTGGCGTCACCGTGCATCACTCACGGATATCCGAAAATGGGCAATTAGGCGGGACGTGGGTGAATCTAAGGTGACTGTTTGCTGAAACCACGGCCGCCTAGCTCGACTCTAGTGACAGCAGTGGCTGTTCAACCGTCACTCAAGTGGCCACGCCCTTAATTATGCCAAACTTTAAGGGCTCTATCTTAAACCCGGCGCAATGCAGCGCAATTGTATTTTGCTAGTTTCCACCCTGCGCAATTATCATATTAACGTTTAACGCCACGTTGTTTAAATAGCAAATGCATTTGCATCCAATTTTGCGCCCATGGGCGTTCTAGTCTGAAAACGAGGTGTGTTCAGGCACATTGTTGGCGCGTTGCTATTTTGGGGCAACTAAAATAGACTACGCCATTGACCAACTAAAACCTGCGCAATATGTTTTTTTTTGTTATTTAAAGAGCGCGTTAGTAATATGCGCCTATAAACGGGACGACAATGTGGGTTTGCTTATCACATACATGAATGCGCAGCAGCACAAAAACGCTTTTAAATATACAAGATTAAAGGATTGAAATGTAAAAGATTATTTTTGAGTTTCTTGGATATAAATGAGGACTAATTATGAGACGTTAGAAGGCGTAAAGAGCTGCTTCACATGTAGCAATAAATGCTTTGCTTTAAACAACTGCATCTGTTTTTAAAGTTATTTATATGCTACCCTACGGATTTATTGTATATGATGACTCTGTACCTGTAGATATGGTGAGATGAGAAACATTTTAAGTAATGCTTTTTAAAAATCCCATGCCGCTGTCGGAGTACTGAAGCGGCTCTCTGCACGTTTGTAAATTCTTTATCTCTTGTTAGAGTTCAAACCTTTTCTTGCATATTTGCTAATTATTTTATGAGATTACAATGATTATGTAGGATATCAATACATTTATTGCAATTATAAGCCTGCTATTTGTACTTCTATGACAGAAAGAAAAAGGCTTTTAATCCAAAAAATTAAAATTTCAATAAAATTAAAAACAACAAATTTTTTAACATTATTCTTAAACGGGTGGTGTTCTTCCTGTGCTTAGTTTTTCAGTTTACAAAGTCTGTCATCTAAATAGAGATTAAACATAGCGCCAGCGCAACTGGCTTTTAAAGGGGTTGAGAGCTGAGACTCTCATTGGTTTATTGCACGTTACGCCCAAAACACACCCATTACTCATTAGGTGAATAGGAACAACTCTTTACGACCATGCACTCGACACACAAACCATTTTACCCGTCGGTAAATTAGTGGCATCGGAAACACCCATTTAGACTGTGCGCTTTAGACAATGCGCTTAGATCGTTAAAATAGGGCCCAGTCATTTTTTGCAGTGTTGGGAGCCAATTATAGCCCTTAAACATGTAAAAAGTCAGATTTTCATGAAATGTCCCCTTTAAAACAAACAAGCATAGGTTAAAGTACAACTCAGCTGTTGGGATCGTCCCTTTTTGACCCAATGTGGATTTAAAATAGCCCAGCATTTTTTTTGTGAGTGTACAGCATAATGCATAAACGTCTTGATTATAGCCAGAATAAGCATTTCCAAAATGTTGTTCGCACATCCTTATTTTAAAGTTGCACACAATAAAATATTACCAAATTTTGCGTTGCCAATCCTATCTTTGAAGAGCCAAAGATGTTAACCAGAACGCAACAGTGATACATAAACTCACCACCTGCTAGGAGACGGTGCAGGCAATTTCAAAAAAATCGCTTTGGATGAAATGACTGGGCTTTTAATCTAGTTGCATGCTAAAATGCTGGCCGATTAACTAACAATCTCAGCCTCCAATCTCATCAGTTTGCACCATATTTTAATGCAGTGCTTTTGAGTGAATATTTACTTTTTAATCCATAGTTAGATAAAAATGGGCTAACGGGAAGAGCATCAAGGAGATTTGCCTTTTGCCTTTAATTCGAAAGAAACTTTTGATATTTAAAAAGAGAATACGGCAGTGCGGAAAACATGAATTATTTAGCAAGTTTGATTGTTTTCCAAAAAAGCAAAACAAAACTAAAAAGAAACACAGACCAGACCCAAGATGATCAGGATGCCATACTTTAAATAAAGAACAGAGCTGGTTTATTTGGCAAAATTGGGAAGCTGTCTCCCATGTGATTAGGGCAACTGCTCTCTCTTTCCCTCTCTCTCACTCTCTCCCGAATGTCTGATTCCTGGATCTTTCACTATTTGCCCATGGGCAAAAAAAGAAGTTGTTCTACCAAAATGAAGGCAAGAGACAGATAAGATGGACATATTAGATGGACAGACACTGACAAATAGACAAACAAACCGACAGGCCAATAGATAGTGGCAGACAGACAGACCAAAAGACACAATTCCTGACAGACAAACACACACGTTACCTTTTAATATATGTATTACACACATCAAATATCGAATAGGAGCTATAATTTTCTTAATAAAAAAGAGAGAAGAGCAGACAAACAAATACTACAATATAGACAGCCATAATAACAGATACAGTATTTAGAAACCATAAGAGAACCATAAGGAGATATTTAATTTACACATAAATTACATATGCTAATGCAAGTGAGATACTGACAGCGAGATCATCCATTTATCTGTAGACCGACACTTCACACAAATCCCCCACACACTTCAGAAATAACATGTATCTAGATACGACGTCAGACGAAATCTGTCGTTGACTTGCTGTAATACAGCATTAAGTTGCAAAAGTAGCCATTAGGTTTAATGTTGTCCAGCCAGCTCTTATCAGAGCCAGAGGCCGCCAGTCCCACTTCTGTTTCTAAACAAACCATCAGCCCTCCCCGGTACCTACCACACTCAGATTTACTGGCGTGTTCGGCTTTGGCACGGGTTGGTTGTGCAGCGTTTCCAACATGTCATTCAAGTCATCTTCCTGTTGGGACAAACATGAAACATAATGAAACGAGCAGGAAAACAAAGTCAGCTGCGAACCGATTTCATGATTTAAAGTGCCCGGCATGAAGTATTCCTCCAGCGGTCTTCGGAAGAGAAATATATCCGACTGACACACATTTAACGAGCGATCCTGAGGTTAAGAGACGGTAAGCTAGGCTGCGGCAGACGCTTATTATTCCTGGGATGATTTATGGCGAACATTGGCTGTTCGTAATTAACCAAAGGTCCTTGCACAGAGCGTGCGGCTTTAAGAAGCCATTGGAGAAATGTTCTGCCGCAGAACAGGCCTCGGGATTACAACGCTGAGTTTTTACGAGCTTTTACGACAAGAGTGCAATTTACCCTCTCAGACTCGCCGTAGAATAGCAATGATGTTGCAGTTAAAACGTGCAATAGCTGGGCACATATTTACGTCGTCCTTTTCTTGTAAGCAACTTCTAAGATTAGATTTGTGGCCATAGCTTGCAGCACATGTGACCGTGTGTTTATGGGGGGGGGGCTGCTGTCACAAGAGCGTGGATGCTCACACGCATGGTCAGTAACACAGCCTGAGGAAACACTTCATTTACCCTCGCCATAAACCTTCATCGCTCTTGTCCGTCCTCGTCAGTCAATGCCGCCTCACGCGGAACGCCGCAGGATGAAGTCAGGCTAATTCATTGCGTCCGCTTTCTGCGTTTTGGTTATTTTGAGAAGTTTGTAAGGGGGAAAGTAATATCAAGTTGGTAAAACATGAGATCACATTTTCTTACATAAATTCAATGTAAATTTGATGTGTAAAATTGGGCAAATTTTATGTAAACACAGTAATGTAAATGGTTGCATTCGAATAAAATTGCTGTAAACATTTCATAAAAACGTTTTTTAGACAATTCCTTCATGCATTTGCTTTAAGAAATTGTATGGTGTAGGCTTTTATTATTTCTACAAGGTTTTGTATTTGTGACCCTGGACCACAAAACCATTCATAGGTAGCACAGGTATATTTGTAGCAATAGCCAACAATACAAAGCATGGGTCAAAATTACAGATTTTTCTTTTATGCCAAAAATATTTAGGATATTAAGTAAAGATGTTCTATGAAAGATATTTCGTAAACTTTCTACTGTAAATATATCAAAACTTAAGTTGATGCAGTGCTAAGGACTTCATTTGGACAACTTTAGAGGCGATTTTCCTGAATATTACTCAATACACATTAAGATTACAGATTTTCAAATAGTCGTATCTCATCCAAATATTGTCTTCGTTGTTGTAAAGCTTATTTATTCAACTTTTCAAATGAGGCAAAAACATGGACCCTTATGATGACCCTGATCCAGGGTCACATTTAATGTATAAGTGGCAATAAAGGTTTAATTTCAATTCAATATTAGTATTAACCCTTTAACTGGTGGAGCCCTTTTTTAGTGTGTGGTGGGGTGAAAAGGTGATGTACACCTTCAAATTAACATAAAATTTAAATTTAAAAATATAAAAATGTTGGTCTCATTTTAAAGAAAACACATTACAGTTGTCTACAGAAGTGTCTGGAGGTGAAAATATTAAATAAAATAAAAAATTGTTATAGCGGTTTAAATTTATTGTAATAAATAAAAATAATGCAATAGGGGGATTCTTGCAAAATTAGACTTATGAGGTGTCATGAAACGTTTTGATAAGAGTATCAAAATAAGAAGCATACAGTTACAAACATCTCTTCATGTACTATTTCGGACATGGTTTCAAATGACATCATACAAACCAATTTTGTTGTTTTTCCACATTTAAAAGGAAAATTTTCATTACCGCAATGTGTCCATAACTGGATTTTGATTTTTGAAAATATTTATAATTAAAAATCTAAAAAATAAAAAGCTTCAGTGCATGTTATACTATAAACATTTACAGTAAAGAAACATGTGGTATTTGGTGATCATTGGTAAATGTAGAGACAATAATAAGGAATATAAATGTGTCCAAGACCAATTTTCTCATCCTCCGCAACAATCATTGATTTAGCCCTCCAGGAACTAACAATTAAAAAAAAAATTGTTGGAAGGGACAATGTGACACTCAAGATGGCTACCAGGTAAGCAGTTCTTATTTTTCTTTTCAGATAAAGGTAAAATTTTGTTTGTCATAGTACCTAGACAACTTTTTAGTTCTCATTACCGAAACATTAGTTTGTAAATGCATATATTTAATGTAATATCGTGTTGCCGTAATGATAATTTTTTATAATGATAATCTAAAAAAAATGTAAATAATTATACAGGATTTTTTTTTAAATCCTCTAAAAATAATGGTTATAGTAAGTTCAGACCTTAATCTTATATGTGCAAAAAAAATGGCTTCAAGGGCTTTTTAAAAATTTTTTGATGCTGGACACCTTCTTAATCTGGATTTCGTGAGAATCACCCAATATCGTTTTATTTTATACATAAAATTATCAAAAAAATAGTTTTGTGTTTGTTTGCTGCATTCCCCTTTCACAAATTAATAAATTACAGTCACTGCATTATTATTACTGCTAAAAGGTTTTGAAATATGAAAACTGCATTCTTAGACCTTTCCAACTATATATAGTTTGTTGTGATGGATTAAAATTTACATGAAAAATATTGAAGTAAACTCAGCACCAGTAAACTGGTTAAGTAGTCCTTTTTCTAGAATACCCAGAATACGTTTCTGTATTAAATGAATGCAACTGACCACAAAAGTTTCCCTAGTTAGGCCAAAACCCTTTAAATAGCTTTTAGAGTCTTATTTCAAATCATATAAGGGATGCTCTTTGCATATTGCACTAAATGGAAACAAGTGGGAAATAATGGGGAAACTCTTTTTTTGGAGGAGGGATGAAAAGGGTCGATGACACAAAGCGTTCAACGACTTAATTCCTGCCCCCTGTGAACTGAAATGTACTTATCCCATAATTTGTTTGTGTAAAAGAGGCTTGGTCTTCCTCAGACTCTGTTACGCATAGCTGACTGACAGCCTACTGATAGAGCAACTCTGATCGTTTAAGTTCATTTTTCTCCTCTACGCTTGCTCTGTTTTTCATTTGATGCAAGCTTAATATTTTCATCTCATTTTCTTCATTCAAACTTTTCTTCCTATCCTACTCCTGTTAAACTTTCAGAACGGGAAAAAAAATACTTGGCTGAGAGAATATCTTGACAATTTGTATTCCCGTATTTCACGAGGACCGACTTCCTGTTCGATGCTCGGACTGTTAAATGTCAACAACACTGCAAAAGCGCAACCAACCAACTGTGCCAGTTTTGCCGAGATGAATTGTAGATGACATTTTTCTTTTTGTGCAAAAAGCTTGGTTTTAAAGTAGCACTTTTTTAAGAACCCGAATGGCTAGAATGAGGGTAATTTTTCTTATGTTTGTGAGATTAATGCCCGGTCGCACGTCAAACAGCGAACATTTCTGTTTAGGTTTATTCACAGTTAGGGCTGTCACGAATATGCAATTTGGCGGGCGGTTAATTGTCTGTTTTATTGCCTTGACATTTAATTCTCAAAATTTTTCGTTTATGAAAAATTTTTCACACATTGTTGTGATTATTTAAATTAAATCTTTTGCAAGGTTTACCTGGCAGTAAATATTAATACACATATTTAAAAGTAATTATTTAATGACTATATCTTTCAAAAATGGAAAATTCCTGATAAGAAATTAACACAATAAAGTGTCTAATAAATAACTGAAAATAAAATGCAATCAAAATAAACTATACCAGAACAGGCCTTAAAAAGTAGCCAATCCTAGTAAGATCATATTAGTACTGGACCACATGCCTACAGCTCCCCTTGTGTTTTTTAGAGAGATGTGCAATCATTGCGGTGATGAGACGATTATGCAATCATTGTGACATATTTGAACTCACCTGGTGTTTTAATAAGTAGTCTGCAAGAGTATTTAGCAGCTTATAGTATATCTCAAACCATGGGAGATAGCTGTGAAAAGATAAAAAAATATATATTAAACCAATAATAACCTGTTTGTTCACAATGCATAGTTTATCACTCCATGGTACTGTACTACATGGCAATATCTTCTTCCTTCTTTGTGCATGTTAAGCAACAACAAAATTCTCGCTGACACTTGCATTTTAAACATTCCAGCCACGGCTGCGCTTTGAGGAGTGGGCTAAATTAAAGTATTTGGTTACTTCAACAAAAACTAGACCGGACCACTGTAGCCTGTAATAAACTAAAGATCGGATGGTTTACAAGCATGCTGTGCCCAGATGCACAAGCTGAACCTCATCTTTATACATTAGGAGCTGTTCTGTAAAGTGTGTTCTTAATATTAATTTCCGAGCGGTATGAATAATCATTTACACCTTATCGCTGTGTATTAACTAATCACACAATAACTCGCCAAGAGATAAGGCGAGTATCTGCAACATTGTGTGTGTTGCAGCTTGACAGTATCTTGGCAAAGTTGACAGGCCTTTAAAGATGGAACGCGGCCAACGTGTTGTTTTGGCTTGAAGGTTGCAAGAACACACACACACACACCATATATTTTGTTACGCAATACGGTGAAAAAATACGGCCTGCTAGCGGGCTCCAACTTTTTCTTGTTCGTGGGTGTGATTACAACATGCACTTCGACTCGGCCTGAAATCTCACACTTAGTAGAGACTGATTACATCAGCTATTCTTTTCGAGCAAAGAGCTTCAACTTTTGTTTGTTGTAAACGCTTGCTTCGTTTATTTTAAATTAATGGGTGAGACAAAAGAAAATTACTCTTTCTTTTTTAAATAAAAATAGCATTAAAGTTTGATCCCAGCTGAACTACAAAACACAGTGTGTCTTGATTGGATATCTTTTTGATCCCTCCATGGGTCAGTGAGCTCTCCAGCAGACTGGAATTAACAGACAACAAAAACACGGCTAAGTATATCCAATGCAAATTTTCATATTGCCGGGGCCGGAGGAACGCCGTTCCCAGGGATGTGCGCTGAAGCGCGAGGGTTTAAAGTCTGGCTGACCATTAACCTAAAACAATCATCTCTTAACATGGCCGTATTTTGACGTGCGCAACGATATTGGTAAACCAGGTCACACTATCTAAATGAAATGTGTCTATGCAAATCACAGGCAGATGAAAAAGACTGATTTGTGTTTTGGTTAGCGTGACACGTTGTTTAAAGTATGACATTCGACCGACACCTTGCTACTTGCATTGAAAAATCATTATCTCTCATTCGTTTTTTGTTTAAAACGCAAGGCTCCTGGATCCTAATCCTTCATTTTTCACATGTGAAGGGGATTTAAACAAGAGAGTCTCTCCTGTGAGGGCTTAAGAGAACACAAACAGTCATTATGGCCTTAAATGAGTGCGTTGTAAATCAAATAAATCGTGCTCTCAAATGGGATCCTTTAACAAAATTCATTTAAAATCATTATAAATAGGCATGCAATTTTTCTTCATTTTAACAATTTTTTTACACATGCTAAGAGGAGTAGAGAACCCCAGACCGATCTCTTCACAGCTACTAAGTAAAAACGTGTTTGTATTCGAGCAAATCCTCTGATACCGGACCATTCATCACTCTGAACCGTGCTGAGACGAGCCAATCTCGACGGCCCTTTTAGGTTCACTAGAGCTGGGTGTATTCAAAGTAAACCAACTTATCTTTGGCTTACCGGCAAACCCTAACAAACCCCGAATTCACTCCTTCCACAGCCAGAAGGATCGGATAAGCTTGAGTGAATGGTTTGATAGCTAAACTGACCACCAATGAACAGGGCATGACACGATTAATAAAGACGCATTTGGAAACTGAAGTGTGGCTAAGCGTTTAACTTAATTTGTTTACAATACTTCTTACGAGCTGAAACGAATCATTTGTGAAGAGAAGGATGGGTTGCGTTTTTATTAGGCAGTGAAGTCTAAAAGTCTGCGATTTGAAAATTTTTCTAAACTTGGAAATAAATAGCATTTTTAAAAAAATGATAAATAGGTTGTAAATAGGTTGAAAATAGGTTGTAAAAACATAAAAAGACACAAGACTTTGATCGTATTAAAGGGTTAGTCCATTTTCTTAAAAAAAAAATCCAGATAATTTACTCACCACCATGTCATCCAAAATGTTGATGTCTTTCTTTGTTCAGTCGAGAAGAAATTATGTTTTTTGAGGAAAACATTCCAGGATTTTCTCATTTTAATGGACTTAAATGGAGCCCAACATTTAACAGTTTTAATGCAGTTTAAAAGAACTCTAAACGATCTCAAACGAGGCATAAGGGTCTTATCTAGCAAAACGATTGTCTTCTTGGCAATAAAAATAAAAAATATGCACTTTTAAACCACAACTTCTCGTCTATCTCCGGTCCTGTGACACGCCAGCGCGATCTCACCTAATACGTCATCACATCAAGAGGTCAAGGATGACGTATCAAAACTACACACCAGTGTTTACAAGTGTGGAGAAAGAGGACCGTCCTGACCTTGTTGTATGTGGAATGATACTAATTAATTTCTTTGTGTCAGTTTATTGTTTAAAATGTTCCGCAAATGTGCGTTTCATATATGTAACATGAGACCTTTCCACGTCATTACGCAATTACGTGAGGTCGTGCTGGCTCTTCACACAGCCGAAGGAAGAAGAGAAGTTGTGGTTTAAAAGTGCATATTTTTTATTTTTCTTGCAAAAAATGACAATTGTTTGCTAGATAAGACCCTTATGCCTCGTTTGGGATCGTTTAGAGTCCTTTGAAACTACAATTTTAAACTGCATTAAAACTGTTAAGTGTTGGGGTCCATTAAAGTCCATTAAAAATAGAAAAATCCTGGAATGTTTTCCTCAAAAAACATAATTTCTTCTCGACTGAACAAAGAAAGACATCAACAGTTTGGATGACATGGTGGTGAGTAAATTATCTGGATTTTTTTTTTTAGAAAATTGACTAATCCTTTAAGTACACCGTCCATGTTGTCTCCTTTGTACAAAAGGTCAGCTTTATTTTGCATCAACTGAAGCATACAAGATGTTTTTTGCAACATCATGCTGGGAAAACATGGATCATCAGGTTTTACACACACTCGTGGCTTAAATAATAGGGTCACTAAATCAGATACTGAGGCTTTTCACTCAAAATGTTTTGCTGATGACAATCTGTAATGAAAAAATATACATTAAATTTTAGAAAATGCCAAAAAATGGTTCACAGACTTTTAGACCCCACTGTAAATCCATCTGAAGTCACGGTGTGCTTTCATTTTGAAATGTAACACTGCACGTATGGCCTTGAGATATTCCTAATTTGTCCTATACACATGTACAATCTAATACCCCCTTAAATCATCATGCATCCTGCATCCTAAATCATTAGACGTTTTGAGAAGCTTAAGAGCAAGTCAGCTTGCACCTTGTATCCTTCCCAGGATGAGATACGATTACACCTCCACTTCTCCTGAGTGTAATGTTCGGAAATATAACCAAGTGACCGCTGACTGAAGAAAACCTCTGCTGTCTGAGCGAGACGCCAAGTCGAGTCCCAGTCATCAAATAAACTAGGCGAGAGAAAGGGGCTATTTCATCCAGGGTCTCGCAGATGTCCGAATGCTATTTGCTCCCGTCGTGACAGAGTGACCGAGGGCTGAATGAGTGGATAGGGTGGGGTAAAATGAAATGGGTCTGTTTTTGAAGTGGTTTGGCCTTTAGGAACCCTGGACTATTTGACCAGGGCTAAACCGGCAAAGCTACAAAGGGTATCCGCATAAAACTGTCCATCTCATTAGGCAACTTCCTCACGTAAGCTTAGGTGACAATTTTATGGTCCCAGAACTTCAACAATTACACGGACACAAACTGTTTTAATTACTTTTGTTTTATACCGAGTAAAAGTGTAAATATGTGCGATCAAGTAATGGCTTATATACATAGTGTAAAATAAATTAATAAATAAAAGCATGCATATAAATAAATAAATAAATATTTGCATAAATATATATATATATGTATATATATATATATATATCCTTTCTTTTATATATAAATTGTATGTATATGTATGTATATGTGTATATATGTATGCATAAACATACAGCTATATAGTTAGATATATTTAAACAATTATATTGTGGTGGACAACGATTAATCGCGATTAATGGCATACAAAATAATAGTTATTGCATTATATGTATATACATATCTGTGTGTGTGTGTGTGTGTGTGTGTGTGTGTGTGTGTGTGTGTGTGTGTGTGTGTGTGTGTGTGTGTGATAAATAAATAAATAAATAAATAAATATATACACATGTTAATGTGTCTTAAATACATACATAAATGTGTGTGTATTTACATTAGGGATACTTAACGATTAATCATGATTAATCTATAGCAGAATAAAAGTTTTTGTTTACATCATATATGTGTGTGAACTGTGTATAATAATTATGTATATATAAATATGCACACATGCATGTATAATTTTAATAAAAAATATATATTTATATATTAAGTATTTATATTTATATACAATCTAAAATATATTTAAATATAAATAAATAAATATATATACACATGTTAATGTGTCTTAAATACATGCATAAATGTGTGTGTATTTATATTAGGGATACTTAACGATTAATCGTGATTAATCTATAGCAGAATAAAAGTTTTTGTTTACATCATATATGTGTGTGAACTGTGTATAATAATTATGTATATATAATTAAATATGCACACATGCATGTATAATTTTAATAAAAAATATATATTTATATATTAAGTATTTATATTTATATATAATATAATTTATACTTAAATATACAAATGTATATACACATGTAAACATTTCTTAAATATTTACATGCATGTGTGTGCATTTATCTATACAAAGTTATTATACACAGTTCACACACATATATGATATAAACAAAAACTTTTATTTTGTTACAGAACAATCGCGATTAATCGTTATTTATCCCTAACTTATTATAATATATTATATTATATATATTAATATATAATATATATAATAATTACATACAGCACACAATCGTATATTATGCAAAAACTCTTTTGTTTTAAAAACTTTTATTTTGTATGCGATTAATCATGATTAATCGTTGCCCACCACTGTATATAAAGTGTGTGTGTGTGTGTGTGTGTGTGTGTGTGTGTGTGTGTTTACTAATAAAAATGCATTACATTGCTTTTGCATTTTTACATTACATTTTACAAGAAAAGCTATTTATTTATTTATTTATAACTTATTTTCTTCTTTAAAAGACCAAACTTTCTATTTCTGCATGTCCAGACCACATAAACAAAGAACACTAAGGTCTTATGAAGAAAAAAAATAACAAAACTTTGAATGCGTTTCTTATTATGAATGAAGGAAGCCATGCAAACTACTCAGAATGCATAATGAATTTTATACATCATATGTCAAATGAATTAGCATGTAAAACTCAGTGAAAGGGACAGGGGAGAGACTCTTGCTAATTGGCAGCAGGGCTTCATGCATAATTATTGGTGAACCGTCTCTGGCATGCCTGTGTGCTTGAATAACGAGGGAAGAGAAAGACGAGGAAAAAAACAAAGGCCATCCGGGCCGGGGTGGGAGGAGGAGAGATCTCGACAGCGGCTCATCATGATGATGATAAACCTGCGATTGTCCATCAATACCGTGTAGACGAAGAGAAAAATGATAATATGTCCCAGATGTGCTGCTTTGAATTACTACATGGATTTGTATTATTAAATATGGCGGTTTGCCGTTTATGTAATATACACTACTGTCTGATGTTTGTGTATTATCAGTGGGACGTTTCAGCCTGACCATTTAAAACCAAATCCAAAAAATCTCAAATGGGTATTCTGATTTTTGCATGAAAAATCACTTTTAATTAAGAAAGTGTAAACCACATTTCCATTATTTTTTACGTTTTTCACTTAGTTAAATTAAAACTTTTTTGTCTATGTGGCACTGCCTGTAAACACAGCTAAAGTTATATTTTTTGTAAATAATCGTTTTCTACATAAAATCATCTTACATTACGTAAAGAACGTTGTGTGAAGATATAACCTTCATACTTAAATATTGACTCGACTGAGTCAAAGATTGAACTTTTAATGAATGAAATTAAACTTTGATGCTCCTAAACTCAGATAAAGAGACATCAGCCTGGATTTTACAAAGAGGGTCACGTATTTGAACACTTTTTCTGAAAACAAAAAGTTCAAATCAAAGGAATAATCTTTAAATGCAGACAAAAAGGCCTAAACACGCAAATGTGACACATAGCAATGATCACTTACCTCAGCAAACAGATGCAGACCCTACAGCCGGATGTCAATCGACAGAAGCCGAACCTCTGCTTGCTTTCGATGTCCGTGAGCACAAATGTGAAGTTCTGGCCCACCTGAGTCTGAGACACTCTGCACAGATGACACACACACACACACACACACACACAAAGTCACAAAGACTGTACTAATAAATAAAATATACATGAGCACGTATAATGCTCATTAACATTAACATAGATGGCAAATAACAATTTATTTTATTATTATTATATGTATTATTATTATTATTATTATTATTAAATTATTTACACATAAACTTAAATGTTATTTGCTCGTTTAAGACTTTTAATTCAATAAAAAATTATCTTAACAATATCATTTACAAAAGGTTAAAATATTATATTCAAATTAAGGCTCATTTTACATTTCTATATCTCTCATTTCGGACCAAAAGTGACAATTTAGTTCCCCTCCACTAGATGGCAGCAGTATAGCTTGAGCTGGGAGAAAATGAAATAAACTATACAACAGCACTGTTTTACTGCGAAAAATGCATTTATTCAGCAGACGTAAATGCCTGGTATCACGCCTGGTAGGACAAACATGTAAACATACACATTGTTTACAAGAGGTGGAGATTTAAAATTCTATAAAGGGGCTTTATTTCGAAGACCCCTCGAAGATGACATTGTTGGAATCAAATGAGGTGCTTGGCCCCACCCTATGACTCATTTACACGAGTAAAACTCTTGTGTATGTGTGAAAGCGTGTGTTGTATAAACAACATCCTCTCATTTTTTTCCAATTCACACATTCATTAAGTGTTATTTTCTGGAAGCGTGACAAGAGGTGAATGCGGGGGAATCCTACCTTTCCATGTCGAACGGGAAGCAAAACTTAGGCACTGTCTGCAGGACGTCCTAGAGAGAGAGAGAGAGACAAAACACAAGACAAGAATGAGATTACAGACCGTTCAGATTACAACACTATCATTACAGCTGCAAATGAGTTTAATATTGGTTGTGTGTGCACCTCTATAGTAACTTCTACAGAGTCATAGACTTATTTACTTAAAATTTATTGAAAGCAATATGTGCAAATCTCAATTAGTGCATAACAAGGTATACATTTTATCAATATGTGGGTTTCCAATGACCTTTTGTACTGCTAATGCAATGCTCTACCAAATGAGCTTCATGGACACAATATCCTGTGATATAAAAGTAATGCATAAAATTAAGTTGAATGCTTTATTCTGATTAGTTGAGAAATGTTTCGGGTGTATTAATTATTTTTCGATAAACGCACACAGTTTCTACGTGTATTACGACCATTTCTGTCCAGTGTCTGCTGAATTTTTACATACGCAAACCTTTTGGGAGACATAAAGTCACCCAAGAGCAATGTACAGTGAAAGACTGAGTGAATACAAAAACACATTAAAAATGTGATTAATAATCAGGGTTATTACATAAAATGTATATTTCAGATTTTTTTATCAAATACATGTAAAAACATTAGCATTTTGTTATTGAGAAATTAATCTGAACTTTTTTTCTCTGCAGTATTCAAGATCGAAAAACACTGCACTGCACGTCTTTTTTGTTATTTGGGCCTTGTTTTCCAATTTCAGTTTTAGTAAATAAATGCAAATAAAAACATTATTTTTATTAGGAACTTGGCAGAAACGTTGTCAGTAGTAGGAATGCATAACGATTAATCGCGATTAATCTATAACAGAATAAAAGTTTTTGTTTACATCATATAATGCATGTGTGAACTGTGTATAATAATTATGTATATATAAACATGCACACATGCATGTATAATTTCGAAAAATATATATATTTATATATTAAGTATATATAATATAAATTATACATAAATATACAAATGTATATACACCTTTAATAATGAAAAATGAAAAACATATAAACATTTCTTAAATATATACATGCATGTGTGTGCATTATCTATACAAAGTTATTATAGACAGTACACACACATATATGATGTAAATATGATGTAAACAAAGACTTTTATTCTGCAATAGATTAATCGCGATTAATCGTTATGCATCTCTAAACAAACATATAATTTTACTTAAACCAAGCGTGCCGCACTAGCCCTGAAAAGTGAAGCCAAAATCTCTCGATCGCCACCCAGTGACTGGTCCCAGTATAGGTCATAAACCCCGCCTCCCCATGTTATTCAATGGGACTTAATTACACTTTAATTATCTTTTTTCTGAAGCTGGTTTCTGTCATTTACTGTAGTTTTATCACGCTGATGTAAATTCAAGTGTTTGTTTTTAAAATAACTTTGTTTTTAGTTCGTTATTTAATGCTATAAAAATGGTGGTGTCACGTTATGATTGACAGCTGTGACATGCGCATTCTGCGAGAGCGAGGGCGGGGCCTTGCTTTCGCGGCTTTACTTCCTGCTTACTATTGCGCAGGACTGGTCCCCCAATCAGAGCCCTGCATGGGTCCATTTTTGGAGATCCGCTTCCGCCCGTACCTGCAAAGTTCAGCACCAGTTCCAACCCGTCACCCGTGATAATATCAAAATTAAATCCACACCCGCCCGGACCCAACTAGGCTACGAGAAGAATCAACAAAGGGCGCACACTGTCGCGGTAGTGACGTGATGGGTCAAATGTCATATGTTGCCTGTGTAATGGTAATTAGGACTCTTTGCACACCAAAGCTTTTACGCCCGCGGCCGGCGCATGTTTTCAATTAATTCCAATGGAAACTCGCCGTTTTTCAAATAAGCCGCCGTTCAGCGGTTTTCCCGCGCTCAGCGCTGAGTGTCGAGAGATTCCACTTTGGGTAAAATGCTGCTCCGTTCGTCAATGTCAGTTCTCACAAGGCCGTCCAATCACAGCGGAGAAGGGGCGGGACAAATATCACAACTACCAACCGGCTCACAGCTCAAGTATCACAGCTAAAAATCTCGACTGACGTGTAAGTTTTGGTGCACACATACAAATTTTGCACATATTTTCATTTGCGCTACTACCCGCCCGCAAGGAGTTAAATATCCGCCCGCGGCCCCGCCCGTGAATTTTAGGAATGTCACAATCCACCCGTTTGAGACACTTTTATGCGGGCATCCGCAGGTACCTGACCCGTTGCAGGACTCTGCCCCAAATGCGCAGACTCAAGATCCAAGATGTCAGCGCCATATCAGGACACTGACAGCTTCACTTTTCACCATTGGAAGAAAGCTAACGAGCGCGTCCATCTTTTTTTTACAGTCTATGACTTAAACACATACCTATAAATAGTAAATTTAGAAAAACTGAAAAGTAGTCTCTTCATTTTTTCTGCGGCTGTATATACATAGAGTATAGCGCTTATTCAATGTAGCCCATGGGATTTTTTGTATCTTTTAGGCAAAAATCTTAAGTCTAATTGTCGCACCAAAGTTAAACTTTGACCAAAGCCCCCTAACACACACACTAATCCAGTCACAAAGAACTTCATCTCAAACAACTGTTCGTTAAGATGAACAATAGCTGACCAATAAGAGCCAAGTAATGAGCGAATGAATGGACTTGACACCGAAATCACTGATGTGAAGGGGAGGCTAAAATAATTAGCGGCCATTAGCTCAATGACCGCTTTCATTGAGCTCGGGTAAGGTGTGAGTTCGACCAAAATGACGGCAGATTGCTGGGACAATGGCTGAGCTACACCAGGGGTTCAGAGGAGGCATAGAGGGGGGGAAAGGAGTCTCAGCCTTCAGGGCTTTACCTTCCCACGTTGCCCCAAAGGGAGAGTCCTTGCACCAGTAGCATATGCATTTGCATAGCCAGCTCTGCACCATATGGGTTGGCCACGTCTGGCCAGGTCTGTACTGTAGCCTAGCCATGGGGAACTGCCAGTGATCCCCTGCTCAAAGTATAACAAGCTGCCACCATTCAAAGGAACAGTGTTTGTATGTGTTTGGGGGGGCTGGGTAGTTCAGATGTGACTGTCCGATACACAACTGTGTGTGTAATACCATACACAAGTAACTACAGTATTTTTTGCTTTAAAGGAATAGTTTACAAAAATATTTAAATCATTCACCATCACCATTGTTTCTAACCTCAACACTGTTAAAAAAAGTTGGTTCAACTTAAAAAGTAAGTTACCTTAAACAAACTTAAAAAGCACATATTTCATTGCTAAAAAAACATTATTTTGTGTATTTGGTATAATACAATATTTTTGAGTGGTTCATGGTTAAGAAAAAACACTTTTTTCCACATACCGAACATTTTTGTAGCTCAAGATTTTACTCTCTTCCTGAAACGCACGGATTGAACAGCTCTGTGTCCCTGATTGGCCAGCTAATCTGTACGTTGTGATTGGCCTGAATACCTCTGACGTCAGATGAAAATGTGACGCTCCTTACCATGTTTGATAGATTCACGCACAATGCAATGCTAACAGGAGTTAACTTACAGGCTGTGAGACTGAAGCGGGAGGAATTATGATAATGTCGATCTTGTCTACATCACCAATCGCAGTGTTTGTTGTAGTCCACAAAAAGAGATTTACGTTGGAGACGATAACACGAGTCATCGTTTACTTGGGGTTTGTACCTTTACACATCGTTAACGTACTAATACATACACACCAAATGTAAATAAAATGTAAAATTGTGAATCGGACCATTGGTGCTCTTTAAAGTATTGGTTAACAACAATTTGTTTGAGTTAACTAATATTTTTAAGTTAAATTAACTCAAAATTTTAAGGCAACCAAGTTGAACTAACAAATAGTTTTATTACAGTGCATGACTTAAGGGGGTAGCACACCAGACATGCGACTGAGCGCCGCACCGTTCTAAAAAATCGAATACATTGTTTTCTATAAGTAAACGCCCATTGGCGCCGACAGGTGGCGCCTTTCTGCGGCGCCCAGCTACGACTCAGGAAGTTGCTCAAATCTCTGTCGCGCAACAGAGCGCCATTCACAAAGTTTAACATTAAATAACATAAAAAATATCATATATGTCCCAAATCATTAACGATTAACATTGGCTGCTAACGTAAATTTAGCATTTTGAAGTAGACGCAATCTGACTAAGTTCGCGCTATTTAGGCCTAGTCCACACGGACAAGCGTATATTTATAACCAGAGTTTTCCCTAAAAAAAAATCCCATCCGCACATGCTCGGTTTAAATTAAATATCCATCCACATGATAAAGCAAAAGCACGCTATCAAGCAGGCGGGGAAATAACCCAAATTGTGTTCCGCAATATAGTGAGATAACTGAGCATCTATCTGTATACATGTTAGAAGCCCTGTTAGCACAGTTATTATTAGCAAGATACGTCCGCCGCCATTGCACAGAATCATCAACAAAGCAGTCAGCGGCGCACATTCTTGACGTCAAACACAGTGGATAACGGCGCACACTCTGATGTCGCAAGGCAAAACCCCCGGTTTTACTCTCTACACGACACCACTGTAACCGGGGTTTCTTCAAATATGCTCGGTTTCAGTGCCCTGATACTGCGGTTTCGTGTGGACGAACGGCCAAACCGCGTGAAAAAACTCACGGTTATAAAAATACTTGTGTCCGTGTGGACTAGGCCTTAATGTGCACTTCCGGTGTACGAAACCTCCGAGTTGTCCTAGACACGACGCGACGCGTGCGGTGTGCGACCCCCTTAATATTCTGTGGAACACTCAAAGCTTTTCAACTTCAAATAAAGACTTTTAAACATTATTACACTTACTATAGGGGGTATGCACGTGACGTCATCTTCGCCAAGTGTGACTGCAGTTACGACCACTAAGGGGCCAAAAAGTCTGAGCGACAGCATTAGCATAGCAAGAAAAACGTGTCTATAATGGGAAAAGTAGTTTTGTGATCGACTGTGCTAACAAATTCAACACAAATTTTGAGCGGTTTTCTCTAGACTGCAAAAAACACTCAAAGGAGAAGAAAACTGGTAGCAGTAAACAATATGTCGGGTATGTACATTTTTGGAATAAAAAATACGCCAATGAATACTCTTATTTTGTGTAATTGAAAAGTTTTGTCAGTGAGCCTTCATTAAAAAAACATCCATTATGATGAGCCTTGTGTTCTACAAAGGTGGGATGGTTTAATATTAGGCAAGACAAGCATATATGTCAGGAAAAGCAATGTCTGGCCATATGCCAATGTCCACAGACTACTGGTTGTTTGGCAAGTTGTTAGGGTCACTGTTAATGCCAATTTTAAGTTTTACTGGCGTTTCGCAGCACCCGCTATGAAAACCAGCCATTTTGTTGAATGTTTAGTCACTCAACAGGGCAACTCCAGCGTGGTCACGTGGAAAAGTGACGTCGTTGCATACCATCTATACCAAGTTGTTATTTATGCTAAACCTAACTCTCTGCATAAACAAATCTATTCAGATGCGAACAGGATCAACAGATTGACTAAAACATCCATGACATCCTCTACGGCGGGATATTCTTCAAAAAATAAATTAAAATAAATGCATAAATTAGTTTTTGTTCCACACTGACAGTTTTTTTATTTTTGGTTGAATTACTCCTTTAATTTGGAGTGCACACGTGCTAGCTTGCATGCATGTGTTTATTTGCGTATATGTGGATGACGATGGTTGCTGTTTTTCAAGGTGGGAGGCGGCGGTGGTGATGGGTAGAGACAGAGTGAGAGAGTTAGCGTGTGATACAGAGAGCAAGCGAGGAGATTGAAGGCTCTGGCAGGCGAGAGAGGAACGCTGGCAGCAGCAGAAACATCCTCGCCATGTCGTGGTGCGGCGGATGACTGTACGGCAGTAAAGCTGTCACGCGTATGCAAGTCTGATGCCGCCGTATGTGACTGCTACTATCATTAACTCCTATAGGCGCTTCTCCCGAGTGTTTATGCCAAGATGTGCCACCCTTTTGCAGAAGAGCGTGCAAACGGATGCTATGTAAATAAAATTGTCTCCTTCGCAGATGCGCGACTTGTCGCAGGTCCCACACTGGCCTGAGCTATCTGCTGTGCCCCAGTCAATGCCGTCAATCCGAGTTGTCGACAGGAAATGGTGAGGAATTTTGCACTGGAAGTAACACTTGGACACGACAAAAAGCAAAATTAGGAACAGCATTTAAAGAATTAGCCTTACAAGCTTCACCATTTTACTTAAAAACGGTGTCTTATTTAGGAAATAAAACAAGTACCCAAATATTGGATCTTGATATTAAAGATGGTTGGAGAGGTGGGGATAAAAAATAGAACTTAGTGACATCCACCACAAGAAAAGTCGTTGTGGAGATAGTTGCGTCATCTGACTACATTTTGATGCGAGACTACAAAGAAAAACATGTTTTTCCTCTGAATAATGTGCACCAATAAACTGCAAACGATAACAACACGAATATGTATTGGTACATTCATGCCACCCGTGTATGCATCAAGAATCGTAAAAAACCAAACCAGTGCTCATTCCAAGTTAAATATTCTCCTCGAATTCTCAGAAACTAAACCGTTGTACACGTGTGCATTACGCATCTTCTTCTCACTGTTTTGCCATTCATTCAGGTGATCAGGGGACTACACCAAAGCGGCTCTGGGAGGAGATTCAGATCGTGCAAAAAGGTGGAACGCGAGTCGCTATCGTTCCTGTTGTTTGCTTGTACCCGTTTCTTCCTCTGCCTCCCTCCCAACCATTTTCCCAAGACAAAAGAATATAAAACAGCTAATGCATTTACAACTCACTGGAGGAGGTAGGGTGAACTCTGCAGGCTGCATTATTTATTTACTGTTGAGACAGGGATATCACTCAGTGAGACAGTAGTCTCCATTCCCCCCTGGTCCCACTGCGGAGGCCTGCAATCACAGATTCTTCTCTATCTCCCTCTCTCTCGCTCCTCCACCAGCGGCATTTATTACCGCTGCTGGGAGACACTATCGCTCCCTGCCTGAACTCCCTGCAGAGGATGGGAGCTTCTCCTGGGCTGGATGGGAGCAGATCCAGCAGAGGTTTCAGCAGTAGATGATATCAGGGGATGTGCTGCTCTACAGAGCTCAGGGCATCACACGGCTCCCATGCAATGGCTACGTTCGCACCACAAGTTAACGTGTTTATGAAAGCATATGGCAATGTATGCAGGTAGTGTGGGTCAGACAAGGTCTTCAAGAACTTTAGTATGGCTTAGATTATATATAAACATTACATGGCCAAAAGTTTAAACAGGATGTTTGGTCCTGTTGCTATATAGGGGTCTGGTACTCATATTGGCCAAAGAAGCCTTGCAACTCCAAACCTGTCATTTAAAGGGGATGCTTTTTGGGTTCCCACACCTTAGTTAACTTCAAATTCAAGGACCTTCCAGGTCCAATACCCTCAAATTCAAGGACTAAATGTGGGGTGCAAGGTTACATCGTGTTACCTTTTAAGATACATTGTTACAGTTTCCTTTCGAGGGAACTTGCGCTGCATCACTTCAGTGACACTTTGGGCACGCCTCCAGGTAGGTGCGTCTGAATGTGTATATCAAATTCAACCAATGGTGAGCCTTAACGACAAAGACAGGATGGCGCGGGAGCCAGAAAGTATATCGCTATCTGAAATATTGCCAAAGACGGCATTACAGGGATGCAGGAAGTGTGGCAAGGGAGAAGCAGCGTCTCGTTCCCTTCTCAGGGAACAACAGTTACATACGTAACCAGAGATGTTTTCATGTGTCAAACTATGCAAAAAAGCATTTTGGTATGAATCAACATTCGTATACAGAAGATATAATCTTCTGCGAACAGTGTTTAAAAAGTTTTGAATTTTTATGATATTATCCTACACTACACAGGGAATAATATGGATTTTTTTCCAGAAAACTTCTTGCATGAAATAGATTCAAGCACTTTCAATGACCTGTATCTATGTATGTATATTTTCAAAAAAATTTTCCCCCCCAGATTCACAAACTTTTAAGGATTTCAAGGACCCGTGGGAAGGTTGCATTTATTCTTGCAATCACAACGATGGCCTAAATCTTAAAAAGCAATAATAATTTCCAACCTGACAGTAACACACAGCCAAAAAGCATGCATTTAATGTAAAAGTGAACACATTTATAATAAACAAAATCACACTAAACTAGACATTTTTGTTCATACTGTCATCCAAAAAACACATGTGAGCCACATTTCTAAAAAGAAAAAAAATCCAATATGGGCCACATTCAGCAGCACTGAAAGCAGCCAATGTTACTAGGTGACGTGAACGTTTGTGTCGAATATTTCGATGGGAACAGCGAGACTGAGAAGCTCGGAATGAGAGAGAAGGAGAAAAAGGAAGAATATGTTGTGTGAGGGAACTAAGCGATGCTCTGGGTGAGCGAGTGAAAAGCATTTCTTCAATCTGTCAATGCCAGAGTGTGGGGAGGGGGTTAAAAGATACGCTGTGAGAAAGAGGAACGGTAGAAATACCAGGAAAGCAGGGGGTGAAAGTGAACGAAAGGAAGAGAAAACCGAAAGACAGACAGGCATCCCGACAGACAGACAAAGAGAGATACGGGAAGACAGAGAGAGAGAGAGAAAGAGAAAGAGAGAGAGAGACATGCAGACAGCAAACTCCCCCTTTCCCTTTCCAAGCTGGTGGGATTCCTCCCCAGGGGTTTCTGTCTTTAAACCTTCGTGCTCTTTAAAAATTCTGCCAGCCAGCAGGTCTACACGGCGCTATGGAACTGTCTCCAGCAGGGGAGAAATGTGTGTTTGTGTGTGTTTTTGTATGTGAGGAAAAGAGAAAGACAGAGACTGGCAGAGCCACCATGCTGATGCCACAGAGATACTAGTGACAGGTTCAAAACCAGTCTCCCCACAGGTCAGTGTTCACTGTACCCCCAAATCCCAATTAAGTCTCTCTCTCTCTCTCTCTCTCTCTCTCTCTCTCTCTCTCTCTCTCTCTCTCTCTCTCTCTATGTAAGGAATAATTGACGTCGGGCCATGAAAGTATTCGAAAATAATGCACAGTCAATGTGGTAATGTGGCACGACACGGAGCCGGAGTCAATTAGTCCGCTTATACCACGGTTACCACAAACATTGCTTTGGTGGTTATTTTAAGACATTTTGACAGGTTAGGTGTGCATTTTAAAGAAAACGAATCAACACCTGTGGTATGTGTATATATATATGGTAGTGGTAGACTATGTGGTAGTGGTAGACTACTACTATATATATATGGCAGCATCTACAATAGTTGTCCGGGGCACTCCGCTGTGCGATACAAAGAAAGGATTTTCTGGCGTGAAAGATAATTTTAGTTGTGTAGCTTAGGCTATGCGTCAAAATAAAGAGATATATTTAAAGGTGCCGTGTGTAAATTTTAGCGACATCTAGTGGTGAAGTTGCAAAATGCAACCAACAGCTCAGTCCACTGGCCAACCCTGGCTTTTGAAATGCATGAAGCTACGATAGCAACCACCGGAAAAACATTTCATCGTCGAAGACAACTTAGTAAAAAAGTTTGTCCGTTAAGGGCTTCTGTAGAAACATGGCGGCACAAAATGGCGACTTCCATGTAAGGGCCCCCTTGGTGTATGTAGATAAAAATGTCTCATTCTAAGGTTTTAAAAACATAACGGTTCATTTTAAAAGGTCTTTATACACCACTGATAATATAGTTTTGTATATTATTTTGCATTTCTTTCAAGAGATCCTTCTGAAAATCACACACTGCACCTTTAAATAAAAATCCTATTAAAAAAAGTATGTCTGCGTAAAATACCCTACCATGAAAGTATGGCTTATAGTTATGTTATAACTATATTAACTTATTACCTATTAGTAGTGTTATAAATGGTTGCATTGGAGTTGCTATTTGTTTGCCAAGGTAGCGCTCATCATTTTTGCGAGTATACAGTATAATTGACATGTAATCGTCAATCATACGGCATTTAAAAAAAAAAAAATGGTCTTGTATTTGGGAAAATACGGTATTTATTTTTACTTTTACACACGTTACAGACCCCACCCTTAAATTTATACCCCACAGAAAACCTTTGGCAATTTTAATAAATCACACACAATTGACTATGTTTTTAAGCCATAACTGACTACACTCTATAAAGTGTAGGTGCTTCACAATGCAATCGAAAACCCTTTTCCGTCTAAATGGTTCTTTAAAGGTGCAGTGTGTAATTTTTTAAAAGGATCTCTTGACAGAAATGCAAAATAATATACAAAACTATATTATCAGGCGTGTATAAAGACCTTTTTATAATGAACCGTTATGTTTTTATAACCTAAGAATAAGACGTTTTTATCTACATACACCGAGGGTCCACTTACATGGAAGTCGCCACTTTGTGCCGCCATGTTTCTACAGAAAGCCTTAACAGACAAACTTTTTTGAAATGACTTTTTTTGTGGTGGCTACTGTAGCTTCTCTATGCGTTTCAAAAGCAACGGAAGAGCAGTGAACTGAGCTATTGGTTGAATTCGCAACCTTACCACTAGATGCTGCTAAAATTTACACACTGCACCTTTAAAGCAATGATTCTCAATCGGTGGTCCCGGGAGCGCCATCTGGTGGGCCACGTAGGCAGTGGTAGACTACTAAATTTTATAAATCTTTGTTATATTGGAATCAGATTTTTCTTATGAATTAAAGACACTCATTAAAGATGCATGATCTAAAAGCCCATTTATGTTTGAATATCGCAACAGCAGTTGTCATATCAGAAAATACGTACATTCAGATGCAGTTACACTATGTGAAGGCGGTCGCAAGCATCACGTCCGCGTTGTGCATCATTTAAAAGTCGAACACACTGGCGGCATATCTACAATAATTGTCCACGGCACTCCGCTGTGCGATACATGAAGCAAAATCCTCACCCCAATTCAGCAT
This sequence comes from Misgurnus anguillicaudatus, assembly GCF_027580225.2. Lineage (NCBI taxonomy): Eukaryota > Metazoa > Chordata > Actinopteri > Cypriniformes > Cobitidae > Misgurnus > Misgurnus anguillicaudatus. The sequence continues at coordinate 9,815,303 of NC_073359.2, read as the reverse complement.
TAAACGCAAGAGAATCCCTACTTTCGCATAATTTTTTGACATGCAAGAAACTTTTAGTTGTTTGGCTTAGGCCAGGGGTGGGCATTCCTGGTCCTGGAGGGCCACTGTCCTGCAAAGTTTAGCTCCAACCCTAATCAAACCGCCTGAATGCCATTTCCAAGTCATTTTGTAGGCTTTAATTAGATTTTTCAGGTGTTTGATTAGGGTTGGAGCTAAACTTTGCAGGACAGTGGTCCTCCAGGACCAGGAATGCCCACCCTTGGCTTAGACTATGTGTCAAATAAAGACGCATTTTAATTCACTGCATGTGTACAAGTAGAAATCATTTTTAATACAGCCGCGAAAAAAATTATTAGACCATATCAGTTTTGCCTTTTATAATCATGTCCACATGTTGTGATTTCAGTCCAGTGTATGTTGACATCCAACAGCGAACGTCACCCCAACACAACAGCAATGTACAAGACTGAGAGCATGAAAGGACTCATGCAAGATGTTTTTAAAAATCAGGGTTATTTCATCAAATATTCACTTTCATTAGGAATTTGTTAGAAATGTTTTTGTAGTTGATAGAAACAAAAATTATAATTTTTACTTAAACACATACCAATAAATAGTACTTTTAGATTCACATTCACAATGCATTGTTTTTCTGTTATTCTGCGTAGATACTATCATGTTTAGAAATGTGGTCCTCGGATGTTTTAAAAAGTCATTGGTTGGCTGTAAGTTGCAAAAGGTTGAGAATCTCTGTTTTAAAGCACCTTTAGCAAAAACAAAAGGTTTCACAAAAGGTACTTTAAGATAAAAAAGGATCTTCAGATTACACGAATGTATAATAGAAATGTGCCTTTAAAGGATTAGTCAATTTTCTTAAAAAAAAAATCCAGATAATTTATTCACCAACATGTCGTCCAAAATGTTGATGTCTTTCTATGTTCAGTCGAGAAGAAATTATGATTTTTTAGGAAATTAATGGACCTCAACACTTAACAGTTTTAATGCAGTTTAAAATTACAGTTTCAAAGGACTCGAAAAGATCTTAAACGAAGCATAAGGGTCTTATTTAGCGAAACGATTGTCATTATTGGCAAGAAAAATAAAAAATATGCACTTTTAAACCACAACTTCTTGTTTTCCTTCGGCCGTGTGACGCACCAGCGCGACCTCACGTAATACGCCATCACGTCAAGAGGTCACGGATGACATATGCGAAACTACACCCCAGTGTTTACAAGTGTGTTGAAAGAGGACCGTTTCGACGTTGTTGTATGTCGAATGATACAAATGAATGTCTTTGTGTCAGTTTATTGTTTAAAATGGTCCGCAAATGTGCGTTTCATATATGTAACACGTTACCTTTCCATGTCATTACGCAATTACGTGAGGTCGCGCTGGCGTGTCACAGGACCAGAGGAAGACGAAAAGTTTTGGTTTAAAAGTGCAGATTATTTTAGAAAAATGACAATCGTTTCGCTAGATAAGACCCTTAATACCTCGTTTGGGATCGTCCTTTGATGCTGCAAATTTAAACTGCATTTAAACTGTTAAGTTTTGGGGTCCATTAAAGTCCATTAAAATGAGAAAAATCCTGGAATGTTTTTCTCAAAAAACATAATTTCTTCTCGACTGAACAAAGAAAGACATCAACATTTTGGATGACATGGTGGTGAGTAAATTATCTGGATTTTTTTAAAGAAAATTGACTAATTCCTTTTTCCTAAATGGTTCTTGAGGAACCTTCTAAGTACCTTTATTTTTAAGGGTGTATAGTGCAAGAATTTCTTGCATTCATTTATTGTATTAGTTTACTTAAACTTAATAAAACCTGTTCCAAAATGAGCATCTTTGTTATAAAATGGTCGTGCAGTTTAGGCTATTGTAGCTTGAAGTCTAGATATTCTATGCCAGACCCGGCACATGATGCAACAGCACATCAATGGGGATAAAATAATCTTCTGCCTTCTTTGGACCCGCAAATCTCCAGCCGAGATTCCTTTCATTACATTTTAATCGTATGCTGCCGGCTTGCTGCTTTTGACCCCGAGTTACGCACCTTTAATAAGTGCCGACTTCGCCCCCGGACCGAGGCAAAGCGCTAACGGTGTAGCTCTTCCAGAGTTTCAAATTGACACATGGCTTTACATTTTCACTTGAAAAGAGCTAGGAAGAAACGGAGGTGGTTGATTTCGCTTCCTTAGCCCTCGTCTTCCTTTTCCTTTTGCTGCTTTTCGCGCTGACCCTTAGGTGGTAAGAAGCTAATATTCGGTGTGCTGGCGCAGAGGTTATTTTTCTCCAGCGCAAACAGGCCGTCTGCATGAGACTGCTTAAGGAAATGCAGCAGGTGATGTATTGATCCTCTGCCCACTTAAAGAACTGACAAGTGCGTGACAGGGCCGCTGGGATGAGACTGGATATAGAACCTTCACGCGAACCACCCTGAGCCTTTCAGTGTGAATTTCACAGGCCTGTAGACACTGGAAGCTGATGTTTTATTGCACTTAAGGATTACTGAAATAACAGAGGATGCAAAAATGGCCCCTGAGACAAAAATGGTGAAATGAAGGATGATCCTTCACAATTGGTTTATAAAAGAAGCTGTACATAGATTTTTGACTGCACTAAATAAAAAATGCACTATATTATCCATAGATATTTAGTAAACATGCTAAGTTCACAAATCTGTTTCTTTAAAAAACAATGTTGCAGCCAGTTATTCTCTTTTTAAATTGTGCCTTTGTGTCGGTCTGTATGTGATCCCGCCCACTGCAAATTTACCCACTAGTGTTATCACTATTGCTTAGTGCCGGGCAATAATTCGGTAATGATAATTCCCGTGATGTCATTTCCGTGATAAAACGGAAATGACAGTTATAAGTGAACGATAATGTTTACGCACTATGCAGGCATTTTGCAGACTGCACTTCCGGATACCGCACACGGTTTTGATTTACAGTCACAGTGTCAGTTAGACTTGGAGGAGTGAAGTAAGTAGAGGCATGTTATTCATTTATTAGTAGCACTCTATGATTTCCGGGATGCGGAAAACGCGAACGGAATCACGGAATCCAAGCATAAAAATGGAATTTGCTGTAGAACGCAGAACGTCACAGAATTTGGTACATTTTAGATTCAGTCATTTTTCAAAACCCTCTAAAACTCATTAATCAGCAAGTAAAATAACAAAAATGCGCAAAAACATTTTCGTTTTCTGTAATGTTGGACTCGCAATCAGGTTTCGTTAAAGCCCGGAACACAGCAGACAAAAGAGGTACTGTATACTTTCTTCCAGGATCCGCCTTGCGCAAGCACACGTTCACACAGCTATAAAAAGTACATTTACAGGATATTTAAAATTTCGAAAAGCTGAGAAAGACAGCGGATGCACCACTGCAGTGAATATACTGTATGAGTGTGCGACTGCGCGTTCCCACAGCAAGGCAATGCACTTGACATCTATTTTTCAGCGTGTATAGCTGATGTATGTTCTTTACTGTGCATTCCCACCAAACGCGGTAGAGGCGGCAAAAACACGCTATTCGCGTGTAGATGGACGCTTGAACATTTTGAGTTTACTCGCTTCATTCGCGCGTGAAATTCTACTAATTCGAGACCTTCACGCGAAACTTCACGTCATGGGAGGGCCTTCTGCGACTCCGCTCGCTTCCTGTAATCACGTCACTACTATGCCCATGATTGGTAAACGTTGCGTGAATATCCGCCAAAATTCAGATTTGTCAACTCGCGTGTTTCCTGCGGCAACGCTCAAATTGCGGCGTGCTGCAGGATGCCTATTCGCGTCTTCGCATTCACTTAACATGTAAATCACTCACGCTTGCCGCCTTTTCCGTGTCTGGTGTGAACGCACAGTTAGACATGAGACATGCTCACGGAACTAACTTTTTTTGCTTCAGCTGGATGTTTATCCAGTATATTAAAACTTAAAAGCAGACTGTCTTGGGCCTTAAAGTGGCGTGAAATTCAAGTCATTCGAGACCTTCACGTGGAATTCGCTTCATGGGAGGGGCTTCTGCGACTCCGTTCACTTCCTGTAATCACATCACTACTATAGCAAGCCTCTGATTAGTTAACGCGGCGCAAATATCCGCCAAATTTCAGATTTATCAACTCGCGCATTTTCCTCGACAACACCTAATTTGCCTATTCGCATCTTTGTATTCACTTAACATGTAAATCACTAGTGCTTGCCGCCTCTTCTGTGTCTGGTGTGAATGCACAGTTAGACATGAGGCCTCACAAAGCGAGCACACAGGAACATTGCGTGATCGCTGAACTAAGTTTTCTTTCTTGCTTAAGTGAACATAAACAGCTGGATGTTTATCAGTATATTAAAACTTAAAGCAGACTGTCTTGGCCCTTAAAGTGGCTGCTGCTTTCTTTGTCAGAAATGTTCATAGATACCAAAAATGAAAATCACTCTCTACTTTTAACTGAACAAGCTGTACATTTTTGCAGCTGTACATTAAATTCATACAGTGAGGACTGTGCAGTGTTTTATTTTTATTAATTGCTAATACAGACTACCGGCACATCCAGGAACTTGACTGTCAATTTCGTCACCGCCCTTTTAGGGGAAAAACAAACTAGACTTCTCATGCTACGTACCCACCAAACGCGGGGCATCGCGTTACTCGCTATAGGTTACTCACGCAATTTAACTTTGTGTCATGCGAATTTTTCGCTTGAGTTGAAAATTTTTAACTTGGGCGAAGAAGCGTTTGAGGCTGCCCATATCGCGTCATTCGTATTGCCCCACGCGAGGACGCGTCTGATCACGTCTTTGCATTGACTTTGTATCTAATCTATTTGCAAATCGTTGAACTCGTGTCTGGTGTGAACACACAGTCATAGACTTCCATACAAAATAGCGGAACAAAGCAACGTTCGTACACAGCCGGCAGGCATAAATAACTTAGGAAATCACCCAGATTTAACATGTCGAGTAATTATATGTCCACCCTGCCTGCCATAGAGCGTAAAAGATACATCAACAAATTTAATTTGCTTGTCCCTTTCATTCTCCAAGCGTCAAATTTGTGTAACTAATATATTTACATTTAATACAGATGCCTAAGAAGTAAAACAAAATGAGTACAGTCTTCTACCTCAATTGATCACTTATTTGGAAAGTATTTGTCATGTTCTGATTCTGAATAAAAAGTAGTTTAAAACTAAAATTAACTCTCTGGTTTTTACATTCAGGAGCTGCCTTTAAATGACAAATCTTTATTCCTGTCCAATTTATCAATAAAAATGAATTATCGTCTGATAAAAAAAAAATAATAAAAACCACTACAATTTTTGGGCCATATCGCCAAGCCATACTGTTGCTTAAATAACACAACAATGGACAAAAATGCGACCTCCGGTGGATGCAACGCATTGAAATGAGCAGCAGATTAAGTTATAAAAATCCACACAAGCGGGTTTATAATTTGCAGCAAACAAAAAACATTGCAAACGTAACAAAGAGCTTATGCTTTCAATGGTCAGTTGTGCTCCTGTATGTGTCTGGCAACCCGAGAGGAGGGCACGGAAAAAAACATCTCCAATACTTTGAATTTAGACTGCAGTACCAAGTTCAACCACTAGAAGTCAATGTAAATGGTTTCATGGCTAAATGGCAGTTGCTAGGGTGTTCTGGATAGTGCCTTAAAAGTAAAAAAAGCCTCTGTGATATTCTGATCCCAGGATAAGATGCAGTCTACAGTATAAAAATGTTTTTATCCATCATCCACCAAGTAAAAATCCTAAGTCTGCATGCTTAGACAGTAGTAATACACTTCTCAACAAGCTACTGGATTTGGGATATCATTCCTGTTTACATCTCAAACAAGACAAGTTATGTGTGAAGTCTAATACTACAGGGTTAGAAGTTTGTATAAGCAATAATAATGCTACATCTAATAAGCAACTACAAGAAGGTTTCACTTAATTTCACAACCAAACTGAGGTGGATATAATGTTTCTCCGAAACACAATGCGATGAATACATTAATGTGACAGGAGAGTGGTTTTCTTTTTAAGAATACACAGCTGATATTCTACTGGGCCAAGTTGAGATTCAGCTACATATGCCTGAGAACCACGGAGCCAGAAACATCATTAATTGAGTGCCAAGTGGCCTGGGGGATTTTCTGCGTTTAAGCTGTCAACTCCCATTGGACCACGCGATCGCTCGCTCACTCTCGCTCTCTCTCAGCTGTGGCTAGAAGCTACATCAAGCGTGTGGAGTCTCTGAGACGCGCAACCACCACCCCCTCACGCTCTCTCTCTCTCCGTGTATCTCTTCCTCTCTAGATAAGCTTCACCAAACCAGGACATCCTCCGGTTTTGGCCGACGACACCTAAAGCTGTAATGACAAGCATTTCCTTCCTCTATTGAGATTTTTAGCGCGGTGTACATTTAGTACCCTGTCATAAGGTTTGGGGGAGGTACGAGCGTAAAGGTAGATTTCAAACAATTTAAATCATTTAATGTATACGACACTGTGAACGTGCAAGTTCACGGACAGGCAAGATGTACTAGTTCTTAATTTCACTTCACTAGCTAGAGTGAAACTTTGGCTGAAGGGGGAACTAAAAGCGACACGTGACCATCAATCATCACGTTCCACATGGGTGTGAGAGCAAGTGCAAATATCCTTTTTTGATAACGGCATATAAGCAGTCACTTTTCTGATGAAGTGTCCGAGACACCCTCCAGCACTTCTGGCACCGCCAGAGCTGTAACCCTTCTTCTGACCACTCCCTAAGGTCAGGGTAATAAGACGCCGTAGGCAACAATTTTGTTGGGCATGACCAAACACTTAAAGTATAGTTCACCCAAAAAAATGCATTAATGTCATTAATGACTCGTAAGACCTCCGTTCATCTTCAGAACACAGTTTAAGATGTTTAATATTTAGTCAGAGAGCTTGTTGACCCTTCATTGAAAATCTACTTACGGTTTACTGTGCATGTCCAGAAAGGTAATAAAAACATCATCAAAGTAGTCCATGTGACATAAGTTGGTCAGTTAGAATGTGTTGAAGCATTGAAAATACATTTTGGTCCAAAAATAACAAAAATTACAACTTTATTCAGCATTGACTTCTCTTCCGCATCTGTTGTGAAGCGCACGCGGGAGAATAAAGTCACATGACTGCAGTGACGCGGCTGACGTGTTATCTGGTGCGCCCCAGCTGGGTTTTTTTGTTTCATTTTTTTGTGCGCCCAGGCTTCGTTTACAGTCTGAGGGAGACACACGCTGTAAGTTTGAAATAAAAAAAACTGTCTGAGGATAACACGTCAGCCACGTCACTGCAGTCATGTGACTTTAGTCTTGCGCATGCGCGTCACAACAGACACGGAAGAGAAGACAATGCTGAATAAAGTCGTAATTTTTGTTATTTTTAGACCAAAATGTATTTTCGATGCTTCAACACATTCTAACTGACCCGCTGATGTCACATGGACTACTTTGATTATGTTTTTATTACCTTTCTGGACATAGACAGTATACTGTACGTAGATTTTCAATGAAGGCTCAACAAGCTCCCGGACTAAAGATGAAACATCTTAAATTGTGTTCTGAAGAAGGTCTTATGAGTTTGGAACGACATAAGGGTGAGTCATTAATGATAATATTTTCATTTTTGGGTGAACTATCCCTTTAAGTAACCAAGCCAAGCCTGCACGTTGACCACACTATGGGCGAGCCCTAAAGACTTCCAAGTCTCTTAGAAATTAAAGTAAAATCTCTGAAATGAAACGAACAGAGGACATCCCGACGACTCTAAGGGGCATGTGTGAAAATGCTGTATGTACTCCAAAACAGCAAGGCATGGCCCCCCTTCCCATTCCTCCATCTTCAGCAGATGATGTTCTCCTCAATCACGGTTCATCTCTCACTTGCCCTCCATGTTAAAGTGTTGAAAAATAGGCATGACCAAACCAGCGGTCTCCGTGCTCCTTGATGATGCTCCGCTGGCTGGCCTTCCCACTGGGGTGCTGTTGCGTGTCCTGCGAAGGAGGAGGCGAACCGTGGGGGAAAGGCTACCAATCATGAAGTGTCAGGCTAGGGGCATATGATTGTACACTGTGTCAATGCTAGACAAATATTTGCCCTGCGATGCTCTGGGGACGCAGTTTCTCGCTTTGTTACATGAGCTGTAGCTTCACTCAGCATGCCGGTTCGCCGCCTAACTAAGGAGATGGAGGACCGGGTGACATCTGGAAGCTTAGCGAGACTCTCCAACATCCATCAGGTCAAATACACTCTCTGTTGGTGGTTTAAAATGTGATGTTAACATTGCATTATTACCCTTTGGAAAACAAAGCTGTGTTAGGAAAATGTGTAACTCAATGTCAAGGTCAAGGTAAAATCTACAAAGTGATATTTTTTCCTTCTTAGCTTCTAGCCTAATTTAAAAAATGTTTGATATAAAATACTAAACTTACTACAATTATTAATTATTAACTCATTTGCCCGCCAGCATTTTTTGTGATTTTTACAGAAGTTTCACAAAATGCCTTCCAGGAAAATTTTCTTCTAAAAATATATAAACATACAAATATATCAAATACACAAACCCTCTGCTTTCAAACAGACAATAAACAAAACAGGAAAAAATGTTCACCCTATCAAATTTTTTTTTCTGCTTATAAACTTTTAAATATGGATATTTTTCTTCAAAAATATTTTTTAGCAAAAAGCTGACATGATCAGATTCAGAACGATTATCAAAACATACACAAAGTTTAAATTTAGTAAATAACATTTTGGCTTCAGATTTTTAATAAAAAAAATTTAGTGGATAATCGCGGTATTGCAGATTAACATAAAAATTCATCAGGAACACGTTTTTTATGCAAATATTTTCTCTTAATTGACGAGATAAGTGGTCAATGGCGGGGAAAGAGTTAATAATCACAGTACAAAGACAGTTTCAGTAGCAACAACATAACTTTTGGTAGACTTCCGCAAAGAATAACAACAGTAGTTGTTCTATAGTAGATCATTTCAGATAACAAGCAAAATAAATAAAGTAAACTACATTAGTTCTATAGCTAAAGCATATCGACTACTACACTGAGCCAACATTACTATGAAAATAAATGGATATGTTAGTAGCTACAAATCCTTAAATTCTTGCCTGGCTGCCAAACTTCTTTTCGTACAATGGTGATTTCATGCTCACCGTCTCTCCCCTCATCTTTTGGAAACCGAAATTTTTGACAAAATATTTCACGAGGTCAGTTTCGCCACTAGCCAGACCGATAAACAAACACAGACCTGCAATTGACTTTTGGGCCAGGCGCGTAACCATGCCTACACGTGTGTCTGATGAAACTATCAATATTTCAAGTAGGCTATTTTAAGACTAAAGGGCGATTTATAGTCGTGCGTAGGTTCTACACCGGTTCTATCCGTAGCCTGTGCGTAGCTCTGCGTAGCCTGACGCGCACCTCGCAGTTTTACGCGGACCGCAAGCGCTGTGATTGGTCAACCAGAACCCCTCTCGTCAGGTAAAAAAAACTGCGTCATAGGTATTTCCGTTTGCGATGGTGAAAACAAAGAATGGCCAAGTTGAGTAGTGATTTAACTCAAACTGCAACAAAAGTCGCTGTTTATTTACATCCATCATTGCACAACAAGTTGCTGTTTCTTTTTCGTTTGTGGCTTAACTTGCAAAGCTTCTTCTTCTTTGGCGTTCGCGCTGCTACTGTGGTTACACGCGTGGTTACTGCCTACCAGCGGCCTGCGCGTGTGTTTGCACGTCGACGTGGACGACGACGCAAAAGTATAAACAACTATAACGAGCCCTTAAGAGTCAAGTAATGTAGAAATGCCTTTAATATACAACACTTAAATTTTTATTTATAACATGAAAAATACCTTAAATTAATGATTTTATTGACACTACTGTTTATTATTCGTGCTAAAAAATTGACTTTGATTATCTATGTGTTCACTTTAGGCACTTCTTTTCCTGATGATTTTTATATCATTCGTTTCAGGAAGCTCTTTTCTATCATTAGAAAGACCATAATAATAATATTTGCACGAGAGAAAATGTGGTCAGTAGTGGGCAAGGCATAAATATTGCAACTTTAGCCTGTTTTTATTTTCGGTACAGCTATTTTTCGTGTCATCTCCAAAATTCCAGGAACAGCTTTTCCGTTTTGTAGCTCAACCACGCAACACCTGGAACGTGTATTCGGCGCGCAACCAAGTACATTGATATCAATGTTTTTCTGCTGTTTGGACATGTGCGTCACACAAATAGACCCGTTTGTTTTCCTATAAATGTGTCGGATATCACTGAAAACGGAAGAATCTCAGCTTTCACGTGTTATGTGACACATAAGGTACATTTACATGCAACCAAATAATCAGTTTGTAATCGTATTGATGGGTCAATCCTATTGAAGAGTCTTCATGTAAACACCTTAATCAATACGATTGAGGACGATCCGATGCAAATTTGGATCGTATTGAAGGGGGTGGTGTACTCCGATCTGTGATCCGATCAGCAGGAGAAAAGTGCGCATGTAAAAAGTTAAACTATTTTGAACTTTGATTGCGGCGTGAGCGCAAGCTGCGCTCGCTGCGCCCGCTGCGCCCGCGCTTTGCTCGACACAACAACAAACCGCCCTCGCACGGCACAAGTCATTGAAATGAATGGGTTTCATAGCTCAGCGCGCACGCATCCTATGTGAAAGCCGCATCACGCGCTGTAGACGCAATGTACTAAATTCTGCAGCGTTTATGTAAGTATTAAAACATTAGGCTACTTAAAGTAATAAAATAGCGTTGTGCCTTTTGAAAATAGTGTTTTCATTACCTATATCTGAAAACTTCTTAAGAGCAACTTTCTCCAACTCAATTGTGACTTTTATCCAGAGATAAAGCGTGAACTCGACGAGAGATGCTGTCCACAGCGTAGCGTTGCCAAGTCCTCTGATTTTTTTCGAGTTTAGATTTGGGCTTCTGTTTAAACTGTTTCCACCAGTTGTTTTTTTCTGCGGGTTAAAGATTAAATTATTTTGTTGCTTAGTTATTGGTATTTGGGCCGTGAATTGTCATTGGGATGCTTTTGGGCTAGTTTTGAACATCTATTCGGATGGTTTTGATACGCGAATTTGGCAACTCTGGCTGTGCGCTTGCGCAGACTTTCGGTTTGGATTCTATATAATGTACATGTAAACCAACATTTAAATCAGATTGCAATGTTTAGGGTGCATGTAAACAGTATCGTCGTAACCTTCAATCGTATTAAATTCAGTCGGATTGACAAAATTTTGTGCGTGTAAACATAGCCATAGACAAGCAAATTAATTGGTCTGCAGTGTAAAATATAAGGAATTTCTTAAAAACATGATTTTTTTTTTAGACCAAAATGTATCAAATCTTTGACCTGAGACATAATCGTTTCTCGTGTACAGGGGGTAGTCTGTAATTTTATTGCCATCTGAATCCAGAATGTTAGTGTTTTTCTCCGACCACCCGAATAAAAATTCCCTGCCCTGTTGACGAACACCAAGGTCATGTGGTAATTTAATTGGCTTGCCATCCGAATCCACATCTCTGAGTTTATAAAAGGGGATCAATGTAAAAGTCTGCACTTCCTTTAAGACTACTGAAAAGCACCGTATGGTCAAGGGCTTCGGGTTTATTCTGTATCAGTGACGCGCGTGCATTAGACGCCTTCACAACAGAAAAGATGAGAAGTATATGGAAAGAAAGTTTTATCATCGTTCCACTACAGAGAGTGGGAGCTGATATATAAAGAGAGGAAACTCACAAAAGAGTTATAAAATGTCTATTAGCAGCAATAAGTGCTAAATACATTTTAAAATGTATTCAATTACACGCCAGTATTCAATATACATAAAATCAAGTATCCAGGTCATGCAAATTATAATGCAATTAACCACACATGCAGCGTATTTCCAGGTGTTTCGAATTATAAACTCATACATCCACCGCAAAATTTCTCTTAATCCGAATGCATGAGTTTTATTGCAGAGGAAGCATGCCAATATATTAACAGACATCCTCATGAGAAATAATTAAAGTGCGTATAGGGCTAAAGTTATGTTCTCACCAAATGTTCTTTACATTATATCGGATGGTGTTATGTAAAAAAATAATGACTGGTAAAAAGTGGCTTTAGCCAGGTTTTCACATGCGGGGTCACACAAGTTTACATATCAGCTATTTAACAAAAATACTGTATTTTTTAAATCACATTTCAGAGCCAGAGCATTCGGGTAAAAACTGTAAAGTAATGCTACTGCTATCATGCACCTAATATCACCACAGAGATCAGCATTTAGATATGCTGCACACAGTTATAACAGACAGCTGTATCAACAGGAAGAGACTCGTAACTTCTTAGTGTTTCTAGCGAATTAAAGACGAAACTTCCTGTTCAATGTTAAACCTCATGTTGAACACTCACTAATATATATATATATACGACATAATAACAAGCACATTAAAGTGCTATAAAGGGTAAAGTGACACATTTATTGCAAATAATAGCAGAAGTAAACCAGCTTCACACAAATGTAAGCACCAAACCAAGCAAAAATGGAAATACCAAGTGCATATCTGTTTTATATTATATTTTCCACATAAGCAGACCATAAGAACGAGATCTATGAACAATCAACAGTAAATCTACCACCCGATCCATCTGTCTGCATCATTTACAAAAAGCAGCCTCCTTGTAATTCAGATATATACTGAGCCCTAACATGTCATCTGTAGGTGACCACGACCATGGCTAGTCACTGGGGAAGAGGGATTGTGCTTCATTTCCCCGCCCTATGTGCCAGCTTCCAGTCTGTTCGGTATTTAGAGTCCCTATTCTACCAGAGAGTCAAGTGGAAGAGAGGAGGATAAAAAATCAATTCATATTTCCATAATCCGCCGTCCTGCCTGTCTTCATCTCTCCCCTCTCCCTCTTTCTCTTGCTCGCCCGGCTCCCCTGGGGTAAAGTAACCCCTCCACCCCGGTCTACGGCCTACAACTGTCATTACGCGCCGCAACAATAAGAGGATAAACAAAGAAGGCCTGTAGAGATCGGAGCTGCTGCAGCCATATGCTGGCTAACTTGGGGGGAAAGAGGGATTTCGGCAGCTAGAGAGCGAGAGCGGCCTTACAAAGACGAAAAAGAGCCTAATCCTGGTAATGAGGCGGCTCAATGCGAGCCTTTATGTTAACGTGGAAAAGGCAGATCCATCTGTACACATCTTAAACTGAAAACGATCTTGTCATTAAAGGGACATTACACTTTTTTAAAATACGCTCATTTTCCAGCTCCCCTAGAATTAAACATTTGATTCTTACCGTTTTGGAATCCATTTAAAGGTGCAGTGTGTAATTTTTAGAAGGATCTCTTGACAGAAATGCAAAATAATATACAAAACTATATTATCAGGGGAGTATAAAGACCTTTTTTATAATGAACTGTTTTGTGTTTATTACCTTAGAACGAGACTTTTTCTACAAACACTGAGGGTCCCCTTAGGAAGTCGCCATTTTGTTCCGCCAACGGACACATTCTTTACTAAGTTGACATGTTTGACCAGTGGCGGCCACCGTAGCTTCTCTGTGTGTTTCAAAAGCGAGGGGTGAGCAGTGGACGTAGCCGTTGGTTGCAATTCGCAATGTCACCACTAGACTCCCCTAAAATTTACACACTGCACCTTTAAGCTGATCTCAGAGTCTGGCGCTAACATTTTTAGCATAGCTTAGCACAATCCATTGAATCTGATTACACCGTTAGCATCGTGCTAAAACATAAGCAAAGAGTTTTGATATTTTTTCTATTTAACTCCTCTGTAGTTACTTCGTGTACTAAGACCGACGTTCAAGTTTTATATAGGAAAAATATCGAAACTCTTTGGTTATTTTTTAGTGCGATGCTAATGGTCTAATCAGATTCAATGGATTGTGCTAAGCTATGCTAAAAGTGTTAGCGCCAAACCAGAAATCAGCTGAATGGATTCCAAAACGTTACGAATCAAAATGTTTAACTCTAGGGAAATAGCTGGAAAATAAGCATATTTTCAAAAAAAAGTAGAGTGTCCCTTTAAACAGGGGACTTTTCTATATATAGATAGACATATACTGTACAGTGCTGTGGTGAAGCATTTGCCTCAATTCAGTTTCTAATTGTACATTTCTCTCATTGAATGGACGTACATCAGCTCAAAACAGCTTAAATGTTGAGATATAGTACTTTGAAAAGGGTAACGAAGCCATTTCCAAGGTTCATTTGAACCGCAGTGGTCATTAAAACACAGTGTGCAACCATTCGGTTCTTAAAATAGGCAATAATAGAGAATATTATGGAGGCAAAGGCTTCTTTACTGCCCTGTAGATCTCTGTAACTTTGCTGGCGTGTTGAGACGATCATGACACCGTGTCACGAGTCTTCTTTCTGTTTTGGCAGTCCTTTACTTTTGAGTTTCTTCTCGACTTATTTAAATTACAGTTCTCACTTTTTCGTTCTGGCAGGTCAAACCCACTGTTTCTCAAGATGCCTGATAAGGATCAAAGTGCATAAGATGGTCACGTTCTCGTTTTAGTTTCATAATGAACGGTCCAATTTGCTTTGTGCAAACTTATGCTCAGAGACCTTTCGAGACCAAGACAAAAATTGCAAAAACCGCAACAATGCACTATGACCCAGACCAACTTCTTCTTGTGTTGCAAACATACATGACCTGGACTACACCATACAACTAAAACACAAACATTTCAGTTCGTCTCTCATAAATTATCATCCTGCTAAAAGACTATCAGACAGTTTTTTATAAAAATTATGTTAGGTGTTTTTTATTGCACACCTTCAGAATTAAGCCTATTCGGCTCTCTGAAATACTTGATTTTTATTGGTCAATTGTGGCTTTCAATATTCAAAAAATTTATAATATTTGTCCCTAGCAAGCAATTTTCTACACAGATGGGTGATTCTCACGAAATCCAGATTTTAAAGGTTTCCAGCATCAGAGTTGTTAAAAAGCCCTTGAAGCCAATTTCCTTTTGCACATATAAGATTAAGGACTGAACTTACTATAATCATTATTGTTAGAGGATTAAAAAAATATTTCCTATAGAATTATTTGCATTTTTCAGATAAGATCATTACCACAACATGATATTACATTAAATATATGCATTTGCAAACTCATGTTTCGGTAATGAGAACTAAAAAGTTGTCTAGGCACTATAACAAACAAAATGTAAACTTTTATCTGGAGAGAAAAAATAAGAACTGCTTATATAGCAGCAATCTTGAGTGTCACAGTCAATTATGTCCCTTTGTTTTGAAAATGTTAGTTCCTTGAGGGCTTAAACAATGATTGAAAATTGTTGCGGAGGATGAGAAAATTGGTCTTGAACACATTTATATTCCTTATTATTGTCTCTACATTTACCAATGATCACCAAATACAATTTTTTTTTTTACTGTAAATGTTTATAGTATAACATGCACTGAAGCTTTTTATTTTTTAATTATACATTTTCCATGTCAAAGAACCCAAATCCAGTATGGACACGTTGCGGTAATGAAATTTTCCCCATTAAATGTGGAAAAAACAACAAAATTGGTTTGTATTATGTCATTTGAAATCATGTGCAAAATAGTACATGAAGAGATGTTTGTAACTGTATGCTTCTTATTTTGATAGCATCAAAATGTTTCATGACACCTCATAAGTCTAATTTCGCGAGAATCACCCAGATGTGTTCTGCTTTGTATTTATGTTGCACTTATCTTTACACATTACGGCGTACATAATATTTCACATCCATTTTTTTTTTGCTATGCAGTGGTATAATAAGCGAGACAATAAGTAAGCCAACCTGTCGAGATTTATTTCGTCGTGATAATGATTGGCTAACTGTGCATTGCATCTTACTTATTGCGGGCTAGGGCCATGATATAATACTGTAAGCCACCCGCAGATGTATTGGTGTGAGATCCAGTGGCTCCATCCACACCCATTCACATCACAGCCAGTTGATAATAACCTGAACAACGCTTACTGAAGACCTGCTCACTGCTTTTCATTATCAGCAACATCTCACCGCACAGGAGGGAGAAAGAGAGAAAGAGAGAGAGAGAAAAGGGGTAGAGAGAAGAGGGCGGGAGGTCGGTCTTTAAGAGCAGGAGGGGTCATGGATATGGTGCTGGTGGGTTGGGGGGGTTAAGAAAAAAAAAGTTCCTCTGTCTCCAACCTGGTCTCCGAAGTCCTGAGGGAACTTCCACAGCACTGTCGGATCTGTAAGAAATTGACAGACAGCATTAATCAGCAACCACGCACCGTTCAGAACACATACATATTAATGAAGGGGGTGGGGGCAAGGGTGGTTTTCTCCTATGTGTCGGCACACCGCGGCAACGAGCGGAGGCATGGAACGTTCTGCATATGCAAATGTCATCCGGATAGACAGAGGCCTTTAGAAACACAGACACGGCGATAATACTTGACTACTACCTGCAGAAACAGCAGATGTGTGGCGCTGCATTAATATTTCACTACGCAACGTGCTAAGAGGAAAGCCTTTAAATACATAATGCCCATATTGAAACCATGAACTAAATTGTTCTGCTATTCAACATGATCATTTGTGTTACAGTTAAATTCTTATGCTAAATGCCAAACCTAATGTACCGGATTGTTTTATATATGCAATAGAAGCCATGCTACATTGTCAATATAATCTGCTAAAAGACGCACACACGTCTAGGGCAACCATATCCAACTGTAACTAAATAATAAAGCACCGAAGGCCATGCTATATTGTAAATATATAGTAAGAGTAGAACGTATATTTTTATTTTTGAGTAACTGGTTATTTAAAGGTGCAGTGTGTAATTTTTAGAAGGACCTCTTGACAGAAATGCTAAATAATATACAGGGGTGTATAAAGACCTTTTTATAATGAACCGTTATGTTTTTATTACCTTAGAACAGGGCTATTCAATTAGTTTGTCATGGGGGCCAGTTCATGAAAAGCATCTCAAATGAGGGGCCGGAGATATATCAGTGATGATGACTTCATTTTCCTACATTTAAACATACTAATGTTATATTTTGAAACTGCATAACAACAAAATCAGTACATTGTACAATAGGGTTTTTCTACAAACATGTATTTTGAAACTGCATACAACTAAATTAGCGCATTGTAAGATGTCCAGTAGGCTTTTTCTACATCCAGACATGTTCATATGTTGTATTTTAATTTAATTTAATTTATTTTAACAACATAAGTACATTGTAAGATGCTCAAGTAAGCCTTATTCTACATTTAAAGAGGTAAATAAGATCCATATCACACTCATTGAGAATTTAACTCATTTACTTACTTCAGTGCCCATAACAAAAAAGTTTATAATATGGAACATAATTGTTTTATGCTGTTTTTTGTCAAAGCTAATTATTACGTGACTCGCGCTCTGCAGCTCATGCTGTATGAAACAGACGCACGCGCATCAATTCATAACTGTACGGCCCATCGTCTAACTAACTAAATTTATTCTAGAGATGTCTTTTTTACAGACTACATAAAGGGCCGGATCTTGGCGACCGGGTTTGGCCCGCGGGCCGCCAATTGAATAGCCCTGCCTTAGAATGAGACGTTTTATCTACATACACATAGGGTCCCCTTACGTAGAATTTGCCATTTTGTGCCGCCATGTTTCTACAGAAGCCCTTAACGGACAAACCTTTTTTACTAAATTGTGTCCGACGATAACATGTTTTTCCAGTGGTGGCAACCTTAGCTTCTCTAGGGAGAGTTGAGCAGTGGACTGAGCCGTTGGTTGCAATTCGCAACCTCACCACTAGATGCTACTACAATTTACACACTGCACCTTTAAATGTGCAATGTGTACATTTTAGCATCATCTAGTGTTGAGGTTGCGAATTGCAACCAACGGCTCGTAAATAATTGCAACGCGTGCTCATAAAAGAAGCGACGTGGTTGCGACGTGTAAGCGGTGCAGCACGCTCGTTTGTCCAGGCACGCTTATGCCGTGGTGAGATAACATATCATCTTTTCAGAATGCCGCAAACGAACGCAGTTCATGTGACAAAAAACAACCGACCTTTCCATGACAACATCGAAAGCTCTGCCAAACAGCTGATTATAGAAAATCAAAATCCTTTGCCAATAGTTCCTCATCATTGTGGAGAGCGCAGTTCGTGGTTGCTAACAACGACAGACACCGCGGAGCGCAAGTACTTGTGGAAAGTAGAAAGCTGAGCATCTGTGCTTTCCACTTATTTTTACATGCGAAATGTTAAGGTCCCCTAATTAATAATATAATGAGAATCTATTAGGTTAAAAATCGTTATTGTTTTGTTTAAAATGGAGATCGCGATTACGTATATCAACAACTACAAATAATAACATGTTCCAGTCTATTAAAAAAAACGAATTTATTCAAACTTTTTTAAAGTTAATTAATTATTCATAAATACCTGTTTAGTTAAAGCAACACCAAAGAGTTTTTTTTACCTTAAAATAAGTTTCCAAAAAAGTTTCAGTCATTCATCCACTCGAAACAGGGTGAACGGCACTTTTACATTCGCTTTGCAGCCCTCTATCGGCCAAAACCTCACTAAAGAAGTTTCCAACGATCGGGTCGCGGTCCTGTAGTTCAAGTGAAAACTATAAAAACTTGCTTTACGGCAGACCTACAATCCAATCAGAGCCAGCTTTGCTGCAGTAGGCTAAATTATTTTACGACAGTGGTAATGGACAATTCCGCTTCCAACCTGTAGGGGGAGCAAAGAGCAAAAACTCTTTAGTGTGGCTTTAAAAGATTATTTTTTATGAATCTCTTGAGTCTTCTTGAATAAATGATTAAATGAGTATTGGCTCCAAATATCGGCTCAAGAAAATCGGCAGCCCGTATCGGTCATTGGCTAAGGCTGACGAAAAAGCGGTATCTGCATCGACACTAAAAAAAATCCATATTGGTCGATCATCCCTATATATTAGTTTCTAGAAATTCTTTTTTTTTTTACAAAACACACATTGTTAATTAAAATAACAGCATCAATCAGCATCAAATATTTAACATCTTTGTTATTTAAACAATACTGTTATTTTCATTCAATTGAAGACAGAACGCTCTTTAAACCAACACACCCTGACAAACAAAACAGGTAGCTCAGCTCCGCATACCTAGCTGCTGTGAGTCAACTAAAAATATCAGTGAGGACCACAGAACACCACCAAATAGTCTGCTGAAGGTCAAAGTGAGGGCCATGAAACTAGACAATAGGACATTGCGCCCACACACACACACACAGTCACATATTCCTGCTCTACAACCTCCATGTCATGACAGTACCAAATATTTGCCAACCAAAACAAACAGTCTCACTTTGTTCCGTTTTGCCCTTCAAAAGAATGAGGTACTTTCCTTTAAATAGTATACTGCAAAAAGATAAAATGATTATCACATTGTGTTAACTTGTAAATCACAGGTTTAATCCAAGCACACATACACCAATACATGTATACATTGAATGCACTTTAAATGCACTTTTATATTTACTCACCCTTATGTTATTCTAAACCTGTTTGACAAAATATTTGTATGAAAAGAGGCACACAGTTGACGTTTCCCATTGACTTCCATAGTAGGAAAAAAATACTAAGTAAACATGCATAAGTATGCATGCTTACCATCATTTATCAAAATATCTTCTTTTGTGGCCAACAGAATAAATAAACTCATACAGGTTAACAACAACTTAAGGGTGAGTAGATGATGAGAGAAGATGGTTTTTTTGGGGGGGGGGGGGTTGAACTTTCCCTTAAAGACACTTTGAAACCAAGCACCTGCCAGATGCATAAATATAAGTGATCACATATGACTTACAATAATTATTACACATGACAAAAATAAGAGTTGCTAACACTGCTAGGTCAAGACTAAAATTAATTGAAGATCTCAGATGTGAACCTTTACATAGACAATAGGGGTGGGCGATATGGGCAAAATATCATATCATATGGTTGTTTTAGGGGAAATCACGATTTCGCGGTTTTCTCACGGTTCTTTTTATGTTGTTTTTTAAAGACTATTTGTCATTACTGAGCCTTAATAGAGCCATACTAATGCCTCCATTTAAAAATGCAGTCCTACAAGGTAATAAAATATGCGCGGGCAGTATGCGTACAACAGCGCATGCGCAAGAAAATATTGCACAGACAGACACTATCGTTTTCTCTTTTATTTTCACTTCTTCCAAGAACAGAAAGCTGTGGAGCATTTATCACCACCATAATGTTTGATTCATGTTTTCTTGATGTTTGTTCTTAACTTTGTTTGCAATGGTGGATCGGCTACTTTTCTTCACTTATCCTACATTTTTTTAATGTACTTGTAAATGTAGCAAATCAGTGCTGCCCTGGGGGCCTGGTAGAGTAAAAATTTGAATAAGAAATAATTTGTATTGCATATATGTTAAAAATGGCCATCCGCGCGTAGCTGCGGCGAGTATACTTTGAAAGCTCCCCGGATGTGTGCGAGTTGACCGTGGAAAAAGGTATACCTGGCCATTAACTCGCTATCATGTAGTGAGTGCCTCAGTTTGTCACGTACTTGCACTTGTCACGTACTTGATGTAGGCACTATACAATGATATTTCCAAAAACGTGGATCATGGAGACATGCCTATTTTGCATTTCATTCAGAAAATCGAAAAAAGCTGTTTTATTCTCGTAAATGAATCATGTTTAACGTTGCTATTAATATACCAAACCCCCAAACATGTGATTTTGGATACATCAATATAGTCTTTTTTTCAGTTATTTCCTGCTTTTATGTGGACATTAATTCAGAGAATAACAATATGAACTTCCCCTCTCTCGCTTATATTAACTGAAACTCTTGCTTCCACATTCACTGCTGTTGCTAAAACTGATGTCATTCACTAGAACAGAAGGTCCTCAAAGGTCCTTTCAGTCCAAAAACCACCTCATCATGATAAAGTTGCTTCGAAATGATCTCAACATTTCTTTGAGCACAAGCATAAGGACAGTACTATGCCATATTTTGATTAAGTTTACCATTTTGGTTGATCACAAGTTTGTATATGCTTTTCATAGTGCAAAAAATAAACTTGCATAGACTCTGAATTCTGACTTATTAACCCAGTTTAAGAATGTAACCCTCATACTAAATATAAGCAGTGTCAAAAGGCATTTGAGTTCGTGAGTATTTCTGGGCCAAACTCACGCCTCCTTTTTCCTATAAGTTTCAGAAAGTTTTTTTCGAATGGCGGGATCCGTTACGACTGACTGACCCCATATTCCTTTATGGGCCTTTACCCTCAGAAAAGCATGCCTGCCATGCACGTCAAGTGAAAGCGAGAACGCGCATTAGCATTACTCCGTTGAGTAGATGTCAGCGGTATCACTGCACAGCACGTAACAACTTTATCAAGAATGTTTGACAAAAGAAGTGCGTTTTTAGATGTATTATTATTTAGCTTTCCATGTCTTAAGACAACAGTGGATGCAGTTAGTTTTTCCCAGACAGCAACATAATTGCGAATGGGTTTATGTTTGTTCCCTGCATTTCGGAGAGGACTGCTTTATAAACAAGGCTGAGATAGCGCCGGATTTGCCACTTGTTTACAACTGATGGACCGGTTACAACTTACGACATTTACACCTTTTAAAAGAGGAAATGCAGAAACGTCTCATATTTTTAATTAAAATAGCGGATAAACAAACAAGGATTAATTACCAGATAGAGACGTCCTGCTGTTTGTTCCTGTTGATCAATTACTGACTCAGTATCCGATTCTGGATCATATGTTTTCATTGTTATTTAAAAAAGTTTTTAAGTTGATTTTCATCGATGTCACAGCTGTTAGATAAGTATCCAAAGGCTGCACGTACTCGTAACTCTTCAGCTCCGCCCACCGTACGCCTTTAAGTATTCGTGTTTTTCCACCAAAAAACAGAATGGCCATTCGGTCTTTTAATAATCTGACAACACTAAAGACTCTTTGGACATATGAAGGATGAAATACTACTCTATAGGGAACCAAGATTAACATTAGATTGGCAAAAACGGTGTGTGTTATGTGAGTTTTAAGATGTAAAAATAAAAATGAAAAACCGCACTCTCAAAATATAATTTCACCGATTTATTTATCCCATGTCAACACAGATGCATTTCGGCCTAAGCCATCATCAGTGTAGGATTGTTTAAAAACATCACAGGTGAACCCCATTCCTCAGATCAGCTTTAAGATGTATGCACTTGGCAGTCCAAAGCAACTAACAGTACTTTCAAGGTACATTTTATCCATATGTGTGTTCCCTAGGGATTGAACCAAGGACATTTGTGCTGCTAACACTATGTTCTACTAATTGAGCCACAACAAACCTTTTTTTTAATTTTTAAATTGTACATTTTAACAAAAGCATTGTGTAAAATAAGAACACTTTATGTCTCATTGACAGAATTTTTTTTCGTTGTATAATTTTTTGAATCTCCAGAGTCGTGTTGCGTACCACCTGGGGGCATTCCAAGAACCACTGTGAAAAATGGGATTACTTAGCATATAGACAACGAACCTCCAACCTTCTTTATCAGGTGGATGTATAATTTTTCATAACCAATCCTTTCTCTTTTTCCAGCCATCTTTCTTAAGGAATCCCCTCTAGTCCTTCAACTTTTTCTGAACTGCAAATGCAAATATGTCCACGTATTCTGCACCGGTGCTGACCAGACCCCATCGGGAGGGGGGGTTCGGTGAGTGAAAAGACTGACAAAGGTGCATTACATAATCCCATTGTGAGATTTCACGGACCTTGTCTTATAATATTTCTACAAAGAGTGAATTTCCTTCTCCCCAGGGATCTGAAGCCCAACTCCTCCATCTGATCTGGCAGAGTCAGGTCAATTTTATGCTGATTTTATGGGTGAGAGGATGAGAACCACAGCCAGGAAAAGAAAGAGGAACACAAGGGAGAGTGAGAGAGAGCGGAGATAGAAAGAAAAGATGAAGTGGTAGGGGTGGAAATACGTGACTGATGGGTAGTTGACAATTAACATTCATAAACTTTGACATTTATATACATGGGTGATTCTAACGAAATCCAGATTTAGAAGGTGTCCAGCATCAGATTATTTTTAAAGCCCTTGAAGCCAATTTCTTTGCACGTATAAGATTAAGGTCTGAACTTATTATAACCATTATTTTTAGAGGATTTAAAAAATATTTCCTATAGAATTATTTACATTTTTAGATTATCATTGTAAAAAATTATCATTACCGCAACATGATTATACAATCAATATATGCATTTACAAACTCATGTTTCGGTAATAAGAATTAAAAAGTTGTCTAGGTACTATGACAAACTAAATTTCAACTTTTATCTGGAGAGAAAAATTAAGAACTGCTTACCTGGCAGCCATTTTGAGTGTCACAGTCAATTATTTTTTTTAATATTAGTTCCTTGAGGGCTTAAACAATGATTGAAAATTGTTGCGGAGGATGAGAAAATTGGTCTTGGACACATTTATATTCCTTATTATTGTCTCTACATTTACCAATGATCACCAAATACCACGTTTCTTTGCTGTAAATGTTTATTGTGTCTATGAGTTGTGTGTGCATATGATGTGAGACCACTTGAGACTGACATCATATCACAGACTGGTGGTTTAAAGCATAAGCGTGGTTATTACACAAGAGTGTTATTTAGATTATTAGTAATTGCCAGTCTTTGCATCAACTGGTATTCAAACCCACAACTTTGGTGTTGCAACAACTATGCTCTACCAACTCAATTACAGCAACAGTAGTATGGTAATAGTTGCTTATATGCTAAAAAAAACAGGCAGTGCCGCTACAGATTTCAAAGGTCATAAAACTACATGTGTAATAATAAAACAAGACAAAAAATGTTGTTTAAAATTGCTTTAGATGGTGTCAAGTATGTCACATTGCTATTATTGTTACTTCTTGACAAGTCATGTTAACTATACCCTTATACAACAGAAAACAGAAGAAAAGGTGAACACATAAGAGAATGAATGAAAACAATAGAGGAAAGAAAAGCGATAGGTAAAAGGGAGGGGTTTTAGGGGGCATTGCCCTCCAACCACGCACCTTCTGTGCTGCGTATCCTGGAGGCACCCGTGTTCTTACGTATTCAAAAATACCTTGAGACACATGCTTATTCATACACAGAGGCAAAGGACTTGCAAATCTCTATCCCTGTGGGATTTTTGCACGACGGGAGGCTCACATGAAAAGCTCCCAAAATTCAGATGAGCTCTTTTATTATTAACGCCCACTCTGCCCCTTCAAGAAACCAGATCAAAATCGAAGCAATGCAATCAAATATATGCCAAAATGCTCTGAACATTCAAAGCACTTGAAAACATTTCGAATTGACAGTAACCAATGAGCTCATCCACAGTATAACGGTTAATTGCTGGTGACGTTTCTACTAAAAAAGCCACGCTTTCTGTTCAAGCCTGCAACACTAAACGAATTAACACACTTTGACAAAAGGTGCCACTTTCATTTGGCATAAAAATGTTCACATCTCTGCAAAACACGACATGACCAATTTGGTGACCAACTGTCTTATTTTGGGGTTTTTTGGTCGGGGGGAGGTCTGTACACTTGGGAATGTAAAAAGATGAAGGCCCCTGTCTGTGGGTGAAAAGCTGTCAAAGGGACCCCGGCTCCTTGCCTCCTGCTGCCATATTGTGAGCGTGTACGCGCGGGGCGGGCAGACACAAAGGGATTAATGGGTTAAGGCTGAAAGTTGAAGGTTAGGAGGGTAAACCCAACCCCTGCTGCTGAGCCAGGGAGAGAAATGTCACCGTGACAGACCTGGGGCTGCTTAATCCCCCTCTCGTTCTTTCTGCTTCTTTTTCGCTCCCTAACGGTCTCCCCTCCTGGGCTTGACACGCTGAGGCCGCTCCTGTTCCCAGCAGGTCTCCGAACCGCCCCGAGCCAGTGGGCACACACAGACACGAAAACAGACAGATACACACCCACACACTTAAAGAGAGGTAGACAATCTTGACAGACGTTTCAACTAGGGATCGCCAGTATATACTGTATAAATTATATTTAAGACCTCTCAGTATATAACTACTTATTTATAACTATTACTGTGGGTTTACACCAGATGAGAGTTCAGACGCGTCCTCACATGGGACGATGCGAATGACGTGATATGGGCGGCGCCTCAAACGCGTCTTGACACGAAGTTGCGAAAATTCGCATGACACGAAGTTAAATCCTGCGAGTAATCTAGAGCGAGTAACGCGATGCCACAAGTTTGGTGTGTACGTACCATTAGGGATGCATAACAATTAATCGCGATTAATCTATAGCAAAATAAAAGTTTTTGTTTACATTATATGTTTTTTAAATGTTTGCATGTGTATATACATTGGTATATTTATGTATAATTTATAATATATTTAAATATAAATACTTAATATATAAATCTACAAATATTAAAATTATACATGCATGTGTGCATCTTTATATATACATAATTATAATACACAGTTCACACACATATATGATATAGACCGTTTCATCGGGCACACGTGCGGTGAAGTGATAAGCATCTGGTCTGAACTTACTTCTGGTTTCTGTTTGTTTAATGGTTTGACTAGTTGCTGAAACTGAACTCTTAAACAAATACCTCGTCGAAATAAATAAATGTTTTGGGTTCCTATGTAATCTACGTGTTGTTTATTTGGCTTGTTATATTAATAAACTACTTTTAAAGGACTTTGTTGTTATTTATTCTTCGCAGAGTTTACCGGAAGTTACGTGATTACCACGAAAGCCGCGTGTTTATGTTGTTACTGCTGAAACCATCTATAAACAAAAACTTTTGTTCTGCTATAGATTAAATCGCGATTAATCGTTATGCATAACCTGCCTTGGAACAAATTAGTCATTAAACAAGACATTACGTCTTTTAGCACTTCCATTTTAACGTAAACATACAACGTTCCAAAGTGGCGGCAGTTAATTGTACTGGCTTTAGTGTTTTCTTCTCACTACAGCAGAAAAACCTTAGAGAACTTAAAAAACCCATCGGCTGCGGTTAAAGGCGGCAAAACAATCTCGCCCGCTCGCATCAGACCCGGAAAGTAATTTGACTGTGGAGCGAACGCCGGCTAATGGGTGAGAATTGAATTGAAATCACCTCGAAGGAGTGAGCTATTTTTCTTTTTTGCTTTCGCACCCAATGTGAAGCCGGCCGTGGGTGATGGCAGGCATGAGAGGCCTATCCCAGAGATTCCCCGTGGGCTTCGTGCACGGCTAACCTTCGACAGGACCGCCGCTGCGTGGCAACACGCCGTCGCCCCGAGCGCAGACAGCGCGGGTCAGTCGCAAATCAATGTTTTGACGTCCCGGGAATGCTTGTCTTTAAAAGTCGATACACACTGCTTTGATAGAGCCGAGGCCGGGGGAAAGAAGGTTAATAGGTGAGTGGTGGTAAGAGCTCACAGCTGACACTACTTTTTACCACCTCTGTCTGTCTATCTGTTAACGGGATGGTGAATGCAGAACCACAAGCCGATTGAGTTGCAAAGCTGTCATCGTGAGCTGATGGAGAATCTCACAGTACCTTAATGGCACCGTGAGAGTTTGTGTTTAATAAACTGTGTCAACAAGGTATCATGACTATGTGAGGTATCATTATAATAGCAATTCATTTTGTCGAAGTAGACACCAAACTGTGGAACCCTTTGGTCTGTTGAGCTTTCATAGCAGTGTATCAACCTGACATGAAGTGTCAAAACAATAAAAGCATATAGAAACAATAATTGCTCTATTTTCTATTCTAACTCGTGGTTTTTGACCAAGTTGATTATTTGTTGGTTAACTCACAGTGAACTCTCATTGGAGAGTCTCTAGATAGCTGAATCACACATCATACGGCTTTTCATTTTAAATCTTGTGACATGCATTTCAGTACTCCGGCTGTGTAAACAAAGCCCATAAACCTTCATGTCTTTGGCCTTTTATGCTGACTGCACACCTGGGTTTAATTCCAAGATGACTGTAGGACCCAGATGTTGTAAAAAGTGTCCAAGACATTTACAGACAGAGCTTGGTCAGCGTCCTCTTTCTAAACCAGACAACTATGTGCAGAAAACAAGAAAAAAACTAAGTTTTTATGTTTTCATCCCGATATGAAGGGCTATATGTGTTGTCTGTTCGTCTCTGTACCAAGACTATGTGCTCTGCCAAAGGTTAAAATACTGAACCCGCAACCTTTTCTTCTTCCTCTCCTTTTCGTTCCTCAATAAAAGATTTATTTCACAGTATGTAGAGGTCTAGATTAACCCACTCCATGCCCCAGAACAAAGCCATTGTCTGTGTGCCCGAACAGAGGCAGCCGGTTAGAGGAATCACCAGCTCCTTCACGTCCACAATAATGTCATTGTGCCTAGCAAGTTGGAAGGGTCCCGGTTGTCTCGTCTAGACTTTGAGCCAGCTACTCAAGGAACTGGTAGAAAATCCCATCAAGCAGTGGAGTGAACGTTAACTAAGGTAACCCGCTGTGAACCTGATGAAGATGTCAACCGAACATATGGCAAAAAAAAATTCTATTGTTGGTACAAGGAGCTTTTTTCTTCCCCTCCAGAATGAAGGGGAGTGGAGAGGGGAGGGAGAGCAGTGTTTGGGAGCCAAAAGCAAGGAATAACTGTGGTCATCAGTTTACTTCTGGATCAGTAACTTTATTCTAGCTTCGAGCTGCTCTGCCCCCGGATCTCACAATTAAAAGGGTAAGCAGATTAGCAGGCATCTTTCAAGCTTGAAGAGAAAGAAAACACTCAGTCGTTTTAAATGTTTTTCCCTCTTACTCTTTTTTTTTTGGACGCCACAAATAGCATTACATTTCATGCTACTTTAGTTGGCAAGAGTCTTAAAAAGGATATACTGCACTGCAATGATATGCTTCTTTAAACTATCACACTGATCATTTACTGCCTGTGAAAAGACAAACTCGACAGTTCACATGTACCCAACAAGTTAAGTGTGCTTTGGGGTATTTGATGAGTACTTGTAAATGACTCAAGTTTTAAGATCAATGTATACATAATATATTTAATATGTTAATTAATTTTGCAAGAGCTAGTAATGTTTTGATATGCTGTTATGACTCACAACCTTACAAGGAGCTGTACTGAGGGAACGTTTACATGACAACAATTATACTGAAAACTGGAAAAAAATTAGCACTTTTGAAACTCAAAACGAGTCAAAATGATCGAAGTCAAAACAATCAAGGCAGTGAAAGCATCAAGGAATTTTGTTTGGATGGACGATAAGGTTGGATTATTACTATTTGTTTATTACTTATGATTCTAGACTATAAAATTGCAAAATTTTGTGAATTTTGTTAGACGATCGTTAATATACTCATTGGGCCATATCAAACAGCCGGCAGCGCAATGCGCAACGCAAGTGTCTTTTGCTAAGTTTCAACACGGCGCAATTATCATTTTCAAGTTTCCATGATGTTTAAATAGCAAATAAATTTGCGCCCAATTTTTCGCCCATGGCTGGTCTGAAAATGAGGTGTGTTCAGGCGCATTGTTGGCGCGTTGTTATTTTAAGGCAACTAAAACAGACTACACCATTGACCAACTAAAACCTGCTCTAAAGTTTATGGCACTATATTGTTGTTGTTATTTAAAGAGCGCGTTAATAATATGCACCTATAAACGGGATAACGCTTATTTTGCTTATCACACAGATGGATGCGCAGAAGCACACAAACACTTTTAAATATAAAAAAATTAAAGAATTAAAATGTAAAAGATTATAATTGAGTAAGTTTTTTAGACATAAATGAGGACATATTACGAGACGTTAGAAGGTGTAAAGAGTTGCTTCACCTGTAGCCAGGTAAGTAATTGAATGTTTTGCTTCAAACCAATGCAAATATTTATTTTTAAATGTTTTTTATGCACGGATTTATTTAATATGATGACTTTGTACCTGTGGATATGGTGAGATGAGAACCTTTGTTAAGTAATATTTTTCAAAACACTCACGAGGCTGTCCGAGTGCTGAAACATTTCGGCTCTCAACACGTTTGTAAATTCTCGTGTTTGTTACAAATAAAGTATTTTTTATAAAGTAAACCTTTCATTGCATATTTGTAAATTATTCTTTGAGATTACACTGAACATGTAGGCTATCCATACATTTCTAGCAATTAAACGCCTGTTAATTTTACTTCCATGACTGAAATAAAACAAAGTTTAAAAAGAAACCACAAAGGTTTAAATACAAAAAATTAACATTTCAATACCAATAAAAGCAACACAATTTTTTACATCAAGCTTAAAATGATCGTCTTCTTCCTCTGCTTAGTTTTTTCAGTTTACACATTCCACCATCTAAATAGGGAATCAGCATGGCGTGAGCGCAGGTGGCTTTTAAAGGGGATGAGAACTGAGAATCTCATTGGTTTATTGCACGTTATGCCTAGAAATAGTCAAGAAGGTTGTATGATCCTTTGGTTCATAACTTCCTAGTTTGATTAATTCATAGACAGGCTCATGTATTGTAGTTTAATGCAAATTCAGAGGCTCTTTATAAAATATTTTTGGTCAACCGCCGGAACAGCTTTTCAAAGCTGAAAAACATCTTCAAATCCTATCAGAGGTCCAGTATGTCACTGAAACACGCCAGTGGCCTTGCTGTCATCGGTACTAAACATGTTATTGCTGAGTCTTTATAGTGTCTTCATAAAAGTTAAAGCAAGGCAGAGTGTAGGCCTATGTGTGTTAGACGGGGAGGGTCCGGAAGTGATTAGTCATTAGTCAAACCCCTCTGAAATGAAAATAAGTCATCACAGTTTATGTTTTTGTCGCCAACATGGAAATGACAACTGGAGATTCTCGTGAAATTAGACTTATGAGGTGTCATGAAACATTTTGATAAAAAAAGTAAATGCAAAGTAAGAGTATCAAAATAAGAAGCATACAGTTATAAACATCTTTTCATGTACTATTTTGCACGTGATTTCAAATGACATCATACAAACCAATTCTTTTCACATTTAAGGGGAAAATTTTCATTACCGCAATGTGTCCATGACTGGATTTTGGTTCTTTGACATGGAAATATTTATAATTAAAAAATCTAAAAAATAAAAAGCTTCAGTGCATGTTACATTTACAGTAAAGAAAGATGTAGTATTTGGTGATCATTGGTAAATGTAGAGACAATAATAAGGAATATAAATGTGTCCAAGGAAAATTCTCTCATCCTCCGCAACAATTTCTAATCATTGTTTAAGCCCTCAAGGAACTAAGATTTAAAAAAAATTGTTGGAAGGGACATAATTGACTGCGACACTCAAGATGGCTACCAGGTAAGCAGTTCTTACTTTTCTCTCCAGATAAAAGTTGAAATTTTGTTTGTCATAGTACCTAGACAACTTTTTAGTTCTCATTACCGAAACATGAGTTTGTAAATGCATATATTTAATGTAATATGTTGCGGTAATGATAATTTTTTTAGGATGATAATCTAAAAAATTATAAATTTTATAGTAAATAAGTTTTAAATCCTCTAAAAATAATGGATATAGTAAATTCAGACACTGGGCACCTTTTAAGTCTGGATTTTTTGATAATCACCCAACTTCTTCGTTTTCAAAAAACGTCCACTTTGAAACCAGTTTCCAAAGGTTTGCATTTTCTTGCAAAATGTCTTTGTGGTGTAAACAAACAGGCAAAACACATATAAAGTTTCAAGTTTTGTTGAAAACACTGTCGTGTAAATAGCCCTCGAGTCTGTAGCATTACTTAACTCTTACTAGATATTGCTTATCAAATTCACAATAATTCAATTGTTATGCATGCACTTAGGGATGGGACGGTATGAAAATTTCATATCATGATTATAGTGACTAAAGTTATCACGGTTATCAATATTATCATGGTTTTGTTCAAATGATTTGGAAATGTTCAAAAAGAACTGATACACACACTGAAAACATTTGAACAAGTTTTATTTTGAAAATCACAATTTAATATTTGTCCCTGAAATTATTTCTGTGGTAAAAAAAAATAAAAATAAATCTGTCTAATAACTTAGTTTACCGTGAATGAATACAATACATTATCCCTTAAATGCCTTCTTGTGCAAAAAACTATGTTCCATGTGCACACCTGCGTCAAACTGATTCTGGGATTTACAGCGACTTTTCAAAATCACGGTAATCAAACATGGTTGTAATGATAATTAAATTTTAAACAATAATACTAACCGTCAGGACATTTTATCGTGGTTAATCGTGAAGCCGGTAATCGTCCCATCCCTACATGCACTTGTGTTCTTAATATAACTGATGCAAAAACCTTTAAGGTTTAACTTGCATAGTATAATGTACTAATCCAGCAGGAAAAATATGGGCTTCCCATAAAGCCTGCGAACAGGCTCCCCAACAAACATCAAAAGCTGATTATTCCCGTATTTTACTGCAATGTGTGACAATTTGTCAAAAGCCTGTGTCAATTCATTTGCATATTTTACATACACTTACAGCTAGAGAAACAGCAGAGAGAGAGAGAGACAGAGAAAGAGAGAGAGGGAGGAAAAAATTCTTGAAGCTAGTTGGGGTGCAACCCAATTTCACAGCTTCATGATTGAGTGGAGCAGCATATGGATGTCGGCTATGTGACAGTCCCGGCATATCACTGTATATTAGCGCAGTCTGTCACAATACATGTCCAATCCCGGGAATGTTTATCAACTGTCTGCACGTGAAAGATTTTTTTGCATACCATTTGGTTCAGTTCATAGCTAGCACGCGGCGGGATAGAAAGCCATTGCGCCACAAAGAGAATAAACAACATTCAACCAATCTGCCTCGCAAATCACACCTTAACTTCTGTAATTTATATGCACGGTACACACACGAATGAGGAAAGGGAGAATCGCCAAGCTAATCACAACAGTCATAAAACTGCCTTATCTCAGCTAAGCTACATCTCAGGGACATTAAAATGTCTTTAGCTCTTAAAGGGGGGCAGCTACTCGGTTTGGGTGCGCGAGGAGAAAAGCTGGAAAAGGGGTTGCGGCAGGTAATCACAAGTTGCAAACCATATGCTCGCACCATCTGCCTCACACATAACACATACACGCATCTAAAAATGGGCTACCTAGCAGAAAAAACTCAATTATCCATTAAAACATATGACAATTAAGCTTTGGACAGGGAAGGTGTTTTTATGTGTCTGATACATTTTACAGTGTTGTTGCCTTTCAGACACTTATACAGAGAGATATGGATCTATCAAAATTGATCTATCAGTGATTTTAGGTGACACTAGAGAATAAAGTAAGTTTAAAAATTTGATTTGATTTGCTTTACAGAGAGCGAAAAACAAGATCAAAGCTTCCGGTACGCTGAGGTTTTAGGTATTGTTTCTGTGTACATAAAAAGTCACTTTGACATTGTAAAGACACTCAGCAGGTGCCTTACACATAACACTTCACTGTTTTTGCAGAGTAAAAGCAGCTGAATGGATGCCACAAAGAAAAGACCAATCATAATTCAGAATGCAAATAAATGCTTACCACACAATCAAAATTAAGTTAGCAAAGATTAAAGGGCACGTATTATGCAAAATCCACTTTTACAAGGTGTTCGAACATAATGTGTGTTGGCAGTGTCTGAACAAAACCACCCTACGATGAAAAAAAATTCACCTGCTCCTGTTTTTTTTATCCCCATTAAACCAAAGCAGTCTCATTAGACATGCCGTTTTGATTCTCTTATCAATGTGAGGTCACATTGATAAAGCCACGGCCAATTACACTACTAGGACTGGGCAAAAAAAAACTTTTTTTTACGTGGTCGATTCAAAATCGATTATCAAAGGCCACAAATCGTTTTTTTTTTTCATATTTATTTCCGCAAACATTAAACGTAAGGTTAACGTTAATCTAATTACTAGTCTTCCCTTGCTCCTTGAGAAGCGAGAGGTGAGCCTGTCATTCATTCATTCATTCAGTGCCTAAAATGGCGGTTTCAGGTGCTTCGTCGACATTGGCACCTTCACATTAAAAGTCAGAGGTTTGGAAGCATTTTAGATTTCGCAAGACGATGACGATAGCGTTGTGGCTTTTAATTTCTTTTAAGTATTACCCACTTCTGTTCACTGTTTTATAAGTGTAGTATTTGTATTAAAGCAACACTAAAGACTTATTGCTCTTTGCTCCCCCTACAGGTTAGAAGCATAATTGTTCATTACCACTGTCGTAAATACTGCAGCATAGCTGGCTCTGATTGGATTGTAGGTCTGCCGTAAAGCAAGTTTTTGTAGTTTTCACTCGAACTACAGGACCACAACCCGACGGTTCATTCACCCTGTTTTGAGTGGATGAACCACTGAAAACTTTTTTGGAAACGTTATTTTAAGGTAAAAAAAACTCTAAGGTGTTGCTTTAAATCTAATTCATTTAGTTGAATCGAGAATTGAGTATAAAAATTGTCCCGAGAATCGAAATCAAAAATCGAATCGAGAATGTTACTCACTGTCTGTTTGTAAGGAGGTGAGGAGCTCATTTGCATTTAAAGGTACAGTCATTAAAACAGCAACATCAAGCTCGAGTGATTTCAATGTTAAGTCAATGTAAAGACGCGTTGATGCGCATCTGGAGGTCTCGCGGCGCAAATGAGCCGTTTAGCACGGCGCGGTAGAAGCGATTGCGCGAATTGAGCGTTGCCGTGGGAAACGCGCGAGTTGAAAATTTTTAACTTTGGTGGGAAAATGCGCCGCGTTAACCAATCAGGAGCTTGCTCTAGTAGTGACGTGATTACAGAAAGCGAGCGGAGTCACAGAAGCCCCTCCCATGACGTGAATTTCTGCGTGAATGTCTCAATAACTAGAATTTCACACGTGAATGAAGCGAGAAAAAACACAAAATTTTCAAGCAGCAAACTAGACGTGAATTTGACGCCTCAAACGCGGCTGGTTTGAACCCATGGTAAAAGGCCCTATAAGGACTGCTGGATGTAAAAAAATAATTGTTAAATAATGTGAAATAAATACAGTAGAAAGGACATTCTGAACATGGTGTAATGGTGAGAAAATTGGCAAAATTAGTAAAATGAAAAATGAACAAAATGTTCAGTACTCGGCTAAGTTTTTCGTTTTATTCGTCTTCGGCCAAAAATTTTCCTTTCGGTGCATTCCTAGTAAATTTATACCCCACCTCTTTCTACAGGGGTGAACAGGTGACTATTTGTCTCTCTCTAGTATGTCTTTAATAAGCAGCTGTCATAATGGAAAGATGAATATCTTGAGAGTGCTATGACTTCAAGCAGAGTAGACAAGAGAGTGTGCTTAAATAATAACAATACTGCATGCTAATGCCATCTGACATTCACTGAATCAGAAAACCCATGCGAGAGAACAGTTTCATGTGTTATAACAAAAGACCTCATGGATGAGTCACATGATACCCTATGACAAATAGCACAGCAAAGCCCCCACAAAAACAGGCAGAGGGACTGACCTACATTCAGTGGTAAAAAGTGGGCTGGAGCCCAAAAAGAGGCCACTACTTTGATATGAAAGCCATAAAATTGCCACAAATCACTTCACATGTGAACATTTTTAGCCAAGATAAGGCCTATATTGCAATTGTTGACAAATGAAAAGCGAGGAAATATAGCAAGCGTAGTCAGCTCTTGAGGTTACTTCTTGAATAAAATTGTGCGGTGGTCAACTTTTCTTTAAGCTTCAAACTACATGGTCGCTTTTTTCGGGCACATTAATTTTTAAAGTCAACCAGTTTGAGAAAAACCTAAATTGCTTTAATGATTATACGTTAGGGTGGTCCTTATTTTTCAAATTTTAAAAGTTAATGCTCTCGTCCCACTAATATGTTTGAATAAAAAAAAGTTTCAATACTAATTAATATTTAGATGTTGCTCAAGACCTTTGAAGTTTAACATATTGTGTATTATGTGATACTTTGTGCTAGCATGTATAATTGTTTAATAATATATACTTATGGCAGGCAGCAACGGACTTATTTGACCATGCTCCATGCAACTTAAACATGTTTTAGTTGTGATATGTCTTTTAAAGCAAGAAAGTTGAATGTGAATGAAGCACATAGACAATACACCGAGACAATGGCTGAAGCAACACGAAGCAAGTCCGCTATATGGTTACTCGGATCAGAAATAACTGGAACAAAGTTACCATCCAAGAAGCAAGTTTTGTGTGTTGTGCGTTTTTAAATGGTACAGTTTTTGCAAAAATATGTGATTTTAGAAATATTCAAAGGCTTTGAGCAACCTAGATATTGTAGGAACAATAAAAAATTTTGCAGTGTGTTTAGGGAGTGTGTTAGCATATCAATGCTACATTTAAAAAAAATGTACCCATTATAAGGACCACCCTATTATATGTCTTTAGTTATCTTTTGGTTCTTGAAATTATTATTTTTTTTATAATATACAAACAAAGAGAAATTTTCGACCAAACTTGGAAACAAAAACACTTGCTGCTACTATTCAGATCAGGAGAGAAGGAAAGAAGAAAAACAATGCATCTGGGTCAAACTAGACCCTACAAGAGGCATAATGCAACTTTACTTATATCTGGCCTAGTGTTGTCAAAAGTACCGGGTCCTCAGTACAAACAAATAAAAAACTTAAAGGTAGGGGTGTGCGATATGACGATATTTGATCGTGAACTAATAAAATGTCTCCACGATCCACTTTTTCAGAAACATCGTTGTAACATGATTCATGCCTACATCAAGTACGCAACAAGGGGCGCGCTACATGAAGAGGAAGTAAGGGCCGGGTATACCTTTTGTCCGCGACCACGTGCACACGCGAGTTGAACGCGGGAAAAAAACTTTTAAAGTATACTGACCGCGGCTACGCGCAGATGATGTGCTCCGACACATACGCACTACAAATGATTTCTTATTCATATTATGGCTGTATTATTAAGGCTCAGTAATGGCAAAAAACAACACAAAAAAATAAAATGATGCTAAAATTGTGATATTTATAAATATAAATATTTTAAATATGATTTTTCCCATATCGCCCACCACTAACTTAAAGTTACCAGATTTTCTAAATTACCAGAACCACCGAAGTACCATGTTTACCCAGAACTGCTGCGCTGTCTGAGAGGTAGTCAACAAGATGACAAACTACTTCACAAAAGAACATAAAAAAGATGCATAAAGTTGTGTACAGAAAAACAGGTTTGACACAAATCACAAAAAGAACGAGAGATGTGAAATGCACTGATCGACCTGCCAGAAACTAGAATTGTCAGTAACCGGATGATTAATCTTACGACTTTCTGATTTAAACTGGTCTTATTGTTGCCAATGGCTCAAACAATAACGTCACAGCCGGATGTAATTGTCGTTGGCGTGGAAGTTCTTCACACGAACATGCCCAGGGGAAAAAAGGGAAAGCAGCCAAAAGCTAGCCAGAGCTCAGAGTCACACCTTGGCAGCCTCTCCCAACTTACTTTGGTAAAAGCAGTGAAAAAGACCAAAGCAATAAAGTGGTAAATTATGAAATTCATGGCTTTGGATGACCAGCCATTCTCCATAGTTCAGGACTAAGACCTAATTTTCTTAAAAGAAAAATCCAGATAATTTACTCACCACCATGCCATCCAAAATTTTTATGTCTTTCTTTGTTCAGTCGAGAATCATTTTTTTTTTTTTTTGAGGAAAACATTGCAGGATTTTTCTCATTTTCATGGACTTTAATAGAGCCCAACACTTAATACTTAACTCAACACTTAACAGTTTTTTTTCAACGGAGTTTCAAAGGACTATAAAAAAATCCCAAAAGTGGTTTAAAAGAGCATATTTTTAATTTTTCTTGTCAAAAATGACAATCGTTTCGCTAGATAAGACCCTTATGCCTCGTTTGGGATTGTTTATAGTCCTTTGAAACTCCGTTGAAAAAAACTGTTAAGTGTTGAGTTAAGTGTTAATTGTTGGTGTCTATTAAAGTCCATTAAAATAAGAAAAATCCTGCAATGTTTTCCTCAAAAAACATAATTTCTTCTCGACAGAACAAAGAAAGACATCAACATTTTGGATTACATGGTGGTGAGTAAATTATATGAATTTTTCTTTTAAGAAAATTTAATATTCCTTTAAGAATTTGATAAATTACCCCCAAAAATACACAATACTGGGTAGAGTGTACTTTTTTGGTGTCGAGTTGTTTAATCTTGTGTCACGTCACACACCGCCTGTTACAAGCCGATCCCAAAGCAGCAATCAGTATCTTAACTAATATTTGGACGTCTAATGTAAGATTAATGTCAGTGTGGAGCCTGAGAGTTGAGAGTTGTTTAAATTGAAGAAGATCCTGTAGTTTGAGTTTGGCTGAATGTGCAATGTTTAATAATTTGTTTATCATGAAAATAAAGTTTTCATCAAAGAAAATATGTTTCTTTTGTATATATATGCTGTCAATTATAGTTTTTTGAAAGAAAATCAGAAAAAATCAGTATTGGCAGGTCAAACATTGCAATCGGTGCATCTCTAGATGAAAGGTAGAAACTAAGGATGCATAACGAGTAATCGCGATCAATCTATAGCAGAATAAAAGTTTTTGTTTACATCATATGTGTGTGTGAACTGTGCATAATAATTATGTATATATAAAAATATCCATTATAATTTTAAGAAAAAATATTTATATATTAAATATTTATATATAATATAAATTACACATAAATAACAAATGTATATACACATGTAAACATTTCTTAAATATTATTAAAACTATGCAAAGTTATTATACACAGTTCACAAACATATATGATGTAAACAAAAACTTTTATTCTGCTATAGATTAATCGCGATTAATCGTTATGCATCCCTAGTAGAAACACACCTGGATTCATTCAAGCAATTCAAGCAGGCGAGTTCAAAATATTCACCAATATGCAGTTAATTTAAATTTATATATTGGACAAAAAAGCATCCCCTGCTTGTTATTAGCAAGGCTAATGCTAATACAATCAGGTGTCCTTATTATCTAATCATTACTGCGATAAAATAAAAAGAGGAACAAGATTGGATTTATTAGACAAGTGAAATCTATTAAAATCGTTCACATTTTCCTAACATCTGGGAAGTACATGCAAACTACCCGATGCAATAATCTAAATCAGCTAAATTTATTATTTACCACATTTTCAGTGTTACGAAACTCTGAGAATATAGCTACCAGGAAGTCTTTCCATGTTCTTACAGACTGGTGCACTAAAAAAGGAAGTCTGGACTTCTCCGAGTGTCACAGCAGCATAGTGACGTGCCTTGCGGTATGCTGCATCAAAAAGCACCAATCAGCAGGTCTGACCTGCTGCCATCCACACGCACAACACCATCCTGCATGTGGCAAAACAAGTCCGGCACAGACTAAAAGGAAGGGTGCATAGGGTCAAAACACCTGAGAAGAAACAGGCAGGGACCCTGCAGGGCCTGACTGTTCCCGTCACATTAACTAATCTTCACTGGCCAGCACTGGACACTTCATTAATAGGCTTGCCATACAGCTGTATTTAAGGCTGCCAGTTAACTTTAGAGCTTAAGCATGCAACATAACTTTGACAGCACAACCCAAACCACTAATACGTCAATTCAAATCTGATGTTGTATGATGATGACTTTAAGGAAGAAATTCTGTAGTTACAATCATGTGATCTCATTTCAAAAGCCTGACTTATCATAATAGATTATAAAAGCCTCAGTTGCTTGCATCAGATACAACCAACGACTATAATCAACAGGAAATAGTCATTACATATTACTTTTATTCAATGCAATGAGTAAGTCATGGGTTAAAATTGACCTAATGCCAGGTTGCTTTAACCAGTTCCTCCAGAAAAACGCGATTATGCAATCGCATGATTCAATGCATAATCAGCCAAAGTCCGCATATTTATGCGGAGGCCCCATTTTTTTCAAATATGCCGCACTTTCATCTTATAAATTGCAGATTTCCACCCGCAAAATATGCGGGGCTTGCATAATTTCATAATCCCCCCCATTTTCACACACATATCTTAGCAGAAAGTTGAAAAATGTTGCACTTACTTCACACAAGCGCAGCCATGTCCCCTGTTACCATGGGAACGGTATGAAGTGACGTATTTACGCGACGTGAACATCACTGAAAAGCTGCAAAAGCTGCAAACAGTTTTTGCAAGTTCCCGCAGTTTTTGCAAGTTCCTGCAATTTTTGCAAGTTCCCGCAATTTCATCGCAT
Organism: Misgurnus anguillicaudatus; assembly: GCF_027580225.2. Taxonomy (NCBI): domain Eukaryota; kingdom Metazoa; phylum Chordata; class Actinopteri; order Cypriniformes; family Cobitidae; genus Misgurnus; species Misgurnus anguillicaudatus. The sequence goes on along the minus strand of NC_073359.2, from coordinate 9,775,928 downwards.
AAATATCCCGCATATTCCATCGCATTTTTTAAGAAAACGTGCCACAAGATCAAGGATTTTGCCCGCCACAATCACAAAAAAACTCTGCATTTTTCTGGAAGGACTGTTTAACCCAACTGCTGGGTTATTATAGCCCATGGTTGCATAACAATAATTTTTAACCCATCATCAGGGTAATTTTTAACCCAGCATGTGATCTATCCCATATTTACCCAACATGGGTCAAAAATCACCCAGCCATTTTTAGAGCGTAAGCACTAACTGAATAAATGACAGAGACTATGTTTCAGTATTTTATTTGCCGTAGCAACTTTTAGATTCAAAATAATTAAGCTGTGACTGTGGGTTCACACCAACCGCGTTTGAGGCAACAAATTTGTGTCTAGTTTGCCGCTTGAACATTTTGAGTTTACTTGCTTCATTCGCGCGTGAAATTCTGGTCATCGAGACATTCACGCGGAAATTCGCGTCATGGGAGGGGCTTTTGCGACTCCGCTTCCTGTAATCACATCACTACTAGAGCAAGCTCCTGATTGGTTAACGCAGCGCGTTTTTCCGCCAAAGTTCAAATGTTTCTGCTCACACGTTTCGCTATTCGCGCGAATCAGGCGGAATCATGTCTACTGCGCTGCGCTAAACGCCTCATTTGCGCAGCGAGATCACCAATCACGCGTCAATGCGTCTTTACATTGACTTAACATTGAAATCACTCGCGCTTCACGCCTCTACCATGGCTGGTGTGAACGCAGCATGACACTATCTTCAAGTAGGGTGTTAGAAATGGCCCTGTTCCCTTCAAAGTATACATTTCAAGTTCTCTGCCAGTGAATAAGAGATGTCACTTTCAAATGGCACTCCCCCGGTTATCTCAGTACATCAATCTGTAATAATCATTTTAATATTAAAAGTGACATACTTCACCTTAAAGCAGAAACAGAGTGACATAAAGAAGTTTAGGAATGGTGACACTACACTGTGCAGTTCTTGACTTCAGCACTGGTGAATTTGGCAAAACATCCATCATAATCATAAATTCATGTATTCACAGCCTCAGCAGAACAGGTTTGAAACTAATGAGACTCTTCAGCACAGCAAGAAAAAACAGGCAGGGTACTGACTGTAAGAGTTTCATGAAGTAAAAATCAGTTTCTGCCACACTTGCATAACTGGGGGTCAATCTAAATTCATTTTTAAGCATTGGTGAGTGGGATAAGTTATACTGCTGCTTCAAACTAAAGCTCTTTTCCATCATTAAGTTGTATTTTTTGTATGAGTGATGCTGGCAAGGGGAAACTAAGGAGACTTGAAGTTGCACGAGTATAATGAGGACAGATCAAACCGAATAGAATTTGCATGATATAAACTACAAGAAAATCCTGCGCAAACCACCCTGGGCATTTGACTGTAGCCATTACGAGTAATGACCAATCAACACCATCTTAGGCACAGTGGCATTGTTAGTCCGACAGCAGACTCCCACCAAAGTGTTAGCTGCTCTGAACCCAAGACACAGCTGAGCGCCAGTCAGGTTATTTAACAAGGTTGGGGTCAAATGCCAAAAAGCCTCTGGGCTCCCAGACCTGTCAAAAATGGCTGTGTGAAATCTAAGTCAGGAAAAAAGTTAGGCTACTATTTGAAAAAAGGTACAAGTAGCTTTTTAATACTTATTTTAGATCAAACTTTACAAGGCAGAGTCAAACAGGTTAATCTCATAGCATGAAAAGATAACCTGTGGTTTTAAAATAAAACGTTGGCATTCAAGTAAAGTCTGTTTAAACCATTTTGTTGACAAGGCTTTGTTGAAAACTAGGTGAATAATGAAACTGAACAAAATAAAAAAATCTTTTATAATTAAATTTGACCGACCCAATCGATACTTAGGCCGTGATTTCAACAAATCATGCTTAAAATGACAAGCGCTCTTCTTAAAATGACTGACAGTGTTTTTTTGAGCTTTGGTTGGTGTGCTACTTCTGCATTATCAGTCATTGCACGATGCACCGGTTAGTCAGTGTGGTATTTGTCCAACCCCTCCTCCACTGTGATTGGACAGCTAAGTAAAAGTAATATTGATAAGCTCAGTGTTTCAAAACAGTTTTAAAAAATTTTACTCCGAACGACCAAAGCATTGGGCCAGCTGCTGACCTTTTTAAAAAAAAAAAAAAAAAACACGGCGCTCCCATAACAAACAATTGAAAAAATACACTGGTCTTTGTAAAAAAAAAAATGCTTTGGTGGACATGCGGCCTTAGAAGTGGCCGTTTCTGGATGGGCCATTATGGCATTTTTCCATTGGATAGTACCCCACGGTTTGGTTTGGGTCAGGTCGGGTCAGCTCACCTCACTTTGGTTTGGTTAGCTTTTCCATCGAGTTTAGTAACACTTCAGAGTAGGATGGATTATAGGCGTGTCGTTATATTTGCGCTGCCTACTGCTGTGACATCATACAAGTGAGAGTGTCGTTGTACATTCCCATGCATTCATTTTTCTCAGTCGCCACAAAATTAAAATTGACCACCACAAATAGATGTTTGCACATCGCGTTTAGCACTACCTCTGTCTCACATGACAATTTCAGTACAAACACCCGTGGCGTCAGTTGTCACGTCAGAAGCATATATGCGGACGTGTGCATCGCGAATCTGCCGCCACAAACTGCAAGTCTGGAAAAAAACTGTTATTGTGTTTCTGATTCTCAACCGGTGTATATTTTTCATTGCTAAAAAGGAGTTTGGGAACTTACTAAACTTAGCAAAGCACAGACGACAACAGTTTGCTCAAGACAGCGCAAGCTAGCATGAAGGTAAAGCTAATTTTTAAAGGGGGGGTTTAATGGTATTTCAAGCATTCTGACTTATTAACACAGTTATAGAGTTGTTTCCTCATGCTAAACGTAGGCAAAGTGTCAAAAATGCAGATGGGCGTGTTTCAGAGTATTTCTGTGCCGAATGCACTTCGCCAGGGTTCGTACAAGTTTCGGCTAATTTTTTTCGATTACGGTTCTAACTGACGTTTCAGGGGTTTTCGATACGTATCACTTCTTTATATGGGCTTCCGCCGGAAAACTTCCCCCGGAAAACCCCGCCCAGCCGTCAGTCAGCGGGAGACGCTAGAGCTTGCTAACAGCTTATCAGGCCACTCAGCTTTGTTTAATTTCAAAAGTCAACAATGGCACAACAAGAAGTGTGTTTTTGGATGTAAGGAGAAGACATCCAGCCTCATGGAAACAATGGATATAGTTTATTATCCGGATTAGCAGCGGAGTTTTGCGTGTGTGTTTGATGCGGTGGATTTTCAGAACCGGGTCATGACGAGTTACACGTGGTAAGTAAGACTTCTGTCTTATGTTGGAAATAGGCGCGTGTATATTATATAAATGACACGAACATGTAGTGAATCATACGTTATAAGTGTTGTATAGTGTTGCATGACTCGTACTCGCTCCTCCCGTGTTATAACTCCTCCTTCTTCATTTTTTCGTACGTTATCGGAAAGATTCGTTAAAGCTAATATTTCTTTTATAAATCTGATTAAAGTAAAGACTCTTCAGAGATATAAAGGATGTCATACTACTCTATAGGTACTCCAGATTGATATCAGAAATGCAGAAACAGTGTGTGTTACGTGAGCTTTAACATTATAGCGATGATGCTGATAGTGACGATTCTCTCAGACCAATCAGTGATCTACAGTGTTTTTGTGTAATGTTTTGGTATCAGCTCAGGCCACTTGGAACCCCAACCGAGGTGGTACTAAAAAAAGGACCAGGTACTACATACTGCACCCAGTGGATAAGCCCCCAAAAGTATGTTGACCCGACCCTAACCAAACCGTGGGGTAATATGCAATGAAAAAGCACTATTAGTTAACCATCTAGGTCCACCTAGCAACCACATAATGCTCTGGAAACCATCCACAAAAACCACAAGTGTCAACTTATGTTTAATCAGAAAATGTTAAAAAAATACCCTCAGAAATAATACACTTAAAAAAAGTTTTGTTTAGTACACTCAAAAATTTCTTGCACGATGTGTTTAAAACATTTCCCAACTGCCCCCACTTAACTGGTCCTTAATACCAATGAAATACACACATAGCCTGCGCAAAAGTAAAATAAAGCTGTTGGTCATTGCTAGGAAATCACTTCGCTAATTGCAGCACAAGTGTAGTTGTAAAATTCAGGTCTATTATTTTTTATTGCTTTATTACCGGGTGCAATCTGGATGAAAAGAGGAGGCAAGACAGGTAGCATCTGTCTCCACCTACTGCCTTGGCACAGTCAGCATCATCTGCTGGCTTTGGCACAGGGCATGAAAAACATCAATACGGCTCACTAGTGCCAAGCACAAGTATGGCAGTCATGCTTAATCCAATCTGGCAAAGTATTCATCTTCTAATGTTTGCTAAAATAAGTCACCTACTTTGCAGTATCTGGGCCTGTCAACCCCAGGCCTGTGCTGGGAAAAACAGCATGGCACAATCTTTTAAACTATTTGTCTCTAAATGGATACCATGTAATGTAACAGGGGCATATAAATCCCACTGGCCCAGTCGACAAACAAGACTAGAGAACTTTCACAAGATCAGTACAGAAAAAACTGAATTAGTCTGTAGAGTCTGTCTAGGGCTGCAAATAGACTATAAAATGATAAGATCAGAGAATTCCCAAAATACTCAAACTTTCTATATCTACACATCTATATCTATTAGGGATGCTCCGATTGAGCGGCCAATAATGTTGCTACGCTTCTCAATGAATTACGGTGAAATGGCGCTACATCCAAAAGCCAGGGGGCGCTCTCATGCAGAAACTCAAAATGCGCTGTAGACAAAGAAAAATACACACAAAGCTGGGATGACACGCAGCTCCAGGAAATGGCTGAAGGATATATCTATATTGTTGTTCTTCAAACCTTTTCAGGTATTTTCATGATAATAAAGAAAATCTATAATGATTATGTTTGACGAGTATTTCTTTTTCAAGTGCATGTTATAAACTATTTAAACTAAAAGCGATTTCAGATTGATAAGGACTTACTGAACAAAAGCCGTAGTACATGAAATAGCTGTAAATAAGATCGGCGGTCCGATTCAGAATATTGATCGGCCACGTATTTTTAGTGGAGATCAGCATTGATCGGAGCATCCCTAATGTCTATCTATGCGTCTTTGCGTCTATGCGTCTTTGCGTCTATGCGTCTTTGCGTCTATGCGTCTATGCGTCTTTGCGTCTATGCGTCTATGCGTCTATGCGTCTATGCGTCTATGCGTCTATGCGTCTATGCATCTATGCGTCTATGCGTCTATGCGTCTATGCGTCTTTGCGTCTTTGCGTCTTTGCGTCTTTGCGTCTATGTCTTTATGCGTCTATGTCTCTATGCGTCTATGTCTCTATGCGTCTATGTCTCTATGCGTCTATGTCTCTATGCGTCTATGTCTCTATGCGTCTATGTCTCTATGCGTCTATGTCTCTATGCCTCTATACCTCTTCTATATAGATATAGAAAGTGTAAGTATTTTGGAAATTCTCTGACCTTATCAGAGAATATATATACATATATTTCTCACTTTGTAGGTGGCATGACTAGCAGATATGTTCTGAAACTTCGAAATGCAACAATACTAGAAATGTATTCACGACTACCCTTCTTTGAAAAAAAGTGGGAACTGAAAGGTAACACAAAAGCAAAGGGTGATTTCCTCTAATGGTGCTTAGTAACAAACACAGGTAAACACAAAAAGTTCCTGCATTTCTAATGCCTGAAAACTAGGTTAACAAAATTGCAAACTATGAAAGGAATCTGAAATCTGAGAAAGCAAGTCAAAATAGGCTGATATAATAAATGACACCAGACTGTGCAAAACACAGTGGACTTTCTAAAGCCGGGGCTCACATAGTCCATCATAGGCTTGATTTGACCAGCTTCATTTTACCTCTGGAAAACCCAAACTGTATTCGACCTGATCGAATATCAAATTAGACAACATGACACACTAGGTGAGTACAGAGGCAGAATGTCTGATGTGACCTCTATAGCAATGATTCATATTACAACAACTCTACTAGTATCACTCCATTTAGCGATAGAAATATGTTTCGGGCCCTTCACAACCAAGCTCCCACAGGTAATGTTAATATTCCCCATGTCTGAACACAGCTAAAAGCTTGAAACCCAAGAACCGGGCAGAGAGCAGTCAATCACATGCTTTCAATTGGAATCCAATATTGTCAAGGAAAATATTTTTTTTTGTATACCACAACATCAAATTTGTAAAAGATATTGCAAGTTTGCAGTAAATGACAAGACTGTTATCTCAAGGTGGGATAGTTTCCTGTGCTACATAAAGTTTGTAAGAGCAAGATGAACAAGGTGAACTTTCTAGCTCTAAGGCCTTTTAAAACAAAGCTGCAATCCTGAAAGTCAGGGTCAGGAAATGAAACGCACACCGGCAGATTGAGGGGAAGTGGGCTAGATCTCAAAGACCACGGGTTATTTCAACTTTCACATTATCGGACCAGCAATATTTTTCTTTTTCAGACGCTTCTTTGAACCACCTGCTCTCCAACTTATTAAGCAAAAAAGGACCGTTTCAGAGCAAGAGAGAAATTTGTGATATAAGATACGCTGAACAAGAACTCCTACAACATATGAAACAAACGCAAAAATGTTTTTTTTGTCCAAATATGTACCCCAGCTGTCACTTGGCCAGTCCCCTTTCAAAAAGTACACCTTTGCACCTAAATAGTTCATAGTTCCTCAGAAGAACATATTTGGAAACAAATGTATACATATCTGTACCGAAAATATGTACAGGACCTTTTTAAAGGATGCTGCTCCAGGGACAGCTGGGGTACATTTTTTGACAATTTTTCTAACAGTGCACATTTCACTGAAACCTTGATAAGCTCATAGCGTACAAACAGATTGTAGTATGATAACATCAGAGCAGACCATACTAATTCTTGCACGTGCATGTTTTATAAAAGTGCAGATGTTAAGATGTTAAAGCAAGTGATCGCTTGGTCTGTCTGAAAGCAAACACCGCCTGACCAATCAGAAGTGAATTTGACCACCCTGCAATCTCCCAATAATTATTTCCTTCCTGAGAATCTCCCAGACATCAAACAATATTTACTCATCTATACACATGCAAACTACTACTTTAACTGAGCCAACGGTTTCATTTCTTTCATTTAGAAAACTGAAATTTTATTTTAAGAAATGTTTTTGAGAGGGAAGGCTTAGACTGAATGAGGAAGAAAAAAACAGCCAATAAGAGCCCAGAATAAATGGGAACTCTTTTAATACTCGGTATCTCGGCGTGAGAGAGGCTGATTAAAAAAAATGCAACATTTTACATTTTAACAAATTTTAAACAAAGTATGGCTGCTTTGAATATGCTTAAGCATAACAAAGTTTGATTAATTTTTCTTTGATCACAAAATAATTCCCAAAGCTTTATTTGTTTAATTCCAATGTTTTGATAAGTGTACTATTCGTATTGTCAAAGTTTTTTTTATGGTTTTATTTTAACTTTCTGAATCCTTTTCAGGTTGTCCTTAAGTATCATTCATATGATATTGCGTGACGTCATACTGTCAATATACGCTTTATTTGATTTTGAGAGGCACTCTCTTCTATGACAACTGCTATACAAGTAAATATGTATTATTATTATTATTATTATTATTATTGACAACAAACCTGTTCTAAGCAAAAGTACCAAAGGAATACAAATCTCAACCTCAACAAACAAGAAATTGCATAATTAACTGAGAAATGCACGCTCACCTTCATTTTCGGACGATGGACACGCAACCTGTAGCAGCAAATCAAAAGTCCTCGTAGGATTCTCTCTGCAAAATACCAAAACAGTTACTAAAACATCAAGTTAAACACAAAATATCGTTACAAATTTCTTTTCACAGCAACAGGCTGACATACAGACAGTAAACAGGTTCATCAAAGACTGAACTATAGTTGTGTTAACGTTACATGTACGTTAAATCCACAAGACACTGCAACGCGTTGGTTACGGTGTATCACACTATACTCCTATAAATATTTACAACAACTAAGTTTAATTTTAACAAGAGGAAATATTTACTGCTGGCATGTGATGTGCAGGAATGCGGCTATGCTAGTTAGCATGTCTGAGGTAAAGCGCTAACCGGTCAGCACCAGCCAGCAAGACCTGTCACCCCCTCACAGTAAAAATAACCAGCTAATTAACAGACTCACAAATGCCGTTTTTCATTCCAAACAGTCTGATAAAAGACGTTAACCAATGCAAATATTGTCATTTCCCTGAACCTTTGGAATTTATGATGTAAACAACGGCGGACTTACTTTATCCTGCTGTCCATGGCTACAGCATCGCGTCAGCAGCGGCTCGCACACACGGCGGGAAGTAAAACACCGTCCCCGAAATCCCCGCGTGCCGCTCGCGTACCTTCTAGTTTGACCGTTACCTGACGCACGGTCGCGAGTACCGCGGCATTTCGCGATATGTCGTCACGCACACACGCTCGCTCGCTCGCTTCCCACTGACGCGCTACTTGCCGTTTCGGTTCCCTTGGTAGTGATCCCTGAGTAAAGCACCAGGAAGTGCAGATGGCGTTTTAATGACGTTGAGTCTTCTGATCCACACTTTGGTTTCACCCACGCGCACGTTAGGACTTCAATGAGTGTTTTGCATTAAGTGTAGCTGTTTATGAAACTGCCACGTAATATTGTAAAACTAAAATATTAGGATCTATTGCAATAGTTGTCCGAATTGGTGTCTTCTCTTCGTTTTGTCTCTGCAGCATGCATGCACAGGCACGTCTACCTATGCTTATCTGCATATTATGCGTGTCTCTAATCCTATAGTTTGCAAAGCTCCCAAAGTGCGAAAACATGTATTATGTTTAATAACACATTATAGAAAACACCACGTAGCTGCATTGTCTATGGTCCATCTATGGTCTGTTTATTTGCTAGGCTGTGTTTGTGGTGGTAATGGAAAGGAAGTTTAAATTCACACCACCCACTTGTTTAAAAAATAGCTTGGGTTCCGTATTAGGTCAGCCGTCACTAAAACCTTTTGCAGTGCACAGACTTGTATTGTTGCAGATAAACACTATAGGTCTGTGGGGATGCGGTTAATAAAAGGAACTTATTTACATGAAACTGTTGGTTTATTTGCTATTAAAATAAAACTGATATTTCAGCAAATGTGTTATATACTTTTAATAGGTCCTTGTAGGTATTAGGTTTAGTTTATCAAAAACTTGTACCTATAATTTAGATGTAAACACATACTTTACTATATTCTGTAGTATGGAGTTTTAAGTAGCCTACATTAGATGATACAGTATTGAAACGTATGATGACAAATGGCAAAAAAATGGCCACTTCTCAGTTCCTCCTAGTGTAGGCATGTGTTGTATCAAAGTTTCATATTCTTAACCATTGCTGAATCTTTTATTATATATACAATATTATAATGGTATTGTATTGCAATAATAATATTATTATTAATAATAAAAACATGATAAAGTAAATAATTTGTTGTACTTTATCACTACAGTAGTTTTAGCTTAGTAATTCTTTAAACATCAAGACGTCCTTTTACATTAGTTAAATGTAAAAACCAGTCACACAACAATACAATAGACAGAGATGGCGCTCTTTCAGCCATGCTTGGGATGCTTGTGGTCCACATTGGTTTTGTTTATGTTTCGCCTTTGGGCAGGCAGTCACCTGTGGCTAACCGCAGTGCGCATGCGTCAGTTGCACTTCATAGCCATGGGTTGTGTGTGTTGACTGGTAATGATGCATTCAGTGTTTGAAAAGTTGAAACGTGTATTTTTCTCACGCTTCAGGTACAATACCCGAGTCGTGCATATTATATAGTACTTTTTATAGTAACCTATACAATTATTTTATACCGTTTAATGGTAAATGGTGTATTATGCTTTAGCAAATTTGTTTGAATGTGTGTTGTCTATTCTAGTATTTAATAGTTGATATGACCATTTTAATTTTAATGTAAATGTTTTTTATTCTGAGAAGCATACTTATTATGAATGCCTGCAGTTATAATCTGTTTCAAACAACCTACAGTAATTTCATCTCTAAGCATAATAAATGTCTATAACAATATACATTATAAACTTAACTTCTATATGTTTGCATTTGGCTGTCTTACTATATAATCATACTGAATTTGAATACAAATTGCATAGGTTTGACAGAGAAGGTAAAGCAGGGCCCCCTGCTGCAATTCTACAGTTCACCACAGGTGGCGCATGACTGCATGTTGTGACCATGCGAGCAATGAATGACAGAGGTGTAGATTGAAGCGTTTTAAGACGATAATATCGTGAATATAGATCTGTGAACCGTAACAGGGTTTTGTCTATCGTAGTTGTTGTGAGATTTCTTTTGGTTTATAAGTTAAGGTGCCACAAGCTTTGGCATGACAGGAATATTATAGACTACTTTCATTTTCTTAAGCAAAAACTATGCAGCTGTCCTGTTCGAGTAGACTTTTAAGAGTAGCACGTGTTAAACTCGTTCACAGGAATATAATAACATCAGATGACGGTGCGCAACAGAGCGAATCGGGTTCGGGTTGTACGCCACGGTCTGACGCGCGCACGCTTTCAGATGGCGATAAACTCATTCACAAACTCCACGTGGACGCGTGTAAGGTAAGTAAAAAATAAACCTCGTACTGTACAAACTACAAGCAGCGTTTAGTTAGGTGTTACACTTATATAGAATCGTGTAGGCACAAATAACCTGAAATGTGTGACCTAGGTAAGTAAAATGAACCAAAAATTATGGTTTACAGATCTTCCCATGGTTTACAAAGGTTTTCCTGACAGGGTTTAAGTTAAGTCAGGACATTTGCTTAGTTATATTAGGACATTTAAGTCGTTTTTACAAACATAACTAACTTACAAAACAACAATTCTGGTGTGCATCTTGAGACAAAACAATGACACTAATGTATGTTAAAATCAGTGTCATTCCTTAAGTCTAGGACTAGGATAAGCCCTGTCTCCCTACGGAAAAATCCAGCTAAGACCTGGTGAGCTGACTCAGCCCAGCTTGGTTTTAGCTGGTATTGCTGGTGTAGCAAGCTGGTCTAGCTGTGTTTTGGTCACTTTTTAAGCTGGTCTAGCTGTGTTTTGGTCACTTTAAGCTGGTCCAGCTTTGTATTAGTCACTTTTTAAGCTGGACTTAGCTGGTCAGGGGCGGAAGACCAGCTGACCCACCAGCTTGACCAGCTTTGCCAGGCTGGGACGACCAGCTTAGACCAGTTACTGCCATCTTAAACCAGCTACCAGCTTTTGCTGGTCTTTGCTGAATTTTCAACAGGGCTGGGAAGCCATCCCTATGGGGCAGTTTCCTGGACAGGGTTTAGATTAAACCAGAATTTTCTGTAGGGCTGGGAAGCCATCCCTATGGGGCAGTTTCCCGGACAGGGTTTAGATTAATCCAAGACTAGGCCTTAGTTATATTAGGACATTTAAGTCGTTTTACAAACATACAGTACCTTACAAAATGCACCTTACTCTGGGACTAGGATAAGCCCTGTCCAGGAAACCGCCGCATGTCCAAAAAAATCCTTGAACTTCTGAAACTTCTAGGGACATTTTTCGGTGACTTCCGTCTTATATTACAAAAAATAGAGCATACTGGACTCTTTACCTCTTGACTACTTCCCCTGTTTCTGAAAGACTGGGTCATTTTTTGAAAGTTCCATTTGGCTGTCAGGAGCAATGGGATTTGATGGTCGAGAGGAAGTTCTGGAAGAAGCGGAGAGTTGGAGAACGCACAGAGCTGTGGATGCACAGACAGTGTCAGCTTCACTATGGAGCCAAAGGATGGCATCTGAGATGGCATGCCACAAAATTGCCTCAGGCCCTTTTGCCGTCGGAGGCTGTCATAGATGAAGCCAGCTCTCTCTGAAGAAGAGTCACAAATGATGCTCAAGAAAGGCGATTGTATTGCGTTTGGCCTTCATTTTTACGAATGCCTAAAACTTGTGTTGCTTTTTTAGTGGTGGAAGTGGATGTAAACATTTAACATCAATTATAGCCGTGTCTTACTTTTCCAAAATATTACAATTCTGTGTTATATCAGTCCTGTCATATTGTATAGAAAACAAACTAGCTCAATTGGTTAAACATTGCATTAGCAGCGCAGATTGTCATGGGTTTAATCCACAGGGGACACATATACAATGCATAGACTGAATGCACAGGAAGTTGCTTTAGATAAAAGCGTCAGCCAAATGCATAGATAATAATCTATATTTATTTTGGTCTACAGAATCAAGAAGAGACGTACATTGACACTGTAACTGGCTACAAGGTGTTCACTGAATTTGCCCATAAGAAAAGAGGAAAATGTTGTGGGAGTGCATGCAGACATGTAAGTTATTTTCTGTGGTATAAATTAAAGGGGACATATCATAAAAATCTCACTTTTTCCATGTTTAAGTGCTTGGGTCACCAGTGCTTCTTTAAACCTAGAAAATGTGTAAAATATCAAACCAGTAACTTAGTTTTGGTAAACCATTCTTTGCAAACATATGAAAAAATTGCTTATTGAAATTTGGCTCCCCTTGTGATGTCAGAAGAGGATAATACTGCCCCTTAATCTGCATTATCCAACCACAGCCCAACTCATTTGCACACCCAAAAATGGCACATTTTTGCTCACACCTACAAAGTGGCAAGTTATAATAAATTATCTATATGATATTTTGAGCTAAAACTTCACATATGTACTCTGGGAACACCAAAGATTTATTTGACGTCTTATGGAATGTCCCTTTTAAGGGATTAAGAAAATTTTGATCATTGCTATTGCATACAGTCACAATAATAAGTCTTTTTATTAATAAACGTAACTGTTTAAATAAATTAGATGATGCAGACTCTTATAAATCTATTCTCAGTGACTTACTTGAACAACCTGTATACATAATACTTTTACTCGTTCAAGTTTATTGCACCCACATATTAACTCATCAATTTCTCCCTTTTATCAACAGTGTCCATACGGACAAATTAACGTGAAGGATCCATCAAAGAAGAAAACCTTCAACTCGTTGTTTTATGTGTAGCTGTTAACGTGAAGGTCCACCGAACGGCTCCCGTACTGAATTTAAACTTCATTTAAAGCACGCTCTCCGTTGACTCCGTTTGAAATGATGAAATACGCTACACCAGATGTGCAACCCACACTCCAGGAAACGTTTTGAATCGCGTCTATCCTCTGTGATTTGATGTACAGGAGTTTGGAGGCTCTTCTGTCCACAAGCGGGAATTTTTCTTGTGTGAATATTCATATAGTTACATGCGATCTTAATTTTAACAGCTGTCGATTTTGACTAGGCTCTTAATGTTATGAACAAGAAAGCACCATTGAGAATAAAGGCTTCGTATCATATATATATATTGGTAACATTACAATAAGGTTGTATTTGTTAACGTTAGTAAATGCATTAGCTAACATGAACTAACATTGAGCACCTACCTACATCAGGGTCCGGTGACAAGAGAGCCCACCAAGTCCTTTTTTGTATTTGTTTCCTTGTTACAGTGATAAAGTATAAGAAGCATATAATGATGTGATTATACACCAAATGATGGATTCATATCGATACCAAACATGTGAAATCCATCACGTTCATAGATTCTGTGTGGTACCTCCTGGCTATTACAGTATGTGCCTCTCCAATATCTCTATGTAGTTGATTCATATCTCCCTGTGGCTAACTGTGATTGATACTTGGCTCTGTCTCGTCCACTGAAATCATGATTTCAACTCAAAACATGTTGCTTTGGTTACATTTTGATCAGTGCAAATCTAATAGTTCATAATTATGTGCCATAATTTAGTTTTCTGTGTATCCTTGTGATAGTTTGTCTGCAGATATGCAGATTTTTGCCTCGGGCACTGGCTGTCCAACCTGTCACACAGCATCGCGAGGCAGGAACGAGGAAACGTTCTTTGAATGCAGGAACGTGTATGTGGCAGAACCCAGTCCAGGCTGCGAGAGGGTCCCAAGGCGTGTGCACATTTATCAGGAGCAAGGCCCTGTGAACGTCGACAAGGAGATCCGTGATCTCAACGTATCCGGGGAGGACAGGCAGGCGAGGGGCTCGTGCCATCGCCGGTCCGGATGAGAGGCAAATTTATTTGGGTAAAACCTAAGTTGAGGCAGCGGAGCGTACGGCGGCAACATTTCCAGTGGTGTCACACTCATCAAGTACCTGGGCCTGCCTGCCACGGGTCTACTTGTTATGCCTAGGGACCTGTCTGTCACATTAAAGTAGATGCATTGCCATTCAAGAACCTTCCCAGTCCTTTTGCCTGACCATGAAATAGGCCAACTTTCATGTCTGCCTTATTCCTCTGCATCATATGACTTCAGAGATTTTAAAGTCTTTGAATTCACGGTATTTGGCGACTGAGTCGTGGACACCGTGGTCCCTCACTGCTCAGACAGATTTCAAGGTTTGCTATAGCAAACGACTCGCAAGTTGTGCGCTCGCCGGTCTTGTTATGTGCTGGGATCGGGTGTGGAAATCATAACCACTGAACAAGCAAACATGCGTGTTTGGTGGAGAGGATTCTGAAATCTCATAGGACTGCATTGGAGATGGATGTTGGTTATGCTTGAGTAGCATTTCCATAAAAAATTCCTACAGGTATCGAGCTGTTCGTTCGAGCATCTGGTGAGATTTTTTATTTCCTTTGTGAGTTAATTGTGTTTTAAAACAAATAGTGCCGACGCATGATTCTGACTGGATGAACTCGAAACCATTGTACTGTAAATATTATACAGTATTATGAATTACAAAAATTTCGCTAACTGACTATATTTTCGCAAGTATGCTAAACAAGTTGGTTGAAGAATTGTTTATTTGAATTATTTTTTAATATTAAACCATAAACAGTGCCTTTATTTTACATTTTGAGGTTAAAGTCCTGTAAAGTCAATCTTGAAAATTGTTTCTAAACACATTATAAACTATTTAGTACTGATTTCAAATTTAGATGGTTAGACAATTTTTTTAGATGGTTTGACCATTTTTGAGTCTTTTTTGAGAATTTTTTTAGGCGGGCCTTATGGTGCTTTCAGACCAAACACGGAAGAGGCGGCAAGCGTGAGTGATTTAAATGTTAACGAATAGGCATCCTGCGGTGCGGTAAGTGCAAAACGCGTTTTCCGCGTGGAAGGCGCATACGGCTGGCACATTCCGCGCGAATTGAGTGTTGACGTGTGATCCATGTGAGTAAAAAAATCTGAACTTTAGCGGATTTTCGAGCCTGGTTAACCAATCAGGTGCTTGCTCTACCAGTGAAGTGATTACAGGAAGCGAGCTAAGGCAGAAAAATAAACAACAATGAAGGACAATTATCTCCGCTATAAGAGACATCTTCGTACTTTTAAAGGCATTTAAAGGATCTTGTTTGGAAGAAAGAGATTGAGGAGGAGGAACAATTTGGTAAGTTTACTCAATTTGAGCTACATAAGCTCCTCCCATGACGTGAATTTCCGCGTGAATGACTAGTATTTCACGCGCGAATAAAGAAAGTAAACTTAAAATATTCAAGCGTTCAACTGCATGCTTTTGCCGCCTCTTCCGCGTCTGGTGTGACGGCACAGTAATGCAGTGTCTCGCTGGTGCACTGGAGCCACCGAGCATGGCCCCGCCCCAACCCAGTCGCGAGCATCCATTTAGGACAGGGATGGGGAGCTCTGGGTCCTGGGGGGCCACTGTCCTGCGGAGTTGGGTTCCAACTCTAGTCAAACACTCCTGAAAAATCTAACCAAAGTCTTCAGGATTACTTGGAAATGAAATACAGGTGTGTTTGAATAGGGTTGGAACTAAACTCTGCAGGACAGTGGCCCTCCAGGACCAGGGTTCCCCACCCCTGATTTAGGATGTAGGGGTATTTGAAAGTTAAGAGAGACCAGCAGCTTTCACATAAGTTGGCGTGCTTTGAATGCCAACAGCGGACATGCCCCCAGCGTTTGAGAGCAAAGAATCATACCTGTTTTTCCAAAATGTTGATAATTTATTTTTTTCATTTTTTTGGTTTTATTATTCATTCAGATTTGGCTGGGTGTTTAATATCACACTTTTATGTGGTGTCACAAACTGAGAACACATTTAATATTGGACTTTACACAAACTTTAAAAGTCAAAAGTCTTTCAGAGTCTTTCAGCCATTTTGTTTTTCATATCATCATATTGTCCTCCACTAATCCCATTTGCCATTGTTTCATGCAGGTTGTAAAAGTCGGACGTATCAAATGACACCTGGGTTCTGGCTTCAAGTACACCAAACTCTCTAATTCCCCTTGAATTGAAACCCACCCAAGCTGCCATGAGGGCTACCGTTACTGCATCTGCAGGGCTTTGGAGTCCGTCACCTGACCTTCGGCTAACATATGCTACAGCAAACCCAACTCACTGCCACTTTTCCAAAAGCAGTGGGAAGGTCTGCTTGGACGAGCGTCCAAACATATCACTGGTCCAAGCTGTCCTTTCCAGCTCACAGGGACTGGGGGCAAACCCTCATAGCCTCGGCAGCTCCACAGACCACCGCTCTTTGACTTTCGAGTGCCCAGGCCGGGCAGAGTATGACATGCATTGGCCGCGAGGAACTGATGTCAGCTGGGTGATGGCTGGAAAATCAGTTTCAGCATCTGGGATGTCCCTCTGAGTGCGCATGCGGGCGCGTGATCGAGCGTCGTCGTTGGCAGTGTTTGTGCGCATGTTGAACGGAGCTGCAGCCGAGCAGCCCGTCTGGTCACGCAACAGAGACAATGTCATTCAGCCTTGGGGCTGAAGCTTTACCAAAGTGGTCAGATGGACAACCGGCTTCCCTGTGGTCGCACCAGTGCTTCTAAAAAAGCCTCCCATGTCTGACTGACAGTCAGAGGGCCAGATTCCTTTGGACAAGGCTGTAAATAGCTGCACAAAGCACTGGGGCATCTTCCCCACAAGAAGCTCGAGCCAGAATGTCTGGCCATATCATGCCATATGTGGCACCGTTCAGTCTGGATCAGGTGGTCAATTCGTTCAAAGGGAAATCTTAGGGAGAGCGAAGAGTTGTATCGAGATCAGCCAGGGATTCTTGGCAATGCGGTTTGGATGCTGTTCATTGCTGTCGTAGCCTCCAATGCCAGTTGTCCTGAAGGACCAATAAAATATTAAAACCAATAAAAAATACCAAAATGGTTTGCGACTGTGGTAAATCCCATAGAGCGATTTGCGCCAACTTGAGGGAAACCCATTAAGGAACTCCTCTTCACCAGCAGAACTTTCAATGCAATCCAGGGTAATGTCTCATAATCTAATTATGAGATTAGATGCATCAAAGTTTGCTTTCACTCATTGATTTCAATCTTTGACATGGCTTTTATATTCAGTCAATATTAAAGATATCAAAGTTACACTCTAAAAATATCTGGGTTATTTTTGACCCATAATGGGTAAATATTGGACAGAACACACTGCTGGGTTAAAATTGACCCAATGCTTGGTTGTTTAACCCAACTGCTGGGTTTTATACCTCATGGTTGCATAACAACAACCCAACATTGGGTCATTTTTAACCCAGCTTGTGTTCTGTCCAATATTTACCCATTATGGGTCAAAAATAAGCCAGATATTTTTAGAGTGTTTATTTTCACAGAATATTCTTTACATTATGTAGGATGATTTTGTAAAAAAATGACTTGATATATATTGAGTGATATATTGTATGGTTAAACAGATGCAAGACAGAACGGACGAATCACAATTCAGTGTTTCACAATGACCTCACTGCTGTTGGTTATATTTTCCTGCAAATTCAGTCAATGCAAGTTTATGAGAGATTTTCAAACTTTAATCTTCTTTAATAGTCGAAATTTAATACTTGGGGTTTAGGGAAGATCAACACAAACTTTCTGAAAGTTCTGGACCGCTACTGGGAACGCCCTTAATTTATACATGCATGTGACGACTATTATCAAAAGTAAGTCCAAGATAATTTTGTACACCATTTTAAAATGAGAAAAAATGTGTTGAAGCAAAAAAATTGTTGGTTAGGCGGAAGTTGTACTGTAGGGACCAGCTTTATGCTATGGAGCTATCCTCCATCTGTCAACATAGGGAGTTGTGATTCTTGCATCAGCAGAGCAAGGCTCAGCATCAAGAGAAACGGGGTGAAGAGAGAGAGAGAGATTTTGTGTGTGTGTGTGTGTTAGAGAGACGGAAAGAGAAATTTTAACAGCAGCTAAATTCTCATCAGGCACGCTAGGCTGAATGTTCCCTTAGAAGCAAAGCATGACACCAGTGGGCAGCATCTGCTCTGTGGATTTGCTTCCTTTTTAAAAACTGCATCAATCGCATTAGAGAAATAGTTTTGTAGTCCATTTTCAGTTTGTAAATGCATGTTTGGTGGTTCAGTCTTCATGAATGGACGTGGTTTGTGTGTAATTTACTCTGAAATCCCACCACATGTCTGGTGCACTTGAACGTTTAGTGCGTTTCATGAGACTGCAATGTTACAATTATGTTTTAAGGGACAGTTTAACCCAAAATGAAATTTATGTCATCATTTACTGACACTCATGTCGTTCCTGACTCTTTTCCCATTCAAGGAAAGTAAATGTCACTAACATTACAAACATCTGTTTTTGTAGTTCAGGGGAGAAAAACAGTTAAAACATCACGAGTAAATTGGAAATAAAAGTATAAAAGCTGTCACTGGGACAGGATCCTTTATAAAGGTCCCAATATGTACTTTTGAGGTACTAATATGAACTTTTTTGAAAGGTATCGCTTCAGTAACAGCGTTTGTACCTTATTGTGAGAGTGATTTAACAGGGCATAGACCCCATCTTTCATCTAATCTAGGCCTGTTTGTGTATTTAGGTCTAAGCTTTTACCCCTCTGATTTACATGCTATGAAAGGTTGCCTGCAAGCCAGAGTTTAATGAGAACACCCTGGTGAGATGGTTAACCCATGAATCACTCTTAAAATATGATGGCCCCCCGCTTTATTCCAATAGCTTTTTCAAAAATTATTAGAAACTTTTTTTTATTTAGTCTTGTTTCAGTTGACGTAATGTTTTCACATTTTCAGTATTCAGGTTGTTCTTGCTGAATCTTACAGCTCTATAAAAGTGTGAGAGAGCAGATTTTTGACATGCTCTCATCTTAAAAATCACACTTTTTAAGTTTGCACGCATTTTCCCAAAATAAATCAAGTTATTCCCTGTTAAAGCTTACCGTGCAGGAGCAAAACAGCTTGTTTGACTTGGAATACATAAGGTTTAGCATATTTGTACCATGTGATTTTTCAAAACAGTCGAATTTTTGAGTTGAATTATTTTAAGGTGAAAACCTTATGTCTTAAAAGTAATATATCATAAATATTTTATGTTCTTACAAAGTTAAAAAATTAACTAAGTTGAACCTATCATGTTTAGTATAGCATACAATTTAAAAACCCCATATAGACTCTAAAAAAATGGGCCCTATAGCTATCCCTAGGGCAGTAACCTTTCAATAAGACATAACTCACATAAAGAGTTCATATAGATACCAAAGAGTCCATATTATCACATTAAAGGTTCATATTGGTACCAAAGAGTGCAGATTATTATACATTAATGCTTCAAATTGGGGACAAATGTACATATCTGCACCTAAATTGTACATGTTTCAAGGGGTACCATCCTAGTGACAGTTTGGGACCATTTTTATCACGTTTCAGACAGTGTAAAAACGCCTTTGGTTTTTGGTGAACTAAGAGCTACATAAAATACCGTACAATTTTTATATGAATATTAAATAAACACATAAATACATCCAGCTTTATAATCATATATCTATAAATCATAGTCTTATATTAACCATATGACAAACTATAAGTGACGCAGTCTATTTAAAGAAAAAAAAGTGAATTTACAGATACATTTTTGTGAGTAATACCGTTTATTGAAAGATTTTGACAATGACCTTGTATATTATGACCATGTTTCCTATTTCTGAAACACCCCAACACTTCATCCATGTCTCGATTTGCTGACACACCCTTTCGGGTGATAAGAGTCTTTACTAATGAGTTGCTAAAATTGTGTGTTAGATTAGGGAGACACCCAAAATGTGCAATGTTGGGTTTCCTCAAGGACCAAGACTGTTATATAAACAAGATTATATTCACATATGATAAAAGTGAATCATATTCGCGCGTGTATATTCAGTGCTCACTCCGGATTTGTTGTATAATTGACACTCATGCTGGGAAGAGAGAAACAAGGAACAGCCCCCATCTGCTGGTAACATTGCTCCTGAGTCCTGTCTAACCCCCCCTTCACTTCATCTATCTCTTCTTCACTGCAAGACTGGGACTTTAGGACGGATCTCACCGGCTAATGGTAAAACACCACTTTTTCTATTGTTTCTTTTCGTGAAGGTTAAATCAACCAGATACGTAGCTTTACTTTTTTAATGCATGTTATTTTTGCATAATGGCGAGGGAAGACGGTTTCTAAAGGCAATTTGCACAGGTGACAGGTAAAAGTTAATGCTGACGAAATATTACATATGGATGTAGGTTAAATAAAGATTAATATATTATTGAAACCTAGTCCCATATGAACATTATTTATATGGGCTGTGGATAAAGGAAATAATTGAATAATTCATTAAAACCTCTGGCATTGTGTAATCGATATAATTAACCTTTAAATTTAACTAAACACCGACCGTGACGGTATACAATTATTCGTTAAAGTAAAACGCAAATGCATCAATAATTGTATTGGTGAAAAGTACAGTGCAAAAATATCTTAGCTACAAATAAGAATCAAACTACTTTAAGACAATAGATCATCTAGAGTAAAGATAAATATGGCTGTTTTAATAATTAAAAAATAAATACAACAAGAAATGTACGATTTTGTGCTTCGTATGGGCTATGCGAAAGGGGAGTAAAATATAGGAGTCAATTACATGTTAGATTATCTAATTTATGTGCTTCTGTTAAAATGATTTAAGTCTAAAAAATGTAATCATACTAACGAATATTTATACTTACGATAAATATTTGGTGTAAAGATTTTGTAACGCTGGCAGATAAAAAAAGTAACAGAAATTGATTATTATTATTAGCTTTTTTCATTCAACATTTGTTTCTTCAAGTACGTTTAATAATTTCTAAAATGTGATTTTTGAGAGAGAAAAAATAGGCCTATGTGCAAAGGCTGTATCCAGAAACTAAAAGGAGCGAATAAAAATGTAAAGTAGGAAAGCAGCTATCTGTCAAAACAATTTTCCCTTTAAATTAAATTAGCAGTCTCGTTAATTTACCAAAGGAAGCAATAATTGCAATACTGAAGCAAATCCATATTTTGATGTAAATAATTATTTTGTGCAAATACAACAGCGATTGTCACGAAATAATATGTAAATGAACTACGAGCATTGCACTTTTAAAGGTATACGTGTAATGTAATATAAGAGATGCATGAACAGCGCCTACACAAGCCATGCTGCCTTTGATATCATTACTAAGTGCATTTACTATCAAAGATGTGTTTTGATTTTTATATCAAATGTACTATTTTAATTCACATAGAAAAAAGATTTTGCGTTTGATACGTTAAAATCAAAGCAAAAATCAAAATCTAAACAACTGATTATTCCTCCTTACATCATTTCCTATTCTGTTTCTTTATCTCTCTCTCTACACACACACACACACTATGAAAGCATTACACACACCTTGATGGCTGTGTGACAGATTTTAAAATTACGCTAATTTTACCTTTTGGGTCTGTTTTTACTTAATATCGTCGTGAATGTCTTAATGTGTGTGCATCGGAGCTACGAACTGCTGAGTGCAAATTAAAAACAAATTACACGTGGTTACAATTTCTTTACTTATTTTTTCAATTTGTAGACGTAATATAAAATTACTAAACATTTATAAAAAAACGAATTTCACAAACCTATTCCTGAAATAAATTATTAAATAAAATAGAAGCCGAACAAAAATCATGTATACTGTACAACCAAACAATGTAGTTTATGGGTTTAATTACATATGAGTTATCAGACATACAGAATTCTGGTATAATATAAACTGCACTATAAAGACTCAAAGCACAAATAAAACTACATCATACAATTATATTTCTCACGAAACTGCAATGCTTAATGATCCCAAATTTCTTTAAATTTAATACATTATTGATCAATTTAATAATAAGACAAGTGTAAAATACATGCAAGCAACTAATCTAAAAGCAAACAAAAAACCTTAAATGTAAAAAGGCAAAGTGTCAAAGCATCAGTCAATAAAAGAAGTAAAAGGTCTATACCAAGTGCTTTCCACGCTCGTGTTGCCCATCACCATCGGTTTGAAAAGAGAGTGACAGGTCTTTGTTGGTGAATAGAAATCAGTGGCATAGGAGAGAGGGAGAACTCCTCCTACCCAATTACCCAAGCTGGGCAGGCGTTTGCTCTCTTCACAAATAGGACACAGGATCTCTAACACACACAGTCCCAAACCTGACTTTCAAGCATTCGGATCCCCAGTAGGAGATTGGGACTATCTGAAATCACCATTTAAAACTTCAGACGCGTAAACATCTCGTCCAGACTTCTGGTTTTGCCTTATATCATCCGGACTATACTTTTTCCCTCCTAGACATTGGAGAAGTGGACTGGTTCCTGTCTCTCAGCTTGTTCTTGCGTTTTCCATCAAACTCTATCGGCTTCGTTTTTAAGCTTGCATTTGTGTGAATTTGTTGGTGCAGATCCTCTCGGATGTTTTAAGGATCCGGACAGTTGTATATGGAAGTTGTGGGGTGCAAGGCGAAAGAAAGCAGTTGCACATTGCGTCCAGCAGCCATGCTTTTCCACGGCATCTCTGGGGATCATATTCAAGGGATCATGGAGGAGATGGAGAGGAGATCCAAAACGGAGTCTCGTCTTGGTAAAACCGTTCAGATGAACGGGCGAGAGACGGTAAGATTTTGTTTTGGATGGTTTGTTTTCCATTTGGTGTGCCTTTGGGTTGTTTTAATTGCATTACTTCGTCTTTATGACACAGTTAACAGCTTGTAACCAACTTCTAAAATAAATAAATTAAAGATTGAAATAAACAACAACAGCAATGCAGCGAAAATTAGTTTAGTAGTGTAAGATCCAAGTTTTGCCTTATTAGCAGGCCTCGTGTATTACGGGAAATTGATGTTTCCTAAATGATTCATGGAGGTACGATTTTTTTAAATTAACATATCAGTTAATAATTTTTATAATAGCCTTAAGTAGTTGTAATAGTTTTGAAATTTATTTCGAGCATGTCATAGACACAAATGTTTTATACATATTATTGTAATACTCTAGTTATTATAATACTATATCACTTAATAGTATCTATAATACGTAAAACATTATACATTTTCACGCATTTATACATTTTATCAATTCAGGCATCTTATTTATATCTTAAAAAATTAAAACGTTTTATAAATTAAAGTCTATTTTTTCCATCTTTCATATTTAGTAGCTGAACGAGCCTGACCCAGTCGCTATTAAAATGTGTAACTTTGTTGCTCTGTTAACAATAACATTCGTAAAAAAAATGTACTATTTTTTACTTATTTAGTAGCCTACTTATTTAGTTGTATTTCTGTTGTGGCAAACGAATATATTTTAATCATCAGCTTTCACTGACTCCCATCTATTTTTCTTATTTTATTGTTAAAGACTATGCCCTCCATGAGTCCAGAGAAGCCTGCCTTATGCGCCGGCTGTGGTGGGAAAATCTCGGACAGATATTACTTACTCGCCGTTGATAAACAGTGGCATTTACGGTGTCTGAAGTGTTGTGAATGTAAACTGGCCCTCGAGTCCGAACTGACGTGTTTCGCCAAGGATGGCAGCATTTACTGCAAAGAGGATTACTACAGGTAAGATCTAACTTTTTGGCCTATTTAGTAGGCCTTAGATAGTAAGGCCGCTTGCAATCTGCAGCTTGTGAGAAATGTAAACTTTTGTAAACTTTGCTGATTACAAAGTAAAAAGAACTGGTGACAGCTGAGCCAAAATCCAATGTAAACCATTGACCCATATAGAGATCAGCAGTGATTCAATGACACGTTTAAACATGAGCTGGTCTATTCTTGTCTAAAAACATTTGAGAAAAAACTGTTGCAAGAACGTTTACATTAAAAATATTGTAATCCGTTCAAAATATTTTTCCGCTAATCCAATGGCCTAAGAAGTGTGAGCAATGACTTCTTTTGTAACTAAAATAATGTGCAAAACAATTTGACACCTTAAACTGACCTAAATTAAGACAAAATAATCACTTTCATTAATAACATAAGTGCTAACAATTTCGTTTGTCCACGTGTCTTATTTATTTAGAAATGTCATTTGCTCTATATTTCAGGTTATAAACACACATATTTATATTTGACTATACTTGTTCAATAGGCCTGCTAGTGTAGCCCACCAACACAAAACTGATATGTTAAGCATTAGCAATAATGTTTGTCAGTGATGATAAATGAATTGAATGTTTCAGAAGGTTCTCCGTGCAGAGATGTGCCCGCTGCCACCTTGGTATCTCCGCATCGGAAATGGTGATGCGCGCCAGGGACTCCGTGTACCATCTGAGCTGCTTCACCTGCACCACATGCAACAAAACACTGACCACGGGTGACCATTTCGGCATGAAAGACAACTTGGTTTACTGCCGGGTTCACTTCGAGACCCTTATTCAGGGAGAATATCACCCTCAATTAAACTACGCTGAATTAGCGGCCAAAGGCGGGGGGCTTGCTTTGCCTTACTTCAATGGCACGGGCACGGTGCAGAAAGGAAGGCCGCGGAAGAGGAAGAGTCCGGCGATCGGGATAGATATCGGCAATTACAACTCAGGTGAGATGTTTGTTAATAGCTGTTTAATTAATGGCCTGATTTAAACACGCGTAGTTGTCTACAAATAAAATAGCTATTTTTCTGATCACACTTTATATCTGTTTTTATTTACAAATTAATTACATTTGGAAGTTTAGAATAAATGTGATGAGAAACATTTATTCGAATCAGCTTTTATTAATGGCTGTTTCCGAATTTGCCCATTAGGCTATTATTAAAGTTCTCGTACATTGTTCGATAAATTGGCTACGTTACTATATTACAAATAGTGTATTGTGTATCATGTGAAATTAGTGTTTATTTATAAACTTTATTTATTTGATATTAAGGTCTAGTCTAGTCATTTCTTTTTTTTTAGAAATTCTGATAAACACCATCTATTTAATATGCAATTTGTGGGCCTGCTTTCAGTAAACACTATAAGCCTAATACGCTTACTGTAGGATCTGGTTATAATTCCTATATACATTGTTCAATTATTACATTATAATATTAAACTAACAAGTTGGTTATATCATGGATAGGCTACTAAATCTTAGTGTATAGGATTTTCTTTATTTACCTATATTTTTAAATTTTTAGATTTGGTAGCATATTCATTTAATTTATTTCACCGACAGTGCCAGCAGCAGTCAAAATAACGCACTTTTCCTCGCCGCTGATTGGATCAGATTAATTATAGGTCTGCCTCATTAGTGCGTCATCAAACATCTAATTTAAAATTCTCAAAGGAGTGAACCCTTGACCCAACCCCACGTGCAGGAATCATAGCTATTTAAGATCACTTGCCTCGTGTCGGTTTCTGTACCTTTATATAGACGTCATTATTTTACATTTCTTTCGTTTTCGATTAACATTTTATTCGAATGTTTGAATGAAGAAACATAACGCCATAACACAAATCCCCGCTGCGCGTGTTTTGTTGTGGCTGTTACAATTGCTGTGTGCCTGGAAAAAATGGCTTTGTGTGCCAAGTATGTGCCGTTCTTCATGAATGGAGAGAAATAAGGGTAATCTGCCTGTTAATTGTTCTCTGTTAATTGAATGTGACGTCGGAATCTCTGGCTCTTCACCAGCTCTCATTCAGCTACATGAAGGTCATTGCTGTTCTCAGGACAACTCAACACGTTTCAAACAGTTATTAATAACAAAGTTTTAACAGTTATAAAAATAAACGCGGATCAATCCGACTTTAAACTCGTTCAGACACTAACGTGTTGTGACGTTTGAATGTATGCTGTTGTTTGTCCTAAGAAATTAAGCGGTTGTCAGCTGTAATAATTATCAAGTTGACACGACTTGTGTATAAATTTCATTTGGCGATATAGTAAATTTATTTCGAATTGTTTGGATAATGGCTTATTATTATTATTTATTATATAACATAATAATAATAATAATAATAATAATAATAATAATAATAATAATAATAATATAATATTGTAAAATTTTTGTGTTTGTATTTTTATAGCTTTCTTGTTCATTCGGTTTTTCCCTAATTTCTCCTTATTTATTATCTGCTTTTCTGTTTCTCCACAGATACTGTTTATGTATCTTTTTTCGTGTCTTAGCATATGGGCTCAAATTTAAACGAATAATTTTTTAAAACTGATTTTTGCAACATTTCATCTTATTAGGCGCCAAAATTCAGCATATAACCAATGTA
The DNA here is from genome assembly GCF_027580225.2 of Misgurnus anguillicaudatus. Taxonomy (NCBI): domain Eukaryota; kingdom Metazoa; phylum Chordata; class Actinopteri; order Cypriniformes; family Cobitidae; genus Misgurnus; species Misgurnus anguillicaudatus. Next base: position 9,749,289 of record NC_073359.2, on the reverse strand, counting down.
CTGTAAGTCATAATGCATGAGTAGCCTATAGGCTACTTGTTGCATAGACATTTGCAGATAGAGACCTCTGGTGGCAAAAAATAAAGTGGGACGTAAAGGCAAGCACATGTTTTCATGAGGTTCTCATAGCTCTATAAATTTAAAATACTTACTGTTTTGAATTAGTATTACGATTGTAAATACGAATATATTTGAAGAGATGAGCAACAATGTTCATTACCAAATTGATGAAATGGATCAGCGCCCTAAAGCAGGATTTATAATGCAAAACTGACACTTTTTTTTAAAATATGCTATTCCTTTAGCTATTTTGGCACGGTTTAATATTTAATTTGAATGTATTAATAGCGATATTTTCAAATTATCACGTAAATAAGAGGAAATAAAATCGAAATGACGTTAAAACGAGTGATAATTAATTGATACAATGCTATTAATATTTTATACAAATGGAATCTCTAAATTTGGATGTATACTATTAGGCTAATAAATTTCAATTGTTTATTTAGGAAACGTGTTGAATTATTCGTTTTAATGAATATCAGTATCCAAGGATTACAATACAGTCAATGTAAATAAACGAGGTAAATTTTCATGGTTGCCAAAATGTCTAATGTATGTAATGTTTTTAAAATACATGCTCGTCCATGTACCATCTCTGAAGATAGCCTTGCAATTTATCAAACGTTTTGTTGCTTTTATAATCGTTAATAAAAACGATTAATTCACGAACACCTACACTTTTATTTCAGAGAGATATCAAATATTGTTTATTATTGCTTGTTCTTATTTTCTCCAATCTTGTTTTTTTCTCAGGTTGTAACGAGAACGACGCGGATCATTTGGATCGCGATCAGCAGTCGTACCCTCCTTCCCAGAAGACCAAGCGCATGCGCACGTCCTTCAAACACCATCAGCTCCGCACCATGAAGTCCTACTTTGCCATAAACCACAACCCTGATGCAAAGGACTTAAAACAGCTGGCCCAAAAAACGGGCTTGACCAAGAGAGTTCTTCAGGTAAGAGTCACCTGATGTCTTAACACAGTTAGAGTCCATTTCACATTCACACCAGTCATCTCATCTTTGAGTTGTTTTGTTTTTCGTTTTCATCCCGGGACATATTTGGTTGTGTTACGTCATGTAGTTTCACATGTTGCAGGGCAATAGCTAGAAAGTGTAGATAAAATGTGTTTTGATTCTGAATACCTGAATAGTTTCCATTTCAAATTAAGAAATAATTCAAGGGGCAATACTGATACACCGATATCCATTAAGCAACCTTTAAAAAGCTAAATGTTTGGAAATAAATGCATACATGCAAACATTATACGGACACCAATTTCTGATGATCTGAATTGGATTGTGTCCATTTGAAGGATTGGTCCATGTTTTTGACTCCCTATTGTCTTAGCAAAAGTTGAGGCCTATACTGTAGTTCCCTATAGCTTATAGATCTTTTCACTTTGGCATTGTTGAGTAAAATGATTGTTAAAATGATATTAAAGGCAAAAATATGACAATAATTCGAAAACAAAGCACAAAAGAAGTAAAGACCCTGGGATTGGTTTGCAGGTTTGGTTCCAAAACGCACGGGCCAAATTCAGAAGGAACGTTTTGCGGCAGGAGAATGGGGGTGTTGATAAGGCTGATGGCACATCACTTCCGCCGCCCTCATCTGACAGCGGTCCTCTGACCCCACCAAGCACGGCCACCACACTAACTGACCTGACCAATCCCTCTATCACCGTAGTAACATCAGTGACCTCTAGTTTGGACAGCCACGAATCTGGGAGTCCCCCACAAACTACCTTGACAAACCTTTTCTAACACGGATTTGTTTTTATTTTTTGTCCTTTATCACCCCCTTTTTTTCTGATTGTTGTCCACGAAACACTTTTTGGAGACCAGGGAAAGACCTTTGGACATTGAACAAAAATGAAAGACCTAAATGTGTAGCATTTGCAACCGCGTGGCAGCTGAGTTTGTTTTTTTTGTTGTTTTTTTTTTGGTTAAAAATCTGCACAGTTATCATTTTAGACGGTGACTAATTTTTATTTTTAAGACATTAAAATGTGAGTTTCAGTTTAAATACCCTCCAAAAATATATCTGCACACTGTGTGCCAGCATACATGTTATGTTTTTTGCATTTTAGCCTTTCTGGTATGGAAATACAAATATATTTGTAAGAACGTAATATAAAGAAAATTATTTATTTCATTTGTATCTTAAATTGGACATACTTTCTTTAAATGGTTTAGGTTTCACCGTGCAGATCTTTACAGTGATTGTAGCTCATTCTGTACCTTCACATTACAGTTGTCTCCAAAACTCAAATGCCCAGCGGATGCTGTAACCTCAATTTAGCACTGTTCCCTCACCGATTCTGCAATGAAAAATCAAACTGTACACCTGTACTTCATCTGTACAGTAAGAAATGCTTCAAATGCCCGATTTTGGCACGACGTTGTGCAATATCAGATTTTCAAGGTGGCCTAATGAATTGTTTCTAAAGTAGCAGATTTAACCCTGTCTGTTTGGGCCTCAACTAGTGGGACAACTGTTTCGAATTAAGAGATAAATACTCGGTGACAATATGGTGCCCAGTAGGAAACATTATGAGCGAGTCCCTCATGCTGAATGTAGGTCCCAGCGTGACTTGTGAATGCTAAGCAGGAAGTTCCTGCTGCTTTTATGAATCCAGAAAATTCAGAATTGATAAGCGAGATAACTCGAAGAGAAGCATCTTTTCTTTTCCTTTTCTAAGACGGACCCTTGCCACTGAACAGACCAAAAAATATTTATTGTGGGTTGGAGGTGCAGGGCAGTTTAAGATCGGTCGGGGTAAAACATTTCCTAAATTTGTTCTGTTGTAGAACAAAGTGGTACACTAGATCTACTTCATGAAGTAGATGCTTAACTCAGTTCTACTATGTGCCTTACCTTGGAAGAGAGTTTGTGAAATTCAGGAGATACATGTTTGTTTGTTAAATGATTTACATTCTTGAAACGCCTCACTAGTTTTGTACTGTTCTGTTTTCCATCTGACTTTTGGAAGATCTTTTTAATAGCGTATTCTGTTACGAGGGGGCAGCAATGTCATAGAAAGCAGTTCAGTGCACTCTTTCTGATATAGTTGGTAAATCCGAGAATCATATATATTGATCTTCGTGTTAATAGTACAGTACGTGTTCTGCCGAGATTGTCCATGTTTCCTTGTTTCTTGAAAATGATGGTGTATAGAAACTATTTCCCCTTAAATATTTATGGACCAAACAGTTGTTATATCTTATTAAATTTGTGTGAATAAAATACTTTGCATTACAAGAGTTTTATTTTTCATTACACAAACCATTTTATGTTGACTTAAAATTCTGCTCACAGGGAAAAAAAATACAGATCAAACCAAAACAAAACCCTTGCACATTTTGCTTTCATCGATTTTAAACGTTACTGTTTGTTGATACAAAGTAATGCCCCATGGATTTGAACCAAAGCCCTGTAGTTACAAGTAAAACAAATTCTGTAGAAATTACAGTATTACTGGGTATTACTGGCAACTATCTGCCAGTAACTTACTGTAGATTTTACATTTATGTTATTTACTAGCAACAGTTTGTTCAAAGTTAAATGAACATGAAACATTTTCAGTCTTTATCTTCTACAGTAAGTTACTGGCAACCAGCTGCACTGTAAAAAAAAATCTGTAGAAATTGCAGCTGGGTTGCCGGTAACTTACCGTAGATTTAAATTAATGTTATTTACTGGCAATGTTTTGTTCTTTGGCAAAGTCTTTGTCTTTACAGAGTAAAACAAAAAAAAAAGCATCAAGCATAACATTCTGGTAAACAAAATCTGAAGCAAAAAACAGAAAAAGGTTGATGATGATTTTTGGTTCCCAGAATGCTTTGCATGAGACTGTTATTGTATAGTTTTATTCTGTAAAGATAAAGACGTGTTAATATTTAAAATGTATTTAATTTTGAACAAACTCTTGCCAGTAAATAACATAAATTTAAATCTACGGTAAATTACCGGCAACCCAGCTGCAATAACATTGTAATTTTTTTACAGTGTGCATAATTACAGCAAATTTTTTACAGCGTAGATGAGGATTGCTTTTTAATGCATGAACTTTCATAAAGAAATACAGATCAAAGTAATGCTAGATAGCATTAAAATAAACCTTTCAAAGCAAGGTTACTCTGTAGTTTAATATATTGTTACTTTATGATTTTTTTTCAGGGAGAACAAATCTTGGGGCATTACAGCCAAACTTCACGACGTTTGAAAATTCCCTAAAGTATTTAAAGAAGGGGGAAAACTTTGATCGGAATTCTTCACCATTGAAGACAAAGACAATATTAGGATATTAAAGATAATAAAGTGATAAAAATCTACGAAAAAATGTAATCCAAAAATGTTCGACGCTACCTTTGTCCGAGAATTCTTATGGAAAGAATATTAAAGTTATACACTATTGCTGATGTACATATTTTGGAGCGTTCTTGCTCCAAGAGGCGACTGCAGGAGATGGAGGACTAAAAATCACATATGCATGCATGTCTACACACACACGCACACATACTGAAAACTACCTTGTAATTCTGCTTGCTGTAAACATTCCTGTGCAACAAATGTCCATGAACACACAGTCTTCCTTAAACTTGGCAGCGAAATGAGAAAATCAAAGGGAGGACTATTAAACACCATATGGCTGTACTAAAAAACGAAACTAAGCTAAAAAAAAAGATTAACATTGCATGCACTTCATTATGTTTATATTATTTTATATTGATGTTTTATTTGTTGTTATTCTTAATGCGTTCAAAGGAATTTTTATTGTGAAGCCAGAATCATACCGTTAAAAGTAAAAAAAGTAAAAATAAATAAGTGAAAGCATGCTTTATTTGGCAATAAAAGGTGATTATTTAAAATAAAAAATGTTTTTTTTGTATTGTGGTATTAGTTGATAAAACATGTATTTTTATCAGTCATTGTGTATGCACGCTTGATAAAATATTTGTAAAATATTGTTAAAAAAAATCCTCAGAGAACTCTTTCAGTCCACTTGTTAAACAATGCTTGTATTATGCTGCATGTCTTGTTAAGGGTTGTAAACAGAGTTTGGACAAGCTTTGGGCCACATGGGGGCCCGGTAAACAGAACAGTGTTGAATTCCAGCTATGCCTGAGATGTCAGTGTAGCTCTGAGCTGCATCACTGATCTGCCGCTCGTAGGATCAAGATAACCACAAAAACATTCATTTCGCTCCACAGATGATTTCTGCACTTGCACACAACTTTAAATGCTCTGTTGGATAATCTAACTACTGTATATGCTTCATATAATAACTGGTTTTGTATGCCTGCTTAAACCTCACAACATGCCATGCTAATATTTTTTTAAATGGTCAGATTGGGGAAAAAATGAAAAAAATATATCCAGCACACTTTCACTTTTTATAGTGATACATATGCATGGTTTTGTATGGCTAATATCCTCATTAAACTATCAAATGTTCTTAAAAAATGGACACAAGGAAAGCTTACTTGGTTGTGTTTTTATTATTATTACAGTACTACTTTATATGTGATCAGCATCAGGCTACAGTTATTGTTATTGGAAACCTATAAAGTCAGCAATGCCAAGGTCCTGGTTTGCACACAATTTTACAAAAAGTGCTTAAAATGTGTAATATAGCCTATTCTACATACATTTATGGATTCTGCAGATACATCACATCCGGTAATCAGTATTTTTTGGGGGGGCAAAGTCAGCAGATATGCTCAAGCTTTCTACACCTCTTTTAAAAAAATAAGGTCCTGAGATATCAAAAAGAAGGCAATGATAAGTAGAAGATTTTTCATCCAGGACTTGAGGAGGAGTGGACGGTCACCGTAACCAGAAGCAAACAGAAACCTGAATGTTATCATCTAAAGCAGACTACGATTATATGGAAATCACATGTGGAGCCAAACTGCATGAGGAATGGAGAAGGTTTGTGATGTTTATAACTGAGCACCATGTTGTGTTGCTAACACACAGTCGGATGAGTGACGATTCGCACAGTACAAAGAGTTTTATACAGAAACATCATCCTAAAAAAGGTACAAGAAGGTACTAAAGTTGTCACTGGGGCAGTACCTTTTCAAGAAGTACATTTTGTACCTAATAGGTGCATATTGGTACATAGGACCTTCTTAAAAGGTACAATCCAAGTGACAACTTTTGTACCTTTTTTTTGAGAGTATACAAAAAGACTACCTGAAGGAAACCTTTGAACGTTTTTAAGCAATTGTTTTCTCATGTATGAACTGTTAGCTTTGGTCAAGACTCCCTGGAAGAGGAGATTTTATATCTCAAATGGACTATCCTGGTAAAATAAAGAATAAATACATTAAAAGTTAATTCATAATTATGATATCAATAAAATCTGTATTCTTGTACAGAACTTTAAATATGATTGGGAACTAGGGTTACAAAACAAATGTCAGAAATAACAAATAAGGGATGTTTTGTTTTATCTCAGACGTTTGTCCTAAACATTAAAGGATTAGTCAATTTTCTTAAAAATAATCCAGATAATTTAATCACCACCATGTCATCCAAAATGTTGTTGTCTTTCTTTGTTCAGTCAAGAAGAAATTATGTTTTTTGAGGAAAACATTCCAGGATTTTTCTCATTTTAATGGACTTTAATGGACCCCAACACTTAACAGTTTTAATGCAGTTTAAAATTGCAGTTTCAAGGACTCTAAACCATCCCAAACGAGGCATAAGGGTCTTATCTAGCAAACGATTGTCATTTTTGGCAATAAAAATAAAAATATGCATCTTCCTTCTCATCTTCCTCCTGTCCTGTGACGCGCCAGCGTGACCTTACGTAATACATCATCACGTCAAGAGGTCACGGATGACGTGTCGAAACTACGCCCCAGTGTTTACAAGTGTGGAGAAAGCGGACCGTTCCGACGTTGTTGTATGTCGAATGATCCTCATTAATGTCTTTGTGTCAGTTTATTGTTTAAAATGGTCCACAAATGTACGTTTTGTATATGTAACAAGTGACATTTCCACGGCATTACGTAATGTTTTCCTCAAAAAACATAATTTCTTCTCGACTAAACAAAGAAAGAGATCAACATTTTCGATGACATGGTGGTGAGTAAATTATCTGTATTTATTTTTTTAAGAAATCCTGAGGTGCATTTGCTCTCACTTCAGTCTCATACTGAAGTGAAAGCAAATGCATCTCAGGATTTCTCAAAAACTTAAAGCACCCCAGTGAAATCATTTGTGCGTTCTCTCGAGTTTCGTAAAAGATCAGAAAAATGGTACAAAAGCTGTTACTGGGATGGTATGTACAGTATACACATGTGGTCTCAATATGAACATTGAGGTACTAATATACTTTTTAAAAGAGTACTGCTCTAACTTACTTGTTTTTCTGAGTTGACTGTGCTTAAAGGGATAGTTCACCCAAAAATGTAAATTCTGAAATCATTTAATCACCCTCAAGTTGTTCAAAACATGTATACATTTCTTTGTTTTGCTGAATACTTATAATCGAGCAGGAAACAGGAGCCCCATTGGCTTCTGTACTGGGAATGAAAAATACTGTGGAATCAATAGTGCTTAAAATATTTGGTTACAAACATTGCTCAAAATATGTTTACAGATTTATAAATGATGACAGAATTTTCATTTTTGGGTGAAGTATCCCTTTAAATTTAGCAACTTACCAAATCTTCAATTAGTAATCAGTCAGTATGAACTGAAATATTTCTCCTCAAATTCTTCTGACAAAAAAATCAAGGATATGTTATGCTCACATATTTTTCATACTTCTATACTCTTGCACAAGTTTATTCATTTTATTACTTTTACCCCCGGTTTTACAGACAGTGCTTAAAGGAAAACACCACCGTTTTTAAAGATTTTACTATGTTCTTACCTTAACTTAGATTAATTAATACATACCTATCTTTTTTCAATGGGTGCACTTAATCTTTGTACAGCGTGTTGGGGATGTGTGAGCATAAAGCTTAGCCCCATTTGTTCCTTAGGATCCAAACAGGGATGAATTTAGAAGCCACCAAACACTTCAATGTTTTCCCTATTTAAAGACTGTTACATGAGTAGTTACAAGAGTAAGTATGATGGCACAAAATAAAACGTGACGATTTTTTAAGCAGATAAAAATGAGAACTATATTGTATGGCGGAAGAGCACTTAGTTCTGTGTAACTACTCATGTAAAAGTCTTTAAATAGGAAACGCATGGAAGTGTTTGGTGGCTACTAAATTCATCCCTGTTTGGATCCTAAGGAATGAATGGGGCTAGGCTAAATGCTAACACATTCACGACGCGCTGTACAAAGATTAAGTGCACGCATTGAATATCAATGAGTATTCATTTGTCTAAGTTGAGGTAAGAACATAGTAAAATATAAAAAAACCAACATGATCTAATAGAAAGTTGTGTTATAGTCACGCAAAATTGTATTAATTTATTTGTGTCCATGGCAGGAAATTTAGCATTTATCGTGCCTTTAGCACAAATTTCTTTTTCGTGTCATTTTATGTATTGTTTTCTCTTTTTTTCCTATTTTTAAATCATTGTTGCTTGGGGTTAGATTTGGGGTTTAGGTTATGGTGTACTTTTTGTGTATTGGTTTCTACATGTTCGCTTTCAAAACTATTCTCATCTGGAGTTGGGGTTAGAGTTGGGGTTTGGGTTAGGATGTCTAAAAATTTAACAGAAAGTGATTCTAACCCCAAGCGACAATGGTAAGAAAATACAGTTAACAGTTAACTTAACTCAAACCATTTAAGTAAACCGGTTGCATAAGTTTTAAAACACATACATTTAAGTACTGTGAACTTGAGTCATGTGCAATTATGCACTTATATTTAAGTAGTGCAATATAAGTGCATAACTGCATATGACTCAATTTGTTTAAGTTCACAGTACTCAAATGTATATGTTTTAAAACTAAGGCAACCAGTTTACTTAAATGGTTTGAGTTAACTTTTAGGTTTTACAGTGTAGAAAAAAACTTTCTCACCCTCAGAAAAAATATTTAAAGGGGTGGTTTCCCAGACAGGGATTAATTTAAGCCAGGACTAGGGCTTAGTTTAATTATGAAATATAACTAGTTTTAACAAACTTAAAGCATTACTTGTGTGCATTTTGAGGCAAAACAAAGGTCACTGATGTATTTTAAGAGTTGCGGTAAGTTTGGACAGCTCTTAAATTTATTTTAGTTTAGGACTAGTCTAATCCCTGTCTGGGAAACTGCCCCATAGAAATTCATGCGAGTGTTACGAAAAAGAATTAATAAGTGAATACAATTTTGCGTGACTATAACACGACTTTCCATGAGATCAGTCTGTAAAAAACTGTGGTGTTTTCCTTCAAGCTAGTCTTAGACTAAGTCAAGTGTTTGAGCTGCGGTGACAGATCTTAAAATATGCCAATGACATTGATTTGTCTCAAGATGCAGCAGTAACATCTTTTTCACGGTCATGTTTATAAAAGATGCTTAAACATCTCAATTTATCTAAGGCCTAGTCATGGCTTCGCCTAAGCCTTGCCTGTGAAACCGGCCGTTGATACTTAAATTAAACCTGGAAGAAATCTCCAACAGAGTTCTACAAGAGAAACTTCTGAGCAATAAAATGTTCCTCTGGGAAATTCTCAAACGTGTCTCTCCATCGGACATGTGTGCTTCAGAACACACAGTGTTGTGTAAACATCTGAAGTGTGTGTCCTGTGGACTGACACACTAGATTGAGTCTGAGAGACACACAGTGTGACACATACACACAGACAGGTACATTGCATATACAGTACACTGCAGAGCTGAGAAAGCCCACTGTCATATGATGTGTACAGTCAAGCTGACGTACTTGTGTATGTATGTGTGTGTATGTGTGTGTGTTCACCGACAGCAGCAGTTCCACACCAGCACCCTTTATCCTGGAAAAGTATGCATATCACTCGCTGCTACTGTGTCAGAAATACATGTTCATGTACCCACTGCACTGAATGTACACACACGCACACTGTGACTCTGAGGGCCCGGCAGATGCAGACGACACGTCGAAGGTTTGTAAAAGTAAGGTCAAAGTTCAATGACTTACATGCCGGTTCGGGTGAGGGGGTCAAAACACAGACCCATAGCTTCTTGGTGAAAGCAGACACACAAATATACATGAATATAGGTGCATACCAGTTGGGGCCGGTGACTTCTTTTTTCGAGGGTGCTCGATGCGAAGTTCGTCACAACATGTATGTAGTTCTTAATTTCAAAATATGTGTTCTGCGCGTCGAGTGATCCTATGTGCATCACGTGTTTTGTCAAAATAAGTGCCTGCTGCAGACGCGTCTAAAGGGTTCATGATTAAAGAGACACTCGCGTTTGCCACATTTTCGCATAATTTCATGCGTAATCAGAGTTTAGTGTTAAGGGAGTGTCTTGAGAGTATTTGTGAATGGGAGTGTCTCTTTTATCAGAAACGGTTTTGCGTGTATGCATCAGGCACTTATTTTAACAAAACACGTGATGCACATGGTTCACATGACGCAACAAACACATATTTTGAAAACACGAGCAACACACATGACACTCCGAACACATATTTTGAATTTACGCCCCTTGGATGAGCAGTCACCAGCCGCCACTGGTGCATACACTTAAAAACATATAAAAAAATCACTTACATTTTGAGTTTGAACCTATAATTTTTTATTAACTTACACTTTTAAGCAATTAATTTAATGTTTTATGTAAATTTTGCGTATTCAGATTAAAAGTGAACACTGAAAAAAATGATTCTGTGCCTTAGTAAATTTAACTTAAAAGAAATTATTAAATTCTATTTAAAAAAATGTAAAAGTAAAATAACACAAAAAATTTAAGTAATTCTAAATTAACAAATTATTGAGTAAATTTCACTTAAAGCAACACTATGTAGTTTCCATGTAAAAATGACTTACAGCTCCCCCATGTGGTTGAAAAGCGCAACAGTGCCTGGTATCAGACACTCTTCTGCAGGCAGGGGGAGGGGCGGGGCTGTGTGCTCTAACCTCCATCGCCACTTTCAGAGTGTGCTTGTAGCAGCTAGGAGGCTGCTCAGGTTGCAGCAACAGTACAATTTGTCCAGTTAAAAGTTGTTCTATCACTGAAATACTTTTAGAGACATTATTTAAAGGTAAAAAGCTCAGCGCCGCTCTAAAGAAATTGAACACATTGTTTTCTATGAGTATATGCACACCGGCGCCGCCAGGTGGCGCCTGTCCTGTGACTCAGGAAGTTGCTCAAATCCCTGTCGCGCCACACAGCGCCACTCACATAGTTTAACATTAAGTAACATTATATTTGTCCCAAATTATTATCGATTAACATTGGCTGCTAACATATATTTTGTATTTTGAAGTAGATGCTATCTGACAAAGCTTGGGCTATTTAATGTGCACTTCCGGTTTACAATACCTCCGAGTTGTCCAAGACACGACTCGACGCAGCGCGACGCTGAGCTGCGCGGCCGGTGTGCGATCCCCTTTAGAGATTAAAAAAACAATTGGATTAAACTTCATTTTAGTAGGTAGAAATTAAACCATTAAATTGATCTGGTTGCACATAATTAATTTTAGTGTACTGAACTTAAAAAATTGAGTAAATTCTACTCAAAATTATTATGAATATAATTAATCTGAAATTACTTATAAATATAAGTACATTAAATTGATAAATTGTAAGTACACTCAACTTAAAAAAATATATCTGGAGTTAGATAAATTAATTGTGTGCATCTTCTTTCCATAATAAAATTAAGTAAATTCAACATAACATTTTTTTTCAGTAAAGTTGACAAGTGGTGACACAACTTTTTTAATCTCAATATTTACAGATATTGCAGTCAATGTTTTGATCCAAATTTTGAGGACTTTTCTATTTGATGATATTATCAGTTTTTGTTTTCTTTTAGATATTTACATACTGTAATATTTCAGAGAATTAAAAAGCAATGATGCATAGTAAACAATAAATGTACATTCACAAAAATTAAGAGTAGACAGCCGCCTGAATTCCACGAATGCAGACACACATGAAACCAAAACAGAGGAAGACAAAAGCCCACGTGTGTGCGTGTGTGTTTGTTTACATACACACATAGATGAAGAGTTGATTTGGGTGACTCTTTATATATCGACAGCTGCGATGAAAAATAAAATCAAGCTTTCTTTGCAATACGTCGCGTCCCTTTCTTGTGAATCTAAAAAAGTTCATTGTTTCAGGGCAAAGGGAAACAAGACCCTAAACAAGTCACATGAGAAAGCTAATCTACATTCCAAAAACATACGAAATCAAACAAGGGTTTTGGCAAAACAAATATCTAAAAAAAAAAAAGTTCGTATTACAGAACTGCCATCGTTCTACTTTTGGAACAATCGACTCATTGGATTATTACTCAGATTCTGAGACAACAGATTCGAGTGTCGAACCGTGCAGTCATAACAGCTGCTTCTTATCCATCTATCTAATTATTCCCTCAGAAACCAGAAATTTGAAGATACTAAAGACAGTGCATATCTGTCACGGAGCAGCATTGATCTTATTGAGAGCAAAATGTGGGTGTTGAGGGAGCCCAATATAACCCATGCCATTAAATTCCAGCATGCCGTTATTCACCAGCAGAATTGACAGATTTTGCACAGACGTTTCTTTTAATCTTCAACGCTTGTTCAAGAAGAGGGGAAAACACACAGTGTGTGCTTTACCTTTCTTATATGATATTTGTGAGGTGGTTAGCAGAACTGCATTTGATGTGTCAGGACAAAAAAATAGTAGAAGCAACACGCAGCACTTGTTGATTATAAAGTGTCAAAACGCAAAAGGAAATATTGTTACTTTTCTTTTATGAAACAAAAAATACTCAAATCTCAAATCTTTTGATGTATTACTACTGTATGGGGTTTCGGCCAAACTCAGCATAAAATTGTTTTACAGCTGATTAAACAAAATGTATATTTATTCTGTATATAGATACGCTCACTTTACATTGATTTCTTCAAAGGTGACACATACATCAAATGGGGTTCCACATACTTTCATTTCACATTTTTAGTTTGTAAGGAGAAAAGTTTGCGAGTTTTACATGTACATGAATGTGGATGAGACTAATATATTTGTTGTGCAAGTTGTTTCTGTCTAAATCATGTTTAAACTGAAAGTAACACAAGCCTATGGATTGTAGGAGGTGGACAAGAGACCCTTTTAAATAGTTACACTTTAAATAAAATATGCAAATTAAAATACATCAGTTTGGTTCACACTGCAGGTAAAGGTTAACTGTTTACAATTTTCTTTGAATCTTTTGAATTGAGTTTTATATGGATTTTACATTGTGCCCTCCTGTAAAAATGTGACATTGAATGTAAAAAGCACTATACGAATAAATGTGAATTGAATTGAATTCATTTTTAAGGGGACATATCATGAAAATCAGACTTTTTCCATATTTAAGTGCTATAATTGAGTCCCCACCAGTGCTTCTATCAACCTAGAAAATGTAAAAAAAGGATAATCCAAGTTACTTAGTTTTGGTAAACCATTCTCTGCAAGCATGTGAAAAATAGGTTATTGACATTTGGCTCCCCTTGTGATGTCAGAAGGGGATAATACCGCCCCTTAATCTGCACTATCCAACCACAGCACTGCCATTTAGTGTAGAGATCAGCTCATTTGTATTTTAAAGAACACACCCAAAAAATGGCACATTTTTGCTCACACCTACAAAGTGACAATTTTAACACGCTATAATAAATTACCTATATTTTGAGCTACTCTGGGGACACCAAAGATTTATCTTTAAAAAGCCTTGTAATATGTGCCCTTTAAGCAGTTGTAGGGGCTCTAGACTTGAGTAGGGGCATCATTTTATTTGCCCTATAAAAGCAAAGGGAGAGCACAAAAAGTGCAGTTTGTTGCAGTAAAAGTCTTTTGTGCTTAAGTGGAGCTATTCACCATCTCTGAGAGTTGACATTAAGTCCATGTTTCTAAATTCTGGTAACTATATTATATTTTCCAGAAAACAAAAATGGTAAAATACAATAATTCTAATAATAGAACCACTCTGGAGGTAGAAAAGCAGTGTAATGTCACTTTCTGAATCAAATAGAAACGTACAGAATAGAATGTCAGATTTATAGATGGTTTCAGCAGTAACAACATAAACACGTGGCTTTCATGGTCATCGCGTAACATCCGGTAAACTCTGCGAAGAATAAATAACAACAAAGTCGTTTTTTTATATCACAGGCAAAATAAACAACACGTAGATTACATAGGAACCCAAAACATTTGTTATTTTTGACGAGGTATTTGTTTAAGAGTTACAGCAACTAGTCAGACCATTAAACAAACAGAAACCGGAAGGAAAGTTCGGATCAGACGCTTATCGCGTCACCGCATGTGCGCCCGATGAAACGGTATATAGAATAAAATAGAAACTTACATAATAGCTATATGTCAAACTTAAAGAACTGAAAAGAACCTAAAGACATTTTTACTGTTTGTATACAATGATGACGTGGCAGCGTATGTGCACGCAGTTTGGCAGCGGAAGTATGGCAAGAATCAGCACCCTGCTGAAAAAAAACAATAAAACCATTACAGACAATTCTAATGGTTTTATTGGGAATTGTATTGGTTCTAATGGAATATGGCCCAAAACACACTACAGTGTATTGTTTTTTTGTTGGTCTCTAATGGTATGTATTGGTTCTATGTAATGGTTCTAATAGAATATGGCCCTAAACACACTACAGTGTAGTGGTTTTAATGATCAAAGCTAATGGTTCCTTTTGGTATTTTAATGGAAACCATCAGAATTTTCTGTAATGGTTATTGTTTTTTTCAGCAGGGCAGGGAAGCAACACAGACAGAGAAAGTTATTTTAAAAATTTGACTTTATCAACTTTTTTAACACAGCTCCCAGATCCGTGTATAGTGGAGTGGATAGAAGATGTTAACAGATAACCAAATATAAAGTGGCCAGATACATATATACGTATATTATATTAGTACAACCAAACTCAACAACCAGACATTTTGATGCTGGGAAACCGTTTTAATAAACTTTCTGAGTTGCTAACACGTTAGAACCAATGGGGAATAACACAACTTCTGTTGCCAAAATGCACGCGCAGGCTATTCGATCACGTGGGCTGTAAAAAGGGTCCATAATATATGTCAAGCATAAAGACTAGAATAGAAACTTACAGAATAAATAAGGCACTGGAATAGAAAAGAACAGCAACTTACAGAACAGAACATTTAAATAAAAATCAGATTAGAAATGTGCAAAATATAATATAATATAATATAATATAATATAATATAATATAATAGACACAGAAAAGAACAGAAACTTACAGAACAGAACATTTAGATAAAAATCAGATTAGAAATGTGCAAAATATAATATAATATAATATAATATAATATAATATAATATAATATAATATAATATAATATAATATAATATAATAATATAATATAATATAATATAATATGAGTAGAATAAAATAGAATAGAATAGAACAGAAACTTACAGAACAGAACACTTAGATACAAATCAGATTAGAAATGTGCAGAATAGAATAGAATAGAACAGAACAGAGACTTGCAGAAAAGAATAGACGAAAAAAGAACAGAAACTTACAGAACGGAATACATGACTTACAGAATAGAGACTCAAAGAACAGATAAATTAGAGAAATCGAAAGCTAAAGAATGGAAACTTACAAAATAAAACACATGTCAAACTTACAGAATAAAACATACAGAATAAACCAGAATATATCTCAGAATACAACAGATAAGAAGTGCCATAAAGTTTAACAAAAGTAAATCTGAGAGAAAATTAAACTTTATGTATTTGCTCAACTACTGCATGTCCCGTGTGAAATATCCCACCCCTTGAGTGTGCTAGTGTGTGTGTGTGCGTGTGTGTAACTTACACAGGTCAGGAATGGCGTTTTAAGGAGCGCGCACACGCAGGCACGCACTCGCAGGAACACAAACGCACGATCTGTGTATCCGCGCACAGACAGTGTGTTGTTGCAGTGTCACGCAGGACCTCAGCTCGAGCTCGACCTTGATCTGGCAGACTGAGAACCCCTCATCATCATCCTCATTCTCGTGTTCATCCTCATCGGCGCGAGCTCCAGTTAAACGCGCGTGAAGCTCGACTGGCACTTCCTGGTAAGAGTTCATACTCATCCAGTCAACTTTAAAACAGCGTACTACATCACTTTCAAGTAGAATTGTCCTAAAACAAGGCCATTTTCAGTCAGTGGGACACTGTGTGCGTTGATACGTGTATATATAACAGCATTTCATCTGGTGAAATAACATGCGACTGAGAAAAGTTGACACAAGTTTGGTGCTAATTTGAGTTAGCGCGCTAAGCTAGCGCGACTTTAGCTTTAGTTTATTGGATTTGTGCACCATACGTTTACGAGTTATGATTAAACAGGATTTATGATATACGGAATTAACGTACACAGTTGTGAAACGGCGTTTTTAAACAGTTTTAATGAATGTCGGTTGGGTTTTTAGCAGTCACGCGCCACATTAGAGAGAAAGGTGAGCTAAAGCTAGTCTGCCAGTCTGACACATGCAACAGAAATGTGAGGACAGTCTCACACCATATTGCCGTGACAGTGGCCAAATAAGATTTATTCATCGATTTCGTACGAAAATGACACGCATACATTGTTTATTGCGCATTGGAGCGTTTCTTAAGAAGTTCAAGCAAACTTTACTGCTGCCATTGACATCACGTTAAATACATGTTTTGTAATCGTTATAAACTTTGTTCCTAAAGTTTGGATTGACAACAGTGAGTCAATAAGTATACAGTATACAGTTAAATATATGTATACAAATATAATTAATATAGTTGTTTGAAGTCCAAGCAATGCAGTACTTTGTATTTGTGAAGTGAGTCACTTGATTCAGGGTTTGTCTGGTTCACATTGTTCGCACTTGTCAATGAATCAGCAAAATAATGAAAATGCTGATTTCATAAAGGATAATGAATAGTAGTTGTTGTCAAACTTTTTCATAATGCGGCCCCCCTTGTGTAAGGTGCATCATTTGTTTCCCCCTAAAGAAAATGTAAAAACTATCTCAAAATTAAACATAAAAAAACTATTATTACAACAATTATACATGGTAGACTTAATTCTCTGAAGTTTGATTTATGATAAATTTATATATATATTTAATAAAATGTCAGAATACTAAGCCCTCCAGCAGCATCGCATGGCCCCCAGTTTGAGAACCACTGACGTGTAAAGTAAGTCAAAATAGTAGTAGACATTATGATATAATTTTTCCATTTTTACGTCTCATTTTCTACTATTATTAAATAGAATTTTATACTCAATTCTATTGACATTGTATCAGTTATTCTGCAAATTATATTTTGGTATTTGCAAAAAAAAATTAGATAATTGCTGCATGGAGCATGTGCACATGAAAAAAAATACAAATGAAGAGTTTGGTTCCAAAACGCAATAAATCCATTTTGACTAATTTGGGTAAAAATGTGTTTTCTATACCAAGAAAGTGACAAGATGAAAACCACTCTTTTATGTTACAAATGTTCACATACCATCTTTAGGTTATAATAATATTAAAAATTCAAATCCCCTGGGGTCAATGTGTTAGCATGACAGAAGCTTGATGTTGTCGTGTGAGAACAAGCAACAGCCGGCATTTTTCCTTTGCCCGAGTGCCTCTCACGTAAATTATTAGAAGTTGATGGGTTACGTTTCTTCTCCGCCACAGAAAACCACCACAGGTATAGCAATGCCATAAAAATTACTATTTTGTTTTTGTTTGTTTGTTGATCACGACGCACAAAGTAGAAGAGGAAAGCTAGGATGCCCTGTGCATTCAAAGCTAGCACCACCCTTATTGTTTACAATGTGTGGAATGGTGCGCTGTGATTTGTTGAGCGGATTTATTGCATTCTGCAGAGGAGGACTGGCATTTATTGCGTTTTGGGAAAAAAATGGAGAAAAGATAACCGAATAATAGGGGTGTCAACAATAATCGATTCGGCAATGCATCGCAAATGCGCACATGCACAATTCAGCATCGATGCAGCAAAGTGCCATAATCGATTATGTCACTGTTTATTTTCTGGCCTCTAGTGGACAATAAAGTTGTGAAGTTACAATTACTTCTGGGGGCATAACAACAACAATCAAGATGGCTGAGGCGGAGAGAGATGACTGTGATAGACGGGTAAATAAAAACGCACCATTTTCCATGGAAAGTGGACATATGGGCACATTTCGGATTCTACGAAGTTAATGGGAAACTAGACAAGACTTACGCTGTGTGTAAATTCTCATCTCAGGTATATAATTGTCATTGTCTTAAAGCTGCTAAGCTTCCGTTTTTGTTGAGAATAGTTGCACTTGCCTTGTTGTGTACAGTAGAATTATGATGCATCGCAATACATTGTAGAATCGAATTGAATTGTTACCTGGTGAATCGAATTGTGAGGGCAGTGCCAATGCACACCCCTACCGAATAACACGGCGGATATCGGATTTTGAGCAAAATTAAGAATTTACTTTTTAAATACCGACCAGATACAATACTGATTTTGGCTGATACTAATTTTTTTTAAAACAATGGCATTTAACGCGTCTTAGAACCAAACTCTTCAAATGTATTTTCTAGCTTAGAGGGTTTTAAACTGGGTCACACAGTTCAGGGCTCAACGTAATTTTTTTATACTGGCCCAGTTGGGCCAGTGGTTCAGGTTTTCACTTGCCCTGCCAAAATTTTCACTGGTCCCAATAAAAATGTCAGTGTCACACATTTAAAAATGGTAATTCAAAACTCAAAAATAATTGTAGTCATATAAAACCGACATGTTCCAACAAAAAAAAGGCTCTCACTCAGCTGACAGCAAAATGTGCAAAATATTGCATCGTTTCTTTCGTTGTGTTTTACCCAAGTAAATGTCTGCTTTCAAGATGTTATATATACATTGAGGAAAATATATTTTAGTGATTGAGGGTGAAGCACTGGCCCGTTCGTTTGATGGTTTGAAAGCACTGTATTATTTTTTTTGTTCAGGTGATCTTGATCCTTAAAGGGTAGATCAATTCCTTAAGAAATTCTCTGAAATGACTTTCATCTCTTGATTTTAGTTATGTATCCGGTCACACACATGTATATTATGCTTTATGATATAGAAAGTCTTTGTCAGCGTGCTATTTCTGGCATGATTTTAGGCTGAGCTGGCAATATTTCACTTCTGCTCTCAGCACGTCCGAAGGCGCATATGCGCAATTTGTCGTTGTTATTTTTCATTTTCTTGCTTTTTTAGATATTTTAGATTTCCCCAGGAAACGAACCCGCTTTCATGGCATAATTACATGATGCATATGCCACTGTAAACACAGTAATAGAGATGCTGACAGCCGGCATTTGTCATAAAATATGAGAAAATCTGAGTCAATATGCGCTGTGATCCAAAAAAACTAAATCCCAGCTTCTCCATACTGGATGCTCTCGGCATTTGTTGCATCCTTTCGCAAAACGACTCTTAATATTTCACACAGCATGACATGGGGAGCAGGGAAGAGGCTCTGTGTTTTGAAAGCTTGTCTCTCTTAATACGCAATACTCCATGTGTTGTAAATAGCTGGGCACGCCAGCCTGGCATACTAACACTCATCAGCTTTTCTTCAGCCGAGTTTCTCCAGCCCAAGGGCTGTCGAGGTCTGTGGCTGGAGTGAGCCGTAACACCCCCTCATTCCTGGATCTTCCACGACAGGATCTTGCTCTCGAACTCGGTCAGTCCGGAAAACATACAGCTAGAGAGAGCCGTAGCAGGAAGCTGTTGTATGTATGTGTTGTATTTTCAGAAGTCATGCCAAGTTGGAACACTGAGACCTTTGCCAGTTGCCTTTGAGGAGCGATGAATAAGAAACCTCTTTACACATGTCGTAAGCCAGGCCTGAAAGCTAGCAGGGTGTTTGAATTGCTCTGGAAGGTCTTGAAAAGTGGGCCGGTTCCCGTGCCGCACCGCAAGCAAGCATTGGTGGGAGACCGAGGGGCGGTGACCGAGGTCTAGTGCCACCATACTGTGAAGGCCGGGCAAGTGGCCAGCTACGTTGACAGTTTAACAGTGAATATTTTACAGCGCAGCATACTGCATGCTGTAAACAGGGGTAGGCTACATAAAGGCTGTTTATCGTGCTTGGGAAGCCTTGGAAAAAATCTGCGTCTTTTAAGCCCTGTATTAGAATAAAGCAGATGGCTTGGGCCAGTGTGGCTTGGAGAAAAGCTGGAGATAAAAGCAGGCCAGTTTCTTTGAACATGGAATCTGTCACGTTTGTATCTCCGGGTCTCCGGGTCAAAGTGTGTGCTGAGCCGCTGAAAGTCATGGGTTTTATGCCGACGTTGGCCAGAAATATCCCTGGGAATCTCATTAATATTGATGTTTTGATGTTGCAAGCATTTGTAGAGGTGGTTAACGGGCCAAATGTTTGGAGTTTTTTTTTAATGCATGGTTTAAGGTCTTTGATGAGTATTTTTCTTAACGGTGTCATTTGTCATAGCCATCCGTTGACTTTAACCGCAAGTACAAGCAGCAGTAAGTAGGACCACAAGAAGATATTGGCTAACTTTACTAGTGATATAAATAAAGATACATAAAGATGTAAGTATCTAAAGGATTTATTTTATGCTCTGAATCACAATATTGATCACACATGACTTTGAGGAAGTCTGGGAGTTGGCAGCAACAGCGACTTAGCCAGTTTTCATCTGGATCTTGATTTAACATTGGCATTTGTTTAACGCACATTTCCATCCTGATCCGGTAGCAGCATGTAAGACCCTCCAAAAGAGAATGAAACATACTTGCACTGTCTCATAAGCTGAAATGAGCTTGTGTTGCTAAAAGCATTTCGTGATCACTTGAGTCGATGGCTCACGTACAGAGCAAAGCTACATTTCTCCAGAGCCTCTCGCTCATGAAAAAACACTTCTTCTGCCCTCTATTAAAGATTCACCAAAGAGGTTGTGATCTGTGTTCTGATGGAGAGGAGGTGATGGTGGTTTAAGATGGTGTTAGCTTTACAAATATATCTCATAAAAGAGGTGAAAGGGATTTTGATGGAGCGGTCTAGCAGGATTTGGAATAGGGAAGTCCCTAATAACGGTGTTCAGAAGAGACCGTACCTTTCATAGCTCTTGACCAAGATGATGATGGTGTTTGAGGGGTACTCGACCAGTTATCTGCAAACCTTCATCAGAATAGCTCTGTGTTTACATACTTGAGAAACGAACAATGACGTACCAAACTATAGCCAGGGTTTCCATGGGTCATGGAATTTCTGGAATATCATGGCATTTAAAAGGTCTATTCCAGGGAATTTTATATTTTCATGGTCATGAAAACCAGGGATTTTTGTCTGTCTGTCCATTTATCAAAATGTAATCCGCTTGATAAGTTGTGTATAAGGAATGCAGTTTCCCGTTCATGGGCTACACTGATTTCAAGGAACACTACAATCTAAACAGCCATTTATTGGTATTGTTTACTCATTTCAGGCATTTAAGCTACAATTATAAACTCACAGTGTACACTGCATTATCCAGGCTCGTGGCATTCCGGACATAGGTCATGAAAATTCAGCTTTTTAGTCAGTGAAAGTCATGAAATTTGTAATTTGGCTTCGAGTGGGAACCGTTTGAGGCGTCAAATTCAGGTCTACTGTGTCTAGTTTGCCGCTTGAACATTTTGAGTTTACTTGCTTCGTTAAATTCTAGTCATCAAGACATTCACGCAGAAAGTCGCGTCATGGGAGGGGCTTCTGCGACTCCGCTCGCATCCTGTAATCACGTCACTACTAAAGCAAGCTTGTGATTGGTTAACGCGACGCGTTGTTCCGCCAAAGTTAAAATTTTTCAACTCGCGTGTTTGCCGCAGCAACGCTCAATTCGCGCCATTCGAATGAGGCGGAATCGTGTATACCGTGCCGCGCTAAACGCTTCATTCGCGTCGCGAGATCTCCAGACGCGTGTCAATGTGTCTTCACATCGACTTAACATTGAAATCACTCACGTTTGATGCCTCCATTGTGGCTGGTGTGAATGCAGCATTAGTATGAGTATTATTCTTAGTTCTGAGTAGTGGTACAACTTATTTTGAAAAATTGACCTATGGCTAAGTCACGCCCCTCCACTCACTCGGACAAACAATCAACACTCGGTGATGGGTGCTATGGCAGCTGTCACAGTAGGAGACATTTCACAGGAGGCAATTGATGATTTTTGGAGACGGCAAGACTCTATATAATCTCGAAGTCACCAAAAGGGCCTTAACTATGCATTGGAGGGTTATATTAATAATTTTATTGTTGAGAAGGTCTATGTAAACGCGATAAACCGCATCTCGTTGCCATCATGATCAAATTAAATATGTACTAAGTTGCATACGTTTTCAGGACAAGCCTTTTTACCATCTTTACCAAGAGTCCATCTCCGTTAGTTTGGTGCTACAGTATTTACATGAATCATTCAGCACATTACAAATAACAAAAACATTTGTTATCTCGGTTATTTTCAGATACGCTAATGAAGCTAAGTGAAATGACGTACAACGCAGCTAGAAGCTAACGTTAACGTTTTCTAATGTTAGGCTAACGTTACGTTAGAGTTGTTAAAGATAACGTTCAAATACGTTGTTGACTTAGCTTAGAACAGATGTAGACATCCTTGATGTCCTTGATTCCTCCACGTTAAGTTGGTGTTGTGGTCTAGTGCATAACTTAAAACAAAGCAGACACTTAACGTTATTTCGGTTGAAATGTGCTTGGGAAAGGGTAAAAAATACACAACATCGCCCAGCCTCTCGTGATACCTAGTGTCGGAGTTGCATGTACCCCATGCACACTGTTTGACCATTTTAAACTGAAAATGACAAGAAAAAACATATAAAAACCAATGAAACGGACTAACTGCAATGCATTTCAATGGACGTGTAAGCAGAGAATGTATTGGGTTAGCTATGCGCACTGTGATTGGCTCATCGCGTTTGGCGGAGTGGCTTAGCCATAGGTCAATTGAATGATTGGTATTGCTAATTTTAAAACATTTGACTGAATAATAAAGAGGAAATTCTTAGTAGTTAACATCAGACACTTTCAGTATTTATAGCTTTGTTAGTGATCTGGTTTAAAATGATCTATTTTTGGTTTGCGTCAGTATAACCATACTGAGGTGTTGTTTTGAAAGCTTCATGTGGTTTGAAAGGACATCAGGGGTTTCTGGTTCGACACCAGCAGTAGGTGGACAGCGCAGATGGTCTTGATCAGTAGGTACTTTTTGTCACTATGCACTTTAGTATTTAACAGTAGAAGTAATAGAATATGGATGAATACACTGAAAGTATTTAAAGAACCGCTTGTCTTTTAAAATAAACTGAGATGTTGCAACACTCTTGCGTGACTAAGGTATTGAAACGGTTAAGTGGTGCGTATCATTGAATCTTACAGAAAAAAACACTTTAATGCTTCTTACCTCAGATTGAATTGTGATGTTGACAAACTGTCAAAGGCCGCAGAGGAAACCGTGTTGTGATATTCCTCCGATTATTGCATCATGAATATTCCAGAGAAATGAAGCATGATCAACATCTGTTGTTTTGGTTCTGAGCGATACGGAGCGTAACGGTAATAACAAATCGTGCGTTTAGTGATCGGTTGAAGTCGCCTTGAAACTTCGGCCGCTTCAGATGCTAAAAAGAAAGAGCCAGGAGGGAAATTCAAGACTGTAGGCTTCTGTTAGCGTGATTGTAGCCGGTGGGCTTGACCTATGGCTGTGGCAAATAAAAGGAATTTAGCCCGGTGGTGAAAGTTGTCACATCCCATTGTGGTCAGAGGTTAGCTGGCGAACTTTGTTGTCGGTGACATGGCTTAGTCCTCATTAGACGACATGAGATGAAGGTCTTCAGAGCAAAGGGTCTGCAGGCCACGGATAACGTGCAGTTTCATGCAACAAAAACATTTATCTGAGTTTATTTTTTTTTAAAAGTAGCTTAAAAATATTTTTTGGTTGAGACATAAAGACAATGAAATAATGTGTTTATGTGAAAATTGCTTTTCCCCCTAGGTTCTGTTTTTGATAACACATTTTTATTTATTTATTTACAAGACACTGTCAAAACTGGCGCCTGCAGGTGCGTGCGATCTAGCCGAGATCTATCAGATTAAGGTCTTTCATGCTGTGCTTTCTTCGGAAGTCAATTAGGAAGTAACATTGATTCACTTGACAACTCATTGACTCTGAGTCTTTGAGAAAACTATGCTTTTTCTTTAGAACAGCAGGTGTTTGTAATCAGAATATGAAGGTATTTTAGTGGTGAAGTTTGTCTTTACAAACCAGCTCGACCAGAAATGAAGAAGTAATTGTGGACTCAAAATTATTGTTTAAGGATCATACAAGATGCAACCATTGTTAATTGTAGTGCAAATATTTGTCTGTGCATTAAGAAGTGATATGTGCTATTTTGTCTCCTTGCATAAGTGTCTGTTTTCACAGTGTAATTGTGACCATGAATAATAATCTTGCATATTCATTCAAAATCCCCTCTTATTTTAGGCTTACTGCCTCATAGTTTATTCTTAATAACCCATGAACTTTCCATGACAACTGTAGTTACCTGTGGTTGTGCAAGATCAAATGTAAGAACAGTTACTTAAACAGGACTTTTAGACGGATCTCTTGACAGAAATGCAATATAATGTACATAACTAAATGATCAGTGGTGTATAAAGACCTTACATAATGAACTGTATTGTTTTTATTACCTTATTTACCTAAATGTTTTACCGTATTTATCTATATACACCGCAGGTCTCCTTACATGGAAGGCGCCGCCATGTTTCTACAGTAGGCCTTAATGGACGAGCCCTGCGTTGTTGACATGTTTGTCCTGTGGCAGCTACCGTAGCTTCTCATTGCGTTTCGAAATTGAAGCTGGTTGCAATTCGCAATCTCACCAATAGATGCCGCTAAAACACACATTATACCTTGAAACAAGGGACAGAATAAAAGTGATGTAAAATTTCTTAAAGGGACACTCCACTTTAAAAAAAAATATATGCTTATTTTTTAGGGCTGAACGATTTGACCTAAAATCAAAACCTCGGTTAATTTAACATCTGACATCGGTTACGATTAATGAGCGATTATTATTATTTTTTGCCTCATAGTTCACTGGCAAGGTTTGTATTTTAAATATGCTCAGATATTAAAGGTGGAATATATTTTTCTACTGAAAGGGCATTTGTTGTTATCTTTTTGATTTTAAAATAATTAATTGAAGAGGAAAGTATTACTAAATAGACTTGACCATATGCAGTTGCTGCACATGTTATTATGCACAATTGATGAAACTTTCAAAATAGGAACTTATGAACCAAAGATTCATACATCCCACGTGACTAATTCTAGCCATAAGATACATACATATACAATTAGTTATATCCAGATAATGAGATGAGTGGCATGGTAATACACATTGTATCCTCCTTTACACGTTTCTTGTCTTCTATTCAGTTTTCCTGGGCTTTGCTGTTTAAGACCTTTACTCTCATCTATAATGTTTTTGGTGTTAATGTAGATTAGAAGTTCTCCCGTTCTCTCTATCTCTCTCTCTCTCTCTCTCTTTCACCTCTGCAATGTCGAATTAAACCTGCTTGCCTGCGACTTCTTGCGGTTCTGAGTTATGTGTTGACTTTACCCGTGACATAAACTTTTACGCGTCATGCAAATTTGCGGTAAAAACCTGATCGCGCATTCCGTAGTTTTATCACGGGGGCCCGCACATGCGTGACTACTTCGTTTTCCTTTGGCACTAGATGATCTGCTCAGTTAACACAGTGTTTGAGTTCTCCTCCATGTGTCTCTATGCTACTGACTGGAAGGGGCGGAGCCACGTAACCTCACACGCAGTATTATGTTTTAAAGGGAAAGTATTAACAGGATTAAAAACCGAAAATAACCGACAATAAAATAGGGTCGGTTAAAGTTTCTGAATTTCAGTTTCGGTTATTTTTCAATTAAACGTGCAGCCCTACTCATTTTCCAGCTCCCCTAAACTAGAGTTCTCAATGGACCTGAAAATTACAACCCAACCCGACCCGTGGCTTTTAAAGCCCGGACCCGATGTAACCCGTAGGGGTGTCAACAATAATCGATTAGGCGATGCATCGCAATGCGCGCATGCACGATTCAGCATCAATGCAGCAAAGTGCCATAATCGATTGTCACTGTTTATTTTCTCGAACCCGACCGGCCCGACCCTTTGAGAACTCTACCCTAAACATTAGTTAAAAATTTGATTTTTACGGCTTTGGAATCCATTCAGCTGATCTTCCGGTCTGGCAGTACCATTTTTAGCGTAGCTTAGCATAATCCATTAAATGTGATTAGACCATTAGCATCGCGCTACAAAATAACCAAAAAGTTTCGATATTTTACCTATTTAAAACTTGACTCCTCTGTAGTTACAGGGTGTCCTAAGACCGATTGAAAATTAAAAGTTGCGATTTTCTAGGCCGATATGGCTAGAAACTATACTCTCATTCTGGTGTAATCATCAAAGACTTTGCTGCCGTAACATGGCTGCAGCAGGCGTAGTGATATTACGCAGCACCTGAAAATAGTCCCCTGTTATTGAAAAGTAGCAAAGGGGACTATTTTCGGGCAGTGTGTAATATCACTACGCCTGCTGCAGCCATGTTACAGAAGCAAAGTCCTTGATAGAATGATAGAATTGTGCGCAACAAGATGTGTTTCGTGTTTTGTATTTCATATTATAAAGCAAATGAAAAAATACCAAATTTGCAATCACAGACATTATGATTAATTTAACAGAATTATTTTGTACAAGTACAATTTTCCTAAACTAGCAGAAAAATAGTTATTTCCTCCATCATTTTTGCTTCTGTGAGAAAAACACAAGCGTGTTCAGTTTGTTTGAGATTAAAATCGCAAAGTGGGTCTTTAAACCACAAATTTATCTGGCCTCTTTAGAGAAAACCAGTGCCGTTCCAATTTGGCTCTAGGGCAGAGTTTTTACAAAGGCTACACAGATAAAACCGAACAAAATAACCTCTCACCAACTATAGTCCTGAATATTCTCAGTACTTTGACTAAGATGTTTTTTCCGCATCCCGTGTTATTCAAATCACTCATCTCCGTGCAGACAAACAGGGTAGTCAAGTTACCTCTAATGGATTATTTGCATCACTTTAGGACTCCCTTCTCTGCGCTCAAGCTCCGTACATCAAACGGCACGTGGGGAGACGCGCACCCCTGCAGGGTAATTAACTGTACCCTCTCAGACCCTCCTCTATAAAGCACCTGCAGGCTTGACGGCACGCTCACAAAAGCCAGAGCTTAGAACTAATTCATCAAACCGGCCCTCGAGAAGAAACAAACAATGGCCGGTCGGGTGAGATGGTCCGGGTCTATTGCTGCCCTGCCAACTACATCCTTTTGACTCAAGGGTACGTAAAGTGGACCATTACACCTGCACGCACTCGAACCTCCTACGCCATGCTAAATGTTTATGGAAGATGCGCACATATGCACTGCTGCTGCTTTAGAAGAGCAGGGTTCAAGGGGTACGGGGACCCCGGAGCGAGAGTGTCGCTGTCGAAAGAGGGTTCAAGCTCCTCAGAGACTTGCTGTAAAAGAGTCAGGTATTAAAGGCAAAGGGCTTTGCGCTACTTTGTGTGTGGGTATAAATCACAGCCAGCCCTCACATGCAGAAGCTGTTTGTGCTGTGCTATTTACTTCCGCTGAGAAATAATCATTACCCTATAAAATGTGAAAGTGAAAAATGCAAAGGAGGCCTTTAAATAGGCACCGAACAGGATTATGAATGGCCGGTACAAACTCCCTTAAGACCGCAAGACTTTATTCCCCTTTGGTGCCTTATGGAAATGCATTCGCTTCTTACAAAAACAGCTTTTAGATGAAGCAGCAGTCGCAACACTTTTATTCAGTTACAGAATATTATAAGTTAATTACTTTACATACCGCTTCTTGAAATTTTATTGAGATTAATGAATTTTTTTTGTAATATATTATAATAGAAAACAATGTATTTGCATTGATATATGGAAATAAATGATCGTATTTTTTACTACAATATACAGTAAAAAATCTGCAAAGCTGGAAAAAAGCTTAAGCAAATTTGTTATGCAAGTCATTTTAAGTTTTTGACTGTTTAAAAAACAACTTGAAATTGTTTAACTTTATTTGTAAAGTTACATGAAAACATATGTTAAAATGACTTCCTTGAAAATTTGTTAATCTGGGGGAAAAAATTCAAGGCCCTGGGAAGTTTTTAGAAATATACATACATGGATACAGGTCATTGAAATGGCTTGAATCTATTTTATGCAAAAAGGTTTTTGGAAAAAAAATAATCCATATCATTCCCTGTGTAGTGTAGGATAATATCATAAAAAATTCTAGACTTTTTAAGCACACATGCTAAACTGTTTGCTTTAAATGCTTATATCTTCTGTATGCGAATGTTGATTCATACCAAAATGCTTTTTTTGCATAGTTGTGTTTGACACATGAAAACATCTCAGGTTATGTATGTAACTGTTGTTCCCTAAGAAGAGAACGAGACGCTGCGTCTACCTTGCCATACTTCCTGTGTCCCTGTAACGCCGTCTTTGGCAATATTTCAGATAGCGATATACTTCCTGGCTCCCGCATCACCCTGTCTTTGTCGTTAAGCCTCAACATTGGTTGAATTTGATATACACATTCAGACACAATTACCCTTGGAGGCGTCCACAAAATTGTCACTGCAGTGACGCAGAGCGAGTTCACTGGAAAGGGAACTGTAACAATGCATCTTAAAAGGTATCACGATGTAACCTTGCTCTCACTTGAAATGTGTCCCCACATTTAGTCCTTGAATTTGAGGGTATTGGACCTGGAAAGTCCTTGAAAGGTCCATGAATTTGAAGTTATCTAACGTGTGGGAACCCTGATATATGCATTTGTTTAAAGGGGTTTAAGTGGTGATTGTTGTTAAGAGTTTAAAGCAGTTCGATTTGAAAAGCTCAGATGCAAAACCCTTAAGTGCGCTGACATGTTTTCTTGTAAATTAGCATTTTTATCAGACTCTTAATGGATTCTGCCTACTGGTATTTCTGTATGG
Organism: Misgurnus anguillicaudatus; assembly: GCF_027580225.2. Lineage (NCBI taxonomy): Eukaryota > Metazoa > Chordata > Actinopteri > Cypriniformes > Cobitidae > Misgurnus > Misgurnus anguillicaudatus. The sequence continues at coordinate 9,719,980 of NC_073359.2, read as the reverse complement.
CCTGAGGGCCGGGATTAAGCAGATTTTAAGAAAAAGTATTTGATAAGTGTATAATATCATATGTGCCGAATGCATTCGTTTAAAGGAATAGTCTACTCATTTTCAATATTAAAATATGTTATTACCTTAACTAAGAATTGTTGATGCATCTGTGTGCGTGCACGTAAGCGCTGGAGCGCGCCGCGCCACTTCGATAGCATTTAGCTAAGCCCCATTCATTCAATGGTACCAATCAGAGATAAAGTTAGAAGTGACCAAACACATCAACGTTTTTCCTATTTAAGACGAGTAGTTATACGAGCAAGTTTGGTGGTACAAAATAAAACGTAGTGCTTTTCTAAGCAGATTTAAAGAGGAACTATATTTTATGGCGTAAAAGCACTTTTGGTAATAGCACTTTTGGTAATAATGCATACATTGGCGGGGCAATAAAGCTAAAATGTCTTTTATTCTAAAGTTTTTAAAAACAAAGAACTGCCACACTGGCTAGCTAACATTTCCTTTTTTTTCTCTTCAGCCAGAGTACTCATTTTTACACGTTTTTAAGGACAAGGCTTTTCACGTCAGGTGCCGTTGAAGATAAACATATTTGTACTAAATGCTGCACAAAATGCTTTCACTAGCCACGTGGTATTTCCGCAACTTACTGCGTACCATGTGAAACGGTCTTTAATGACGGCAGACGCTTTGAAGCGTAGTTTAGACATGGTTTTAGTGACTCTTTTGACCCAATTTGACCCCATTTTAATGTCACCCGGCTTCTAGTTTAACCTTAACAACCATGCTTTGCATAAAACAAGCAGCACTCTAAAAATATAGTTGTTTAAAATTAATTGCAACTAGTAAAATATTTAAATGAATGAAATGCATATTCATAAGGCTGAGCTTTCAGCACTCGCAAAGTTTTTTGTGTGATTTTTACTTTTTATTTTTTTGTAATAGCTATGCCACATTGTTACAAATCTTAAAGGAACAGTATGTAGGATTGTGGCCCAAACTGGTTTTGCAATCACAAAACTTGTGGCTAAAACTGGTACTGCAATCACACAACTGGTGGCCAATACACAAAATGACAACATAAACATCAGCTGAGGGCTGCAACTCCACTTTTTGAATGACAATATCCTGGCCGGACTGCGGTTGTCAGTGATATAAGTATTTGAAATGAAAATGATTTCTTAATGTCTAGTGATATATCAGGGCCATTTTATGATTATTTGATATAAATTTCTTACATACTGTTCCTTTAATGGTGAAGTTTTTCAAAGAGTTTATTTAACAGATAATTGATGAACAGTAGTTTATAAACAGCATTATTATCTAAATAATCTACAGGCTACACCCTAAATCTTCAAACTTGTTTCCTTCATTGTGACTTACGTTCATAGACTCACAGAGAGTTTATTTCCACAGTGTCTAAAATAAATGTGCAAATGTCCTTTTTAATTCCTGACTGTCTCATCATTAACTCTGTTCTCCTCAAAGACTCCAATGATCAGATGGCCCAAGCTTTGCTTTCACGGTAAAAAAAAAGGTTGTTCATTTCTTATAATCATGGCCACTACTTTACTGTATTCAGAAGCTCAAAGCAAGCTTTGATGTTTGCTTCATACCACGCTCCGCTGTTGGCCTTCTTCCTCACCCTTCATCCGCGCTCGGATTCGCCCACATCTGATTCCGGTCTATGTGAACACCTGTGAGCAAAGGCTAATTTAAGTCCAAAGCCAGTTAACATCTTCACTACTTGATCCACTTTAAAATCTCACTTTCTTGTTTTATCTTTTCTTTATCCATAACTGAACAGGAAACTGTAGGGAAACGTAGATATTAGGGGTGTAACGGTTCGTGTATTCGAACCGGACCGTTTCGGTTCAGGGCTTTCGGCACGGTGCGCACGTGCACCGAAAGCATTTTGTGTGCGCCTGTGCGGAACATAATACGTGCGTTTCCGCACGAACATATTAAGTGGCGGAAGTCTCCGTGTTCAGCGCAAGTCTTCTGTCAAACATATAACATAATTCGGCCCGCTGAAAGATTTTTATTTACTTAGTTGTATATCCGTTTGATTATTGATGTAAACGTTTACGTGTCGTATCTAAAAGCGCATGTTAAACGCGTGTCAACGCGCTGCTTTGTTCTTTCAAAAGTCCGGGAGAGGATGCACGTCTTTCGTTGCTACGCATTCATGAGACGCGCTTTCTGTGACAGCAAGAATAAGGAATGCGTGATCAGATTTTTCATCTGCACCTCACGTCAATCATATCATTGTCACAATGCGATCAGCTGGTCGGGACAGAGAAGAGCTGTAACCCGGGGTTACTCAGCTGTCACTCAGCTGCGGAGGGGTTCGTAAGTAAAGTCACAGCTTACATTGATGACACAAGCAAAGATTAGGAGAAACGTGCAAAAGATCAAAGATGGCTAGGTATGCAGCTCACTAATCTCAAAATGAGTGTATACTAAGTATATCATCATGTTGCTTGCTATGCAGTTACACAGAGCAGTAATATTATTTTTATACAGAGATGGTACATAGCCAATTCAATACTGTGAGTTAAACAATCCAAAATAAATCAAAACAGAAAATTTTTAGTGGCAAAAATGTAGGCTAATAGTTCATAAATGTATTCAGGAATTGAATTTGTTAGTTCAAGGTTTTAGTAGAAAAAGTTTAAGAGAAGGTTAAGATAAGAGTTACCTTCTGTTATAAAATAATGTAAAAAATAACTTTGCAGTAGTATTTTATTTATTATTTTTTCATTTTATATATATTTTATCTGTTATACTTTAATAAAGTGTTTAAAAAAGTGTAAACAAATTGTAAAAAAAAGTTTAAAGTAATAAACAACCTGCAGTTTAATGTTTGCATTTCTCCCTTACTGTACCGAAAATGAACCGAACCGTGGCTTCAAAACCGGGGTTCGCACCGAACCGTGATTTTTGCGTACGGTTACACCCCTAGTAGATATCAAGCAGAAATAGAGCATTCATGCTCCCCTTTCATGTGAAATAGACCTGTTGTGTTAGCTCGGCCATGGTAGTGCTATGTGATATTTTCACCAAAATCATGTGATTTCCTTATATCGTCGCTGCCCGATGAAACTCACGTATGTCCAAAATGGTTGCTTTTCAGGAAGTGGAAAAAACACCGTATTTCAAAAGCAGTTGAATGTAGCGTTGTCATACCTGGTACGACATCTTTACATGTAACCATATTCTTGCCAGTGTAATGATATAAAAAAGAAAAATCTCAAAATCGGCAAAATGGACATACGTGGTTTTCATCAGTGGCCGCCGGTGACGACTTTTTTCGAGGGCGCTCGATGCGAAGTTCATCACATGTATGTAGCCCGTCATGTGTGTGTGGTTCATAATTTCAAATGTGTTCTGCGCGTCGAGTGATCCTATGTGCATCACGTGTCTTGTCAAAATAAGTGCCTGCTGCAGACGTGTCTAAAGGGTTTATGATAAAAGAGACGCTAATAAGTTATTATTATGGGATAAAAAAACAAAAATCCTGAAATCATTACAATCCCTAGAATTATTATTGCTATTACTACCATTTTTGTACATACTATTACATAATATAATAATAATAATAATAATAATAATAATAATAATAATAAATTACTATTATTGTTATTACTATTATTATTATTATTAACACAAATATGTATTATTATCTGTTTAATTTATTATCATTATTGTTGTTGTTATTATTGTTATTGTTATTGTTATTGTTATTGTTATTATTATTATTATTATTATTATTATTATTATTATTATTATTATTATACAAGTATGTATTATTATCTGTTTATATTATTATTATTATTATTATTATTATTATTATTATTATTATTATTAATAAATATAATAATAATAATAATAATAATAATAATAATAATAATAATAATTATTATTATTATTATTATTATTATTATTATTATTATTATTGTTATTATTATTATTATTATTATTATTATTACACAAATATGTATTATTATCAGTTTAATTTATTATTTTATTATTATTATTATTAAACAAATATGTATTATTATCTGGTTTTATTATTATTATTATTACTATTACTATTATTAGTATTATTATTATTATTATTATTATTATTAAATATATTATTATTATTATTATTATTATTATTATTATTATACAAATGTATTATTATCAGTTTAATTTATTATTATTATTATTATTATTACACAAATATATATTATTGTCAGTTTAATTTAATATTATTTATTATTATTATTATTATTATTATTATTATTATTATTATTATTCGCTTATTATCATTGCTCAGAACAAAACCATCGTCACAATTGTTGTGTCTGTTTTGTTTTTGTTGTTTTGCTGCTTAACTAACTGTTGTATGTTTTGCACTTATAATAAAAAAGACCCTTGCGTTTGCCAGATACTCGCATAATCTCATGTGTAATCAAAGGTTACTGTTAATGGAGTGTCTTGCATGTATTTTGTGAACATGAGCGTTTCTTTTATCATAATCGGTTTTGACGCGTTTGCAGCAGGCACTTATTTTGACAAAACACGTGATGCATATGGTTCACATGACGCAACAAACACATATTTTGAATTTGCGCCCCTTGGATGAGCAGTCACAACAAGCCGCCACTGTTTTGTAATGAATTTAATGCACTTTTCTTTGCTCATTAAGTTTCCTGATCCCAAACTGGTTCATGATTGTTTTTTGTCTTGGTTGGACAAATATTAAAACATTTAATAATAAGAATCCTTATTTTTTATTATTTTTTTACTAAAATTTCTTTGTAGAATTAAACATTTTGAATTTACTTTGCTGTGATGTATGTTTTAAAATCACTTCAGCCTTCGGAGCATTGATTTGGTTACTTGATGCATATCTAAATTACCAATAATTTACGCATAACAAAGCTGCATTATTGACTTAAGATGGACACCTTGCATATACTCAAGTGTAAAAAATGCTGGAGTTAATCAATAAGATTAAACCCCAGCGTTGTATTTTATTGAGCAAAAGTTCATACTTAGAAAATAAGTAAAAAAAACATCATTTTAGCCTTAGTTTATAGAAAAGTAGTTAGGAAATGACGAAACAGATGAGATCAGGAAACGCTGCAAGCCAGATCAGGAAACGTTGCATCTAAATGGCCAATTCCTGTTTTTATTTCCCTTAATGCAGCAGGTAAAGAAACGTTTTTGCTGTATGTATCGTACATGCACAACTTTGCAGCAAGACTATTTGTTAGTCAGCTCCCAGGCCTCTATTTCAAGTAGGTTGCCTACTGTCATCATCGCACGTAATGGCCCTTTTGTCATGCGAAGCTATGTATAGCCGCTTTAGTTGTTGCCGCGGCCCCTTTTCAGTATGTTAATTTTACAAGGCACGCAGCTGGAGTACCACGTGTTACTCGCAGACGCCGTAAATAGCCGGTGGAAAAAGCGCAGATGAATGTTTCTCTAGACAGTTGGGTGTCGATGATGGAGAAGGAGTGTGTTTTGGGTGCGTGTGTGTTTGGTGTATACACTCATCTCGGTGTTTAGTCTGGAAAAGATGCGGCTTTTGTAATCTCTACCCTTTTAGTTTAGATGCTGGTGTGCTGATATCATGTGGCATCTTTAATCGATTCTGTTAATGAGGGTGTTGGTTAAGTCGTGATGGAAAGCGTCATTGCCCTTAAGTCAATTTGACACTGCATAGGTCAGTTGCTGCCAGCCAGTGTTTGAAAGTGAAAATAATTGTCAATGAGGGCAACCCGTCCCATATTGCCACTGGTAAATGTGACCTTTAATAATGTAAGTTAAATAATGCTATGTTTTAACTTTTAATCGACTTTCCATGTCGGCCGATGTCATCAAGCTTTCATTTTTCACCCACTTCAGATATGAGATGTTGTATAGAAGCTATGAGTGAGAATCTGTAGAGTATTATATTGATATCTATGTCATGTTTCCTGTAGCTGAACTGGTGAAGCACTGCATTAGCAGTGATGGGTTTGATTACCAAGGAACACATGTACTGATAAAACATGTATACCTTGAATGCACGCAAGTCGCTTTGGATAAAATTGTCAGTATTTCAGTGTTGTCAGGTTTTCAATACTTTGTTTGATCTCCTCTTACACTTTTTTTTCTTGTTGGATTTCATGTTTGGCTCTTTAAAGGTGCCAAAGAATGCATTGATACAATATGGAAATTGTTTTCTGACACCTAGAAGGTATATGACTTTATTAAGTGCAAAAATGATTCAGAGATTGTTTTACATATCCTATTACCTCATTTGAAAGGGTCAAGAATAATAATGTGGGGCTCTGCTCTGATTGGCTGTTTATCAGAGCGGCTCATTTCTGTAGCTCTGTGTGTGTGTGAAGCTGCTGACTCTTTGATCGCCCCCTGGTGGCTGGTTGCAGTACAAGTCATAAACCCGTTCTCTCCATGCAAACAAACATGACTCGTGTCAAAACAAAAAAAATTACACTTCGATAAAATTTTCCAAAAGATGGTATTGATCTCTTAAGGTAGTTGTTATTACGCTGATATATGTTAAATTGTTCATTTTAGTGATAAATTTCATTTAAGCTAGTAATTTGATGCTACAGAAACAGGGGCGTGTTGTTATATTGACATTTGTGATTAACAGCTACTCTATGTAGAGTGTCGGAGCTTCGAGGGAAGATTGAACTATTAATTTTTGATTTCTGTGTTTTAACACTGACAAAAAAAGTTTTTTTTAACTTACCTTGTTTTAGCAAGTTGAATTGGGCGTGCGAGCATTTGGATGGATGTTTAAAGGACAAGTTCGGTATTTTACACTTAAAGCCACTTAAAGTTTCCAAACGCCTCACAACCGTATATTCTTCCGCTGAGAGCTTGAATAATAGACACTTCAGCCCAGTTGGTGGCGATAATCCGCCTTTGGCAATTGCAAGAATACAAACAAAGTTCCCGGCGCTGAGTAATACCGCACAGCACATCTAATACAAGTCATGGGAGTTGGACAAAAACTACTATAAAACCTGTTGGAAAGCATCTTTTGCAGCGATTTTTGTGTGAGCCTATAACTGACCACTCGGTGAGTTTCACATCTTTGTAAACGAAAGTTTAATGCATTTTAGGAAGGATTGTTCCAGTGCACCTATATAGCCATTATAGAGGTGGGAGGTGATACAAGAAACACCGAAAATTCTCGGGCCAGCATCATATGTTCAAATTTCAGTCAAAACCGTTCTATTTCATCATAAACAATCTGAAAACAGGGCTTTAAGTGTAAAATACCAATTTTGTCCTTTAAAACCGTGGCTCCGCATATGTAAGTGCCATCGTCGTATTTTATGTTAATTTCATTACAATGAAAGAAAGAGGGATCGCGCCGTCCATCTTTTTACAGTCTTTAGTGTAAACAGACCTTATATGTTTCAGCCTGTATCAGATATTGGAAATGGACGTGTTAAGTTTGTGTTTTTTCAGTATGGACCTGCAAATGTAACTGTTACGTCAATAGTAGGGCTGTAACGATAAATCGTGCGTCCCATTAAAAATTGATTCTAAATCGCAAGGTCGCGATTCTGTTTCATGCACAGCTTGTGCGTGTACTACGACATTCGTTCAGTAGGAAGTCCTTATCAATCTAAAATCATTATGATTCGGAGTCGTTTATAAGATACATTTAAAAAAGCTAAAATCGTTAAACAAAATCATTTAAAATATTATTTATTATCATTTAAATACATGAAACTATTTGAAAAACAGCGATATAAATATTCCTCTAGACATTTCCTGGAACAGCGTTTGTAATGCTACTACTTCTGTGGCACAAAGGGAGTTTCTGCACAAGAGCGCCTCCTGACTTTGGGATGTGCCTGGTTTTACAATCTAATTCATTAAAATTAATTCATTGAGAAAACGCACATTTGCACGATTAATCGTTACAGCCCTAGTCAATAGTGGAACCTAAGTCTAAACGTTAGCATATAGCATTAACTAGCATATAGCGCTAACTCAGCCGTCAATACTTAGTCGGTGTTATGTTGATGTCTTTTTGCATTCACAAGGTTTGCATAAGAATGAGGAAAAAATTATGTTTGAGGCTAACAATATGTACAGAACTCTTTTATTCATCTATGCCTTGATAAATACAGTTTTACACTCTATGGCACCTTTAATATATCACAATAAGTAAAATATGGCAACTTCCATATTATGTTAACTATAAAGCTTGATAGTGGCCATCCCTGCGTTTGTTTCTGTAAATAGCCATACATATCCACTTTGATTTATTACTCGGATTCACGCAATCGTGTAAACAATCCTCTTTTAAAAGTAACACAGAGAAGACAGTTTTGTTAGTACAGTGTCAGCATGAGCATTCGCAAATCTACCGAGCACTGACTGCTGTCTCATGTTGTTAATTAGCACAGTGAATTATTCACCTCTGCCTCAGTCGTCATTACGAAATCTCGTAAAGAAAGAAGAACGTACGAATCTTTATGAAGGCTGAATGAGGGCAGCGTGTGTTTCATTGATATAAAATCTCATAATTACATACTCGTAGAGGTACTGTGTTAATAGTTAATTCCCGAGGGGTAATGCATCAGAATAATCCTTCAAACAGACACGAATTCAACTAAACTGCAAAAATGGCAAACAAAAACAAATCTTCAGCGAGCAACTGCCTCACACAAATCTTAGACTCAGGGTTGGTGTTTAATTAGTATTATTAACCTTCCCCAAACCGAGATGGTTTTATTTTGCCATGGTGACAGCTCCGGCACCATTTCTCCGTTCACCGGCATGAGGTATTTTAATTGGCTCGAGGCTCTGCGATCCACTCAGCCCTGACAACGCGAGGAGACGGACGTGCACCGTGGTGAGCGACATGTAAATGGCCTTTCTATGAAAGGAGTGTTTTTTTAACCCTCGCTTATATTCTTTCAGTACATCGAGGAAACGGCGAGCTTCCCTGAGCGGTGCGCCGCAGTGATGTGACAACTGAGCTATCATTAAAAATTTTGATGGCTGCCGCACGCACAGGCCCATCTCCCGGCTTGATGTAAAGAAAAGCATGCGGCCGTCTTTTGTAGTTGCTTTCTGTCACCAATGTGAGCTGAGGTCTAATTTATTCTTTCTTATCGTTGTCTCTGCGACAACACACCTCTACTGTATTTCACACGTGCGGACGTCTGCATGTTAATTTCTCTGTGGGTTAGTAAAATCTATGAATAGACCAGGCGCTCTATGAACAGAAGGGTTTAATGGAATTTTTGGTTTCAAGGTTAAAGTCTAATAATTTAATTATGAGATTAGGAGCATCAAAGTTGATTGATTTCAATCTTTGACATGATATTACTCAGCTAATATTAAAGATATCAAGGTTATATTTTCATAGAATGATCTTTACATGATCTAGGATGATTTTATGTATAAAACAATTAATCACAAAAAAATTACTACAGCTGGGTTTTTATAGACTGGGTCACATATTATGTTTCAGTAGTCTTGTAGTAGATGTCCTGTCAATCTCATGCTTAACTCTTTCCCCGCCATTGACGAGATATCTCGTCAATTAAGAGAAAACGCTTCCCCGCCAATGACGAGATTTTCCGTCTTTCCGCAATACCGCTTTTATCCACCAGGTGGCGCACTTCCGCAACTTATACAACCCGGAAGTATTGCCCTCTGACAAGCTGCTGCATGTCCGTGTCTGTTTAAAGATCGCTCTGAGTGGGATCTCTATGAAAAGTCCGTCACAAAAATGGAATTATCTCTGCTTTTTGCTCAAAATGTGGTGTTTTTGCAGAAACCTACCCATATTCAAAAGCTGATTACAAAAGAACTACTCAAGGTAGGATGAAACGGTTTTTTTTTGTTTGAAAGCAGAGGGTCTGTTCTTTCATTTGGTATATTGTATGTTTATATATCTGAAGAAGAACATTTTCTGGAAGGCATTAAACTTTCGTGAAAATCATGAAAAACGCTGGCGCTGGCTGGCAACTTTTTTAAAAAATGCTGGCGGTGAAAGAGTTAAAGGACTAGTCCATTTTCTTAAAAAATTTAAAAAATCCAGATAATTTACTCAACACCATGTCAGTCAAAATGTTGATGTTTTTCTTTGTTCAGTCGAGAAGAAATTATGTTTTTTAACATTCCAGGGTTTTTCTCATTTTAATGGACTTTAATGGACCCCAACACCTAACAGTTTTAATGCAGTTTAAAATTGCAGTTTCAAAGGTCTCTAAACGATCCCAAATGAGGCATAAGGGTCTTATCTAGCGAAACGATTGTCATTTTTGGCAAGAAAAATAAAAAATATGCACTTTTAATCCACAACTTCTCTTCTTCCTCTGGCTGTGTGACACGCCAGCGCAACCTTTTTGCGTAATGATGTCACGTGTTACATATATGAAACGCACATTTGCTGACCATTTTAAACAATAAACTGACACAAAGACATTCATTACAACAACATCGGAACGGTCATCTTTCTCCACACTTGTAAACACTGGGGTGTAGTTTCGCATATGCCATCCGTGACCTCTTGACGTGATGACGTATTACGTGAGGTCGCGCTGGCGCGTCACAGGACCAGAGAAAGACGAGAAGTTGTGGTTCAAAAATGCATATTTTAATTTTTATTGCCAAAAATGACAATCGTTTCGCTAGATAAGACCATTATACCTCATTTGGGATCGTTTAGAGTACTTTAAAACTGCAATTTTAAACTGCTTTAAATCTGTTACGTGTTGGGGTCCATTAAAGTGAGAAAAATCCTGGAATGTTTTCCTCAAAATAACATAATTTCTTCTCGACTAAACAAAGAAAGACATCAACATTTTGGATGACATGGTGGTGAGTAAATTACCTGGATTTTTTTAAGTGCAACTAAACCCCTGTTCAGATCTGACTCCACCCACTGGCAATATTTGAAAAATGAAGAAAAGTGGGCAGACCCCAACGGAGATAGAGGGGACGAACTGAGCTTGTACGAAGGGTGTGGGGAGATCGTAACAAGGGCGTAGTGCTTACGTAGGGTCGTACCACTTGCGTCACGCGGTACCGCAACATTCAATAGGAAAATTCAACTGCAGTAGCCACCGTTCAACCTGAAGAGGGCAGCACTGAGACGTTTTAACACCATATATTGTAGCATTGAAACACTTTATAACCAAATGTCAAAAAAGTTACTCAAATCAATGAACAGCACTAATAAAGCCCCATTCTTACAGATCATTAACTAAAAAAATTTGGTTTAGGGTTTAGTTACTCTTTAAGAAAATGGACTAATCCTTTAATACCATAATCTTGAGTGTACTAAGTATTCGGACAGCATCATATTTGGTTACGCATACAGTAAAATGCTTTGTATCGTTACTACATCAATAACTTCCCCAAAGTTGTTCGGTCACTTCGATTGTATTGTCTAACAAAACGCATAACCCTTTCATCTCACAATCAGGTTTTAACAATAGAATATTCCTATTTAATTTTAAGCTTGTCCAAGACTTTTTGACAGGTCTCATTAACGCGAGGGGTGTCGTGTTCTCAACTATCGGGTTCCTCGGACGAGGTGACGCTGGATGGCCGTTTCCTCGGCAGCGACATGTGAACGTCAGGAGCCTAATTCTATTACCAGATTCACACATTCAGCTTCAGACAAATCCGAAGGCCGAGATTATTAAACGCATGGGAGACGAAGGGGGGAGGATTCTGTATGATACAGGGGTTGGTTGATGTATCTTATTTTGTGTTTGCTTGGCAGGGGTGTACAGGACTGAGCTAAGACATGATGGACGCCCAATCACAAGGTCAACAGCCTCCAATGACAGTATTACAGCCACAGGTATGAATGCCGGTTACTTTTGTCATTTTGCCTCACACATAAACAAAAAACTCGCATATGATTACAGCCTAGCCGAACTTTCTTTGTAATCTTGAATATATATAAAATATATATTTATATTTTAGTCTACAAAGCGATTTTAGTTTTTTTCAGTCTACCGATCCGACTCGCCACCTGCTTGCTTAGCAGCATGTAACGTGATCTCGTCGCCCTCTTCCACATCCACATCTGCCCCTGTCAAGTCTCCCCGTGTCTGTCAATCCACCTGCAGAGAGACAGGCGGCGGTCTGCTCTGGCTGTCTCTCCGCTGTGCCGGGTGAGAGGTGATAATGAGATTCTGCTCTCTGCACAAGCAGCGTTTCCTGCACACAGGAGCCATCATGTGTTTCTCCACCATAATGCCAGAGACAGAGGTGTTGAAAATCTGCTGCTTTTAGCAGTCTTTTGCTCTGTCTCTCTCTCTCTCTCTCTCTCTCTCTCTCTCTCTCCCTCTCTCTCTCGCTTTTTCTCTTTCTTTCTCTTAATCCCCCTTTTGTCATGCTTTATTTTTAAACCTGGACTAACTCGCTATAATCATCTGGGGCCAGTTGTTCAAAAGTAATCCATTTGGATTTTGGCTATCGAATGAGATCAGAATTTAAAAATGGGTTGCTCATAGCAAAAAAAATGGATTCTGAATTTGGATTGGATCACAAAATCTAATCTAAGTTTTGATCTGGATCAAATCGTCACTTTGTGTTGTGTAAAACATTTTAGTAAGATTGGGATTTGTTTCATCACAAAAAGTAGGATTATTCTGATCCCAGCAGAAGGTTGGATTTCAGGAACAAAATTGTAATAAAACTTCTAAAAAGTTTTACTACAACTTTTAGGGGCGGTTTCAGGGTTTCCCGCAGAAAATTTATTAGTTAAGGTGGTAGGGTTGGGCGGGGGGCGGTGCCGGGGACGTGACAATCAAAGGGGCGTTTGTACGCGTTGCACGTGAAAAGAGCTCCGGCTCTTCGATCCAGATTAAACTTTGATCCAGATTAAACTTTTGGCCCCTGACTTTATAATTGGATTTCACATTTATTTGAATAGCGCTTTTCACAGTTTACACTATTGCAAAACAGCTTTACAAAAGGATATAATGTAGAATACACATAAAACACAACAATTCTGAAAATTTCTCTTGGGTCATCTGATGGAGGCAGGATCCAGACTGGAGCTGGCGTAATCCCTAGAAACAGAAAAGCACATAGAGAAAATGAGCGTTGTTGCTGTTCATAGATTTTTAGGTAGAGAATAGTTATTGATGAGTTATTTTAAGCCTTGTGATTGGTTATGGGTTATATTTAATTATACCACAGGGCTGTTGAATGCTTTATTCTGATTGGTTGAAAAATGTTCCATGGGTATGCATTATTTTTCAATATACGCACACATGACCTGTCAAATATCTTAAAATAACCACCAGAGGAATGTCTTAACAATGTCTGTAGTAATATGCAGAATAATTGACTTTGGTCCTTTTTAATTATTTGAAAATAAGGCACACCTGCGATATAACAGCAAGACCTGAATTGGAGTGACGTTACACTGCGGATGTGCATTATGTAAGGAATAATTGATGACGGCTGTTAATTTATTAGAAAATAATGCACACCCAAGGTGGTAATGCAGCACGAGGCGAATCAGGTGTACGTTATTTTCAAATAATTCAAAGGACCAGAGTCAATTATTCTGCTTGTCACGGTTACCACAAACATTGCTCTGGTGGTTATTTTAAGACACTTGACAGGTTAGGTGTGTGGTTTACAGAAAAATAATCAATTCTAGTGGAACAATTCTCAACCAATCAGAATAAAGCATTCAACAGCAATGTGGTATAATTTCAAAGAATTCAAAGGACCAAAGTCAATTATTCCTTACTTACAAGGCTGATCTGTTTATTAGGAATGTGAATTATTCGGAATTTGGATGTCACAAGGATTTTGTTTGCAATTCTCGGTAAAATTTTGTAATCTGAATTCAGTTCTGGTGTTCAGTCATTTATTTAAATTAAATGGAAATTTCCAGGTTTACGATGTGTAAGTGTAACATTGACCGGTTGTATTTTCACAAAGTTTTTGATTTGTTGAATACAGCTGAGTGCTGGGAACTTCAGGTCCGCTGTCATCTTAAAAAAAAAAAAAAGATTTGACGTTAAAGGAATAGTCGTCTCATTTTCAATATTAAAATATGTTATTACCTTGACTAAGAATTGTTGATACATCCCTCTATCATCTGTGTGCGTGCACGTAAGCGCTGGAGCGTGCTGCGACGCTTCGATAGCATTTAGCGTAGCCCCATTCATTCAATGGTACCATTTAGAGATAAAGTTAGAAGTGACCAAACACATCAACGTTTTTCCTATTTAAGACGAGTAGTTATACGAGCAAGTTTGGTGGTACAAAATAAAACGAGCTACATTTTATGGCGTAATAGCACTTTTGGGAGTACTTCGACTCGGCGCAGTTACACTCTCCCTCTCCCATTATGAGAGTGATAAGGGGAGCGGACTTTTCAGGCGAGTCGAAGTACTCCCAAAAGTTCTATTACGCCATAAAATATAGTTCCTCTTTTAAATCCGCTTAGAAAAGCGCTACGTTTTATTTTGTACCACCAAACTTGCTCATATAACTACTCGTCTTAAATAGGAAAAACGTTGATGTGTTTGGTCACTTCTAACTTTATCTCTAAATGGTACCATTGAATGAATGGGGCTAAGCTAAATGCTATCGAAGCGTCGCAGCGCGCTCCAGTGCTTACGTGCACGCACACAGATGATAGAGGGATGTATCAACAATTCTTAGTTAAGGTAATTACATATTTTAATATTGAAAATGAGTAGACTATTCCTTTAACACTCAAGGTATTTTTGTAGCAGTAAAATTCACCATGAAAACTAAAGAGAATGACTTTTACAAGGCTGAAGGATTATTCTCAAGTTTCCAAGTTTAACTCTTATTCCCTCCAGTAAAAAAATACAGAAATGCTTAAATCCTGAATTGTGTATGCAATCACGCATACAAGTTTTCCCGTCGATACCATAACTTTACGTCTCTGCGGTTTGATGGATATGCATAGAAGATACGGGATAAGTTGGTAAGACTTGCATATTTGATGGCGCATTTGCTCTCTGAGCGAGTGGGAGGGCAAGATCTTCAGATCCGGTTTTAATCGCCACGGCGGATTTTTCGTCAGAGCAAAATCCCTGTGTAAAGCAAGCCGAGCTTTAAATACTCAAGCAGATGGAAGAGGAGCACGAGTACTAGCAGGGTGAAAAAGGTATAAATATTGCATGGGTTGGGCCTGGAGAGAGAGTTTGATGAAAAGGATGCGAACAGGATCTCCTGCCTTGTTCCTCCCCGCCACGTTGATCCCCCTCCAGCACCCACCAACCAACACCACCAAGCCCGTCTTGCTACTCCACCACGTCTTCAGAGCTTGGGTTGTCCTTTCCCTGGCAGCCGCTGGCAGTGTTGTGCTGTCAGCTCACACCTAGTCTCCACACTGCTGCCACCCCGTCCTCCGTCATTCTCTACCTCCTATCTCACGTTCCTTGTCATGGCGCATTTCTCTTTTACACTTGTGTCACCAGCGGCCAACCCTCCATCCTTTACTGTTGCTCCTGTGATGTGTTGTCCCTTTGAGTTATTACCCAGCATGCTTTACTGCAGCTACCATTCCCTCTGACCTGTCTTTATATCGTGTGCTTATTTTCTAACCGAAGCACATCGAAACAAATTTTTTATTTGAATGCTAAAAGTTGGCAACTTTAGGTATATTTGGTGGCTGCATAAAAAAGCACCTCCACCTGTTTCCCTGCGTGTTATTTTGGTTTTCTCCTTTTGCCAAAACAAGCCCTTGAGCTCTCGCCCCACCCGCAAGCCGTGATATGTACAAACCGCGTCACGCCGTTGTGGAGTGACCCCGGCGGTAGTCGAGATCCTCGGCTTCTGCGGTTCATCTTGTGTCAGCTCGGCGCTCTAAATTGTGTGACAGCGCACAGCCACGGATGAGACAAGCTGTCAGTCAGGGCGCCCCTACTGCCCTTTGAAGGCGAGGCCAGGGGGCAAAAAGGTGCCGCAAATGGCCTGTGAAGTTTACATACACTGCCCACTGCTAAACAGATTACCTCTAATGAAGTGTCTGGAGCTCAGGCCGCATCAGGCCTAATCCTGGCTGGCAGTGCATCCCTTCGGCTGCCAAAAAAGCCGCCACCCTCTGGCCTCATCCCGCCGCTATGCCGTTCGCCCTTGCGTTGGGAGGTGCCCGTCGTTAATCAGGCCGGACAGTGTGCGAGCTGACATGCAAATGTAGGTCATTGCATATGTAAATGTGTGATTAGCGAGCCGCATGCCAGAACACATTAGCTCGACTTTGCTCTCAGCATGCGCTTGTCATGCTGCTTTAGAGGCTCATGCTAACATTTGTCAAGCGACCATGCGGGGAGTGAAAGCAATGCCTTGCCCCTGTGTTGACCATGCATCGCTGACCAAACCCTTATTAATACAACACATACATTCTATATATATAAATATGTATATGTGTGTGTGAGCCCATGTATATAGTGTATGTATATTTATAATCACACATTTCATGGTACTGCTGCAGTTTATCTATGGATTTCTTCTTATGGTATTATTGAAAAAAAATTAAATAACAAATTCTCTATTTGTTACACACTATGTATGTTACTAGTTTTCAGTTTTGTGTTCTTTTTTCATGAAAAGCTAGACAATGCAGCATTGTAAAAAAGCTCTCTTTTAAATAAATGTAACACATTAAGTGTTTCCCACAGGATTTCAAGAGACTGTAGTGTGATGACGTCACGTGTCAATTAGCATATGTGACGTCATAACGTCATGTTTTACTTTGATCTGTCACATTATATTGCATTTTAACACAACTGAATGCTATTTTTAACATTTACGAGAGGGCTGGGCAAAAAAAAATTATTTTTCGATTAAACGTTTTTTCATTCATATATATTTCCGCAAACATTTAATGTAAGATTAACCTTAATCTAATTACTAGTCTTCTTCACTAGATGTCACCCTCTTTTTTACCTTGCGCGATGTTACCAAGGAGTGAGAGGCAAGTCTGTCATTCATTCATTCAGTGCTTAAAATGGCAGTTTCAGGTGACGTTGATGCCACCTTCACATAAAAAGTCAAAAGTATGGAAGCTTTTTAGATTTCACAAGCAAGACTATCTATATTCATTGAGTTGAATCGAGAGTTGAGTATATACCGGCTCGAGAACCGGAACCGAAAATCGAACCGAGAATCGAAGTCGAATCGATTTGATAGCTTACGAATCGAAATGAAACGATCTGGAACATCTGAATCGAAACACAGTCCTATTTACGAGTGATATTTTTATTGTATATCGCGTATAGCGCAGACAATTTGGTGCAAATTTAGCAATATGAGAGAATACGCTGTTGCTGTTACACAGAGTTACGAACAAAATTACAGAACACATGCGCGGGCATACCACATCATAGGTAGAGAGAGAGCTCGCACACAGAGTCACAGCAAGAGAACGGGTATGTGTGGGAAACGCTACTGCTAACCTTTCGTTAAGTCATAATGACCTCGATCAGCCGTCTTCTCTGTCAGAAACATTCGTGATTGTTGTCGTTTACGCGAAAAAGAAAGTACAAGGAGGAACGCGAGTTAAAATACTTTTCACTGTAAATGCGAGAGAGGCGCGCTGCACACAACATGAGAGAGAGGAAAGGGGAGGAAGGCGGGCTGAGTGCTCGCTACAATGAATTAAGCTGTTTTAAATAGTAAAATAAAAATGTACATGGGAATTATGAAAAATGTATTTGTGGCAGCCAGTGTTGATTCTGTGGTGGGCTGCCACAGATGAATCAATGTATGGGAAACACTGAAAAGGCGTCATGAACTGTACATACATTTTTTTAAAAATTAGTAAGTAATAGGCTTTTTTCTACCCTGATTTTGATCCTCTATTTTAACTCTTTACCCGCCATTGACAAGTTAACCCGTTTTTTGGCAATCCGTATTATATTATCCACCAGGTGGCGCTCTTACCCATTTTATAAAACCCGGAAGCAAGTATGTTTTAAAGATCGCTCTGCATCTGATCTCTATCAAAAGTCCTTCACAAAAATGGAATTATCTCAGCTTTTGCTCAAAATTTGCTATTTTTTAAGAAACCTACCTGTATTTAAGAGGTGATGAAAAGAGAACAAATTTTAGGTTGTTTGAAAGCACAGGGTCTGTTCTTTCATTTGATATATTTCATTTAAATTGCACGTTGTAATTATTTTAAAAAGTGTGGATATTCTCCTGCAGAGGCAGTCTTTTGCATTACTATCAGGGGTGTAACGGGTACACAAAATGTATAATTCGGTACGTACCTCAGTTTTTAAAGTCATGATTCCCTTCCCTTCAGTTAGGGGGAACATCAACAGTTTACATACAGTTTACGTTATCTTTAAACCGTTTTTAAAGTAAAACACCTGCTTTGTTTAAAAAAAAAACGAATAATTAAAACATGAGGGAATAATGGATATTTGCATGCAACTTTGCAATGTTTGTCCCGGCTTCAGGGTTTCCTGATTGGTCACTGTACTGGACCTGACATTGATGAGCTGCGCTGCCTGCAAAAGTTGATATTCTTTTCGAAACTTGACACGGCGTCTTAAAACGCAACGCTCGGGCACGAGACGCAGCAGATACAAGATACAAGATATGCGTGTGACGTCCAAAGATGTCTGTCTAGTGTGTGTTTAAATACAAAAGCAATGGAAAAGTAGTGCATTGGAATGAAAAAAAATGCATTCGCTTTTAGCGGCTTTGGCTTTGTTGTCCGCCTTTGCGATATTTAAGTATATTCTAGAGTTGTGCCGATAGACAATAGTATAGTTTATCGATAATGGTCAGATATATGGCTGATAGCGATTAGTTATTATTATTATTTCATCAAAGTTTGACATTAACATGCGCATTGTGTGCTTTTCCTGGCATGAGAAGGTTTGTGTGCTTTACTTGCGCAAGATAGTTTGTAACGTGCGGATTCCTTCTCGCACGCACCTGGACTTGTAATGCGTGAATCTTAGACTCTTGCTCAGACCTGAACGTGTTCGGCACAGATTCCTTTTAGCACCTGAACTTGTAATGCGCATGGCTCTGACATTTTCTTGCACTAGCGAGGTTGTTAGGCGTGCAGGGGTTTAAAACCAGCAAGTGTGTTGTTCCCACTCCCTGGCACAAAGGAAATATCAGCGCCTGGGCTTTATGATGCGCTTGGATTAATGACATCAGTTTTAAGAAGGTTGTGGTCATGACAGTGTTGCCCTTAAGGGGGTCGCACACCGGCCGCGCAGCTCAGCGCCGTTCTAAAAAAATCATATAAATTATTTTCTATGAGTATACGCGCACCCGCGCCGACCAGCTTTGACTCAGGAAGTTGCTCAAATCCCTGTCGCGCCACTCACATACTTTAACATTAAATAACATCATATTTGTCCCAAATCATTAACGATTAACATTGGCTGCTAACGTATATTTTGCATTTTGAAGTAGACGCTATCTGACGAAGCTCGCGCTATTTAATGTGGACTTCCGGTTTACGATACCTTCGAGTTGTCCTAGACGTGACTCGACGCGACGCTGAGCTGCGCGGCCGGTGTGCAATCCCCTTTAGAGTAAATCAGCTTCTTTTTCAGTCCACCAATCAAGTGACTTGTCATAAATGAGTACAATATGAACAAATAAATAAATGAGTAAACTATTGCCCCGCCCCCCGATACTATTCTGTATCGTGATCTCACAGGCTGACGATAGGAGGATCTCAAAATGTGGCATATCACCCAAGACTAGTATGTTCTGCACGTAAATCAAGCCTACTGTTAATGATTGCATTCGGTATGAATATCTTTACCTAATTACTATGACGTCATAGTCACACACTTTTTATAGACCAGTTCAAATGATGTAAACAACGCTGGTCCAAAAACACTTCCTGTTACAGTTTGTGACAGTTATTTTTTTATTTTACATATATTATTATCTTTAAGATGTTTGTTTAACTTCAGTTAATTCAGGTTTATATGTTCTGTTGGTTTATTTTATCCCAACGTTTATCTAGTGTTAAAAAACGGAAACAGGAAGTGCTTCTGGACCAGTGTTGTTTACATCTCTTGAACTGGTCTATATTCTGACCGCGGTTTAAATAAAAACGTTTTTGAAATAAGAAGGAAGTGTGGGTGGTTTTGAAAACTTTTATAGTATAATTACCTCTTTACTGTCAAAAGATCAAGAAAAAATTGGATTCTCAGTTCACAACCCCGTTAATATAAGATGTATTATATTTAAAATATTACAAAACATGGGAAAAAATACACCACACTGATTTTTCCTTTATCCATGTATTTAGATTTAAAACCTGAAATAAAATAACTTGTGAAGGGGTTGCCATTAAAAATTTCTCAAATATTTCTGGAGTTGTTCCTGCTATTGCATTTAGCAAACCAAATGCAAATGTCTTATTTCAGTTTCGTTTTTTTGGATTTGACACAAAGTAGTGTTGCTGGGAAACGTGGCATCTTAGATATTAGGTTTATACAGTATGACTAAATGTAGTCTGATCCAGCTTTCTCTCTTCACTGTTGAGTTCTTCTGCTGCACCAGATGTGTCCCTGGAAGAAGAGGCTGAGAGCGTGTTGTCACATGGAAAAACAAGCTACCTCAGTGTGTTAATTGGATGGGGCAATTCTTTGGCTCACACCTTTTTTTCCTTTAAAGCTGTCAAGTTAGAAAACAATGAAATTCTTAAATTGGTCGCCCTTTGATCCACATCCGCCCCTCCAGCATCTCGCCAAGTTTCTCTGAATTTATTCTGTGTATATCTCAGACAATAATAATAATGTTGATGGATGTGACAGATTGTCCGTACAGTATATTGCAAGAAAGACGCTGATGCACCTCATTCAAATTGAACTGTTTTTAGTTGGTGTGACTATCTTAAAAAATGAACATTTCAAGTTGTTTGGATAAGCTCAAACTTAACTTTATACCAGAATATCAAAAAACATAGTAATAAATTATCATTTTATAAGAACCTGAAGAGTCTTCACTTAGTTATTATGCTATCATATGTAACCGGTATCTAACCTTTCACATGGTACAACAAGGGTGCTATTTTTATATTCATTTTTTTATCTTCAATGTATTTTGCCTTCAAGGATGTCTTATGGCCATCTCCAGGTAGTTCGCCACAAATGATGTTGCATTCCACTATCTGTCACCTTCGGTTGCCAGAGCGTTTTTGGGATTTACACAAGAAAATCCTCTAAAGGTCAACCTGTTAATTTATTTATTTGCTCGCACCATTTCCGTAGGGCTTATTGCGGGTTTTGTTTAGATTTTTAATTTTAGAGCGCAAGTGTCAAGGCGCCACAAGAATTCTTAAGAACCCCCGAGGCACTTTGTCACTAACTGGTGCAGCATAAGTCACTTCAAAAGCAGAAATGTCACGAAGGTCTGATTCATCTAGACAGTATATGGCAAAGACTCATATTGTGCTTGGGATCCAGCATGGATGCTTAATGTTGATTTGTTCTCACACTCTCTTGTCCTGACATATCGCCCTAATGACACCTATCGCAAATGCCCCCGAGAGCTTGGTTCCTTCTGTTGGCACATCAACAAAAACAAACACAATGGCCGATCTGTGGAGACACTTTAAATTTAAGACAAATCAAAAAGCTCAAAACGAATGCGTCTGATGTGCATTTCTTTTTCTTTTTTTCAGAAAATCCAACAGGATGTGGGCTATAATAATTTAGCCAATTTTGCCATTGGAAAGAAGATTGGAAGAGGACAGTTCAGCGAGGTTTATCGTGCCACATATATACAAGATCATACTCCAGTAGCTCTGAAGAAAGTACAGATAAGAAATAATTTCTTAAAGATTTTTTTATAAACAAGTTGAAAGAAAAGATTCACAGAAATTAATCAGATTTCGAATTGTATTGTAATTTAGAGTAAATATGCGACCCTGCCAGTGAAAACCCAGCTAAAGTAATTTTTAGTTTATTGTTTTCTATATAATATCATCCTACATAATGTAAAGAACATTCTGTGAAAAAGTAAACTTACACAGTTAACTAATATTTCATATTTCTTGTAAATTGCGAAAGTTTTAATTACAGTTTACATGTCACTGAATATATAAATATGCTGTTGTTGTTGCATGTACACAGCGTATAACCAGCAGGTTTTAGTGATGCACCGATGTATCGGCCTCCGATATTTATCGGCCGATTTTGTATGAATTTGAAACCATCGGCATATCGGCAATAGCACGAGAAAGGCCGATACCGATTGTTTATTAATTAACCGCATAAAGGCAATGAATTGCATGTCTGTTGTTCAATTAAAATGATTTAATGTTTGGGTGTGCACTAGGGCTGTTCCGAATACCATTTTTTGAGCTTCGAAGCTCTAGTAGAAATCAAATCAAACATTCAAAGCTTCGGAAGGAGGGACTGAACATATTTTTCTCTTTAATAAAGGCAGGAATCTGTGTGCGTATGTAGCGGCGTGCCTGTCACGCGTGCTGCGAGAACAGCATTAGTGAAACAAAACACGAGCAATACTTTTAATAAGGTAGCCTAACATTTTTTCTAACAAACAAACACTCCCGTATCAGAAATTAGAAACATAGTAATTACTGATAACGTAAAGGGTAGGCCATTTAAATAAAACAACGAAAATAAATGAACGAATGAATGAAGTTCAACAAACTGTAATAAAACAGTAGCATACTTTCAAAATCAAGTTTATTTACTAACACTTACACCATCCAATATGTTTTTTCATCAGTAGAACAATATAGAAGATATTTTGCAGAAACCCCAGGCCAGTGCTCCGTCATGCAAGTCAACCGATCCGCCACTTTTAGCATATAACGTTATATCTAATACAAAAGTAATCCCCCATAACTCCGTGTGACATATTGACGTCTTGTGAAGCAAATCAATCAGTTTTTGCAAGAAACTGAACGTTATTTACAACACTATTAGCGTGAATGCCAAAGCAGGAAGCCCGCTTTCCATTTGAGGCGATCTCTTCTTCTACTGGCTGCGTTTGTTGGCTGTTGGCTATGGATGTTGGTCTCTCTGCGCCATCTATAGAGCGGGAGCGTGAAGCGCACTTCCTGCTTGGCAAAAGCTCTGCATGAACGCTGTAAAATATATATATATATATTCGAATCTCAAAACTGAAAATCGAATGTCAACCAACGGAACGAATATTCGAACATTCTGGTCCAGCCCTACTGTGCACTATACTTAAGCACCGACAGAAAACTTTTGTTGAGCTGGCTCAAGTGTCTTAGACAATAAAAGAAACAGACTGCACTTTAGTGGGGCAAGAAGTCCAGCTTTTTTTGAAGTAGCAATATTTATTCTCTGTTTAAAGCAATAGCACTGGCATTATTTATGTTTATTAAAGAAATCCATTATATGTAAAAAAAAAAAAATTGTTAATGTTGTTAATAAAAGAAATGCTGAATAGCAAAAACCACCTTTGAAGGTTGTCATGTTGTCTTATTATATTTGTTTTAGCTTAATTTGTGCCTCTTATTATGTTGGTCAGTTGAATGTTAATTAGATACAATCCATGTTCAGTAAAAAAAATTTGATGCAGAAATAAACTAGCTAATAGACCAACTGTATAGTATTGTATACAAGTGTTTAATATCGGTATCGGCATCGGTATCGGCCAGAAGTTGTCTGTTTAAATCGGTATCGGTATCGGCCCAAAAAAATCCTATCGGTGCATCCCTAGCAGGTTTCCTTAACACGCTGTGTTTCACGTAACTTTAAACAGTGAAACTAGTAGCAGGGGTGCAAACTTGTCACCTTTCGGCGAAATTTGCAGTTTTGAATCCAAAATAGGTAATTCTTCTGATTCGTCTAGATCCGATGAGTTTTTGAAAATGAGGGGGGTCTGCGTCAGGGTTGCAGTGAATGACATTATGAAAATCATTTCCAGCTATTGTGGTAATGATGTCAAATCGATGTCAAATCAGCCTGGAAAAAACAAGCGTGTCGCACCGCGTGCGCTTTGCTTTCATTATGAGCGTGCATACCGCGCCTACATATGAAATAACGAACTTGAGCGCGCAAAAGATGCGAAATGTGAATCGCCCGGAAGAGGAGCGTGCAATAATTATTTGTTTATGTGTACTGAATAATATGAAATACAAATTTCTGTATCATTTAAAAAAAATGTGTTTTTGTTCACATTAGTAAATGCATTATTTACTTACAAAAATAAACAATATATTGTATATAAGCATTTATTTATTCTTGTTTATGTCATTACAGTAATTGATGTTAGTTTGAGGTGCATTAACTAATGTTAACAGTTAAAAATTTGATTAAAAATTAATAAAATTTACTATTAATAAATAATTGATAAAAAATATTCAAATGAAATACAAATAATTGCACCCCTGTAGTACTTTGTGTAATCTGATATCTAAGATTTTGGCATAGTCAATGTGGTAAGAAAAAATTATTACGTAGTGACTTTCACAGCAACGATATTGTTCATTGTATCTTTATCGTTATATTTGTGGTGTGAATGCCGCTATTCTCTTAAATATAAAACGATTTTTAAAACTTTTTTTATCGTACGGGCCTTTAAGCCTTGATTTCACTGCCCGGGTCTCATATATGCCTACAATATTTAGCACATAAAAATTTAACCACAAAAGCAAATGCATATTTGAGTTTCAACGATATTCTAACAATGTAAAACAATAGAGCAATAATGGGTCACACATTATATTAGGTGTCTTTAACCACTATATACTTAACTCCTTCCCCGCCATTGACGAGTTATCTCGTCAATTAAGAGAGAACATTTCCCTGCCAATGACGCGTTCCTGACGAGTTTTTACGCAAATCTGTAATTCTGCTATTATCCACTAGATACAAAATGTATAAAATACGACGCAAAAACCAATTCAATTAATTTTAAACTCTGTGTATGTTTTGATGATCGTTCTGAATTTGATCTCTTTCAAAATTCCTTTACAAAAATGCAATTATTTCAGCTTTTTACTCCAAGTTTTGTATTTTTTAAGAAACCTACGCATATTTAAGAGGTGATAAAATAACAAATGAAGATAGGATGAAACGTTTTCCTCCATGCAGCGATTGTGTACATACATTGTACTTACATTTAAAGTCTCTATAAAGTTTCTTTAGTTTATTACATAATTTTTCTTATGCAAGTAAACTGTAGTTAAAAGCACCTAATATAACGTGGCACCCAAAATTGAGTGGACCAACTAAGAAAGTTTTATAACACAAATAGCTGCGTTTCCATAAAAGATTTGCGCATTTTCTAAATGTCGACAAAAATGATTTTAAAATATGGCATTTCCATAAACCAATGTTATGCAACTTAAATTTAATTAAATATAAATAAGTATATCCAAAAATCATGGTGATGGGTGTATTCGACTTCATACGGTATCGCAGAGACCGACATGTTGATGACATCAAAATACCACGAGAGCAACTCGAAAGTGCACAGAGCTGTTAACTCGTGAATCGCTCTTGCTGTATTTTGTTGGTTCTTGTGATGCCACATGAAGTGTTTCTTCTGTCTTGTCCAGTCTTTTGTGTTGTCCTCCAACCAAACACACTGTACAATAATTGATTACAAAAATATCATGTGACTTTCACGCACGCCAAGTGACCTGTAAATACGAGAAAAAAATGCAGTTTTGCGATACATTCTTTTTTGGAATTGCCTTAAAAACCACCTCACCTTAGTGTAAAAATGTTTTTTTTTGCGATATATGGAAGTTTATTCAAAATTGACGTGTTTTCAATTTGAAGGGTTATGGAAACGCAGCAAATGTTTGTTGGGATTTTATGCATAATACAGCCATCAGATTATTTGCATGTCTTTAGCTTTAACTGAAGCAAGCATCTGATTGGCTCTGCAAGTGTTATAATTAAGATTGAATCTGTTGCTTGTCTCACCACACACATAAATAGACACAGCTATCAGAAAAAAGCTCCAGTGCTTCCTCCGGATGTGCAAAGCAGAAGTGCTGAAAGAAATAATTGGCAAGCTCTAGATTAAAAGAATGGTGCCTGGTTACCATAGCTGCTGCTTTTCTAAGATGCAACACACATATAGACGCACCATCTTCAACGCAGTGGTCTGCTCCCTCACAACCACTGGCTTTATCCACACTAATGAGGAGCCGAGGATGAGTTGGTATTTTTGTATGTGACATTAAAAAAAATGACTGGTTGTAACACATTTAACTCCGTGAATATTTCCCATAATGCCGTTTGTTTTACATGCCAGTCACATCCCTTAATTGGTGCTTGTTGAATTTAAATACCACTATTGTTGTAGTCTGTAGTATTGTATAATGTACAAATTCTGTAATGCAGAGATGCAGAGCTGCAAAATGCACCGAACCTGGTATTTCAAGCACATTTATTATTATTAGTTATTTTTATTACAGTATATAGTGGAAAGATCTAAAGTTAAATCCCTCCATGATATTGTACACATTGTTTATAGCTTTCAGGGTAGACATTCACTACAATGTCACCACATTTTATGGTTGTAAATTGAGCATAAATGCAGTGTTTTTTATTTAAATGTTTATTTCTGATAGCAAGAATTGATCAAAAATTTCCGTTATGACTCTTTATCAATACAATTTTTTAGATTTAAAGGAAAACAACACCGTTTTTCAATATTTTACTATGTTCTTACCTCAACTTAGATGAATGAATACATCCCTATCTTTTTTTAATGCGTGCACTTAAGCTTTGGAAAGCGCGTTGTGAATGTGTTAGCATTTAGCCCCATTCATTCCTTAGGATCCAAACAGGGATGAATTTAGAAGCCACCAAACACTTCCATGTTTTCCCTATTTAAAGACTATTACGCGAGTAGTTACACAAGTAAGTATGGTGGCACAAAATAAGCATGGCGATTTTTTTTAAGAAGATAAAAAATGAAAACTATATTGTATGGCGGAAGAGCACTTAGTTTGCTACACTTTGACCTCGGGCGCAGTAATATTGATAGAAGTTTTAGCGAGAGGGGGAGTAGTCAGGAGTGATGATGTTACTGCGTGCCGAGGTCGAAGGGTGACATGGCGCAAAATTTTGCCAAAGTTAAAATTTTTCAACTCGGGCATCAGCCGGCAATTCGCGTCAAACAAAAAATGCACAAAAAGCACCATTCGCGAGTACCGAACCAGGCGCTCAATTCGCGCAAACTAGAAGCGCGAATGAGCCGGAAACGTGTCTTCCGCGCCAAACGCCTCATCCGCGCCGCGAGACCTCATTAGACTTTGTGCCTCAGGTATTAATAACGTTTCTTCAATTCGTTTGATGTTGGGCAGTGTTTTATTAAAATGCATATCATTTATTGACTGAATTATCTTTAGAGTTTGTGTAATATAATTGTGTGATCTTACACTAGATGGAATAAACTACGTACAGTCAGCTGTGTTTTATATAAAAGATTACAAAAGATTATTGACATACTATGTGTAGTTTTGGTTATTACATCAAAGATTGCTCAAATGTTCGTTTCATTAAATGTTTTGTGCATTATTTCACATAGTACATGGCTGTAAATCATTTTTATTTTTATATTGATAAAAATTATTGATATATTTTAACTCTTTCCCTGCCGCTGACGAGTTAACTCGTCAATTAAGAAAAAACGCTTCCCTGCCAATGACGGGGATTTCCGTCAATCCGCAATACCGCTACTTATAATCTTCCGCAACTTATAAAACCCGGAAGTATCCCCCGTGTATGTTTTGAGGATCGCTCTGTATCTGATCTCTATCAAAAGTCCTTCATAAAAATTGAATAATCTCAGCTTTTTGCTCAAAATTTGTTTTTTAAGAAACCTACCCATATTTAAGAGGTGATAAAAAGAGAACTAATGAAGATAGGATGAAACTTTTCTTTTTAAAGCAGAGGGTCTGTTATTTCATTTAATATATTGTATGGCTATATATTAAAAAAAAAACATTTTCTGGAAGGCATTAAACTTTTCGAAATTTGTGAAAATCATGAAAAATGTTGGCGCTGCCTGGCAACTTTTTGAAAATAAAAAAATTAAAAAAACAGGTTCATTTTAAAAACAGGTTTAACTTTATTTTAAGGTGTCCTTGTTACGGTGTAATTATACATTTAAGTAAATTTATTAACAACATTTACTCACTATCGAGCTAGTGTTAGGCTTTGGATTAATTGTATATAATTATGCATAATTTACTATTAGTACTATAATAAGTATATGTAATGTGTAACACAGACAATGCACAAAAACCTAAAATGTTATGGATTTATTTATCATGTAATAATGATTGCATAAAATACACTAGCAGAAATCAACCCAAGTCTTACCAATAGCTGTTCTCACCTGTGAGTACAGCTGAATGTGAGAAAACAGAGACATTTGAAGCAGCAGGCGGGTGGATGCGGTGAGGCAAAAAGTCTGGGGGTCCAGAGGTTTTCTGCGCCTAACAGCACCTCCCCTCCTTCTTGCCCCACCAGCTTCTGCCACTACTGTTTTTTACTTGTTTTTCCTTCTGTATGGCATAACTCCCTTTCTCTTTCCTTTTTCCTTCTCCCTTTTGATCTTTTGATAGATATTCGACTTGATGGATGCCAAAGCTCGGCAAGATTGCATCAAAGAAATAGATCTCCTGAAGGTAAGAAACCAGAGAAACGAGAGACCGACACCATGTGCCGCTATTAGGCTCTCTAAAGGTGCCTATGCCGAGACCTGATACCAGAGAAAGAGAAAGAGAGAGAGAAAACAATTGATCTAAATCAGACCTACAGCTCTTTCTCTCTCCCTCATTTTCCTCTCTTTCTCTCTGTTTCTGAACACGGTCCTCTTTCTGTCATTCCTTTAGGCCAAGATTGACTCTGTTTTCAATGCCACAAAATATAGTTTTTATCTCGCCAGTAATACTTAGCAAATGGGGGATTCATTCCCCCATGGATCTTTTGATGTTCCCGAACATCATTTTTCGTTTTTGTTGTCTTTTAAATGCATCGCTTGCGTTCATCAAACCACCTTAAACAGACCGCGGCTCGCTGCAGCACGCACTAACTAACAAGTTAATGACAGCTCCAATAAGAGCTGACGTCTAGCTGATCTGAGGTGTCTGCTTTCTCTCTGTTTTGTTTTAGTATCGGTTGTCGGATAAGCCTCCCCTTAACACGTGCACACACACTTCTCGCTCCGTTATCATGTTAATTGCTTCACCCCAATTGCTGTCCATTGCCGAGCCTACTTGCTTGTAGACGTCTGCTTTGAAGAACTAGTTTTAGTTGCTGCTTTGTATATAATAATTAAACTTAACGGCCTTCATAAACGAAGATCGGCAGCAGTTAACGAAAGTCACTCATTATTACTATATCAATAAAAACGTAGTCACGTGACCTGCCTTCGAGATTGTGAAGTTTATGCTACTGTAACCAATTTTAAATTAATTTTGTTATTTTTATTGGGGAAAATTTGTCTAAATAAAATATAAAATAGTCTTATTCCTTTCAAATTGTAGTTCAGTCCACTGATTATATTAGGTCACCCAGAGGTAGAAATGCCTCCTAACAGCGCAGTGACCCGGTGACCTCCAGCGATACAAACCCTGCCTGCGTGAACGGGGTGAAGTCGAGCTCGTTGAAAATTTGGGCCTCCTGAGATATCGTCATTCCCACGGGAGGAAGGGAGGAGGATGCGGAGGTGCCGGGTGAAAAGGTCATGTTGCGGGCGTCAGGGGCGCTGTCACGCTCCTTAACGACACTTTGCCAGGCGAACGCTCCTCTGCGCTGAGGTCAGAGGGTGCTAAAACACCGAAACATCTTCTGTTCGGGTCTTTCTACCATGCGTTTCGTCTACCTTACAAAATAATTTCTAGTCCGCTGCAAATGAAATCAGTCGTTATAACCAGCTCACCTCAAGCCGCTAATAAGCCATTTGCATGGAACAGAGAATCGTGCCTTCTACCTCAGTGGACAAAGCTGGAGAAAATACGAAAGAATCGCAAATCAAAATAATGAGGGAGACTGGCAGTAGCCCCCCTTTCATCCGTGCATCTGCCTATTTGTTTTTCTGTCAGTTTAAGACACCCCCCATTTCCCACTGTAAACAAAATGATGCTGTTATGCGGAAATGTTTCGCTGTCTACAGAAGAAGCTGGCACAGTTATCCTGTTTCTTATTGTAACCATTATGTATCCCATTAGTTGATTTTTTTTGTAACGGATCATATGGAATAAATTAAAAAGCAACCGTTTAATATATTAACAGCTCTAAACATGAACAGGATTATGAAATTGCTTGCCAAACCCACGAGCAATCTCGAATGTTTCGAGTTCGCATAATATAATTGTCACTGTAATCTACCTTGTCATAAACAGAGGGTTGACTTAATGTCGTTCCCAACAGAAAGGAGGCTAATATAACAGCATGTAACGTGATTAAAGTAAATGTTGTGATAGTGTCGTGTTTCATATCACCATTGGATGTGGCAGCTCAGGGGTTTGAGAGAAAAGAAGAGTGGGGCTGACACCGCCGGCTGCAGCTGTGTGATCCAAAAATACATCTAACGGAAGTCACAGGATGGCGACAGAGACGCTCCCGTTCTCCCCTGTATCAGCGCGGGCCATGAACATTTCTTTAATAACCCCCTCTGCTGTGTCACAGCTCATCGCGGTGCCCGACACCCTCCCGTTCGCGAGGTCCCTCGCCTGTCTCGCTTCTCATTGATACACTTGTTTTCTTTTATTTTACATCCCCCAACACTCGCCTGTGCTTTTACGAACTCGCACACGTTGACCAACCAACAGGAAAAAATGACAAAAAGCTGAAGGCTTGGGACCTTTCACCTAACAGGAAGCAAATTTACAGAATGTCCAAGTATCCGCATAACAATCGCCATAGCTAGGGCTGTCACAATGATTAAATAATCGTCTCATCGCGATTGTTTGACCTCATCGCGATTATTTCACATCACCGCAATGATTGCACATCTCTCTAAAAACACAAGGGGGAGCTGCAGCGCCTGTATAAACGAGGCCGTACACTGGAAAAAATGACTTTTTTTACTTACACTGCAAAAAATGATTTTCAAGAAAAAAAATTCTTTGTATTTTTGTCTTGTTTTCAGAAAAATATATAAAATGTTTTAAATTAAGATGCTTTTTCTTGATGAGCAAAACGACCCAAGAAAATAAGTCTAGTTTGGGGTAAGCAAAATAATCTTAAACACTTTTCTTAAACAACAAATTCAAGAAAAATTCACTTACCCCATTGGCAGATTTTTTTGCTTGTTTTATGCACAAAATCACTTAAATTTGATATTTTTGTCTAAAAACTAGACTTATTTTCTTGGGTTGTTTTGCTCAAGAAAAAGCATCTCAATTTAAGAATTTGTAGATATTTTTACTGAAAACAAGACTTGAAAATCTTTTTTTTTTTTGCAATTTTTACAAAAATATATAAAATTTAAGTGAATTTGTGCTTAAAACAAGCCAAAAATGTGTGTGTTTATGAAAAAAGTAAACTTATTTCAATAAAAAATATGTTTATTCCATTATCAGATTTGTTTTGCTTGTTTTAAGCACTTGTTTACTTAAAGTTGGTATTTCTTAGTCTAAAATCTAGACTTATTTTCCTAAGTTATTTTGCTCATCAAGAAAATGCATCTTAATTTAAGAATTTTTATATATTTTTACTGAAAACAAGACAGAAATACTTAGTAAGAAAGTCATTTTTTGCAGTGTATCAGATTACTTTTAAATATGTGTTATGGACTGCAAAAAAGGATTTTCAAGAAAAAAAATCTTAGTATTTTAATCTTGTTTTCAGTAAAAATATCAAAAAATTCTTCAATTAAGATGCTTTTTCTTGATGAGCAAAACGACCCAACAAATTAACTCTAGTTTTTAGACCAAAAATATAAAAAAAATATAGCTGCAAGCAGCAATGCCGGGGTCAAGCCGAAAAGGGCACAAAAGGATGTAAAATTGAGATTGGATAAGCAAATTGAAGACTCCAGGTAAACCTAATAATTTTAGATGAAAAAACAAAAAAGTTATTAACAAAAATAATCTAAGTTCTTGTCTACTGCAATCGTCCTTCTGTTATTGACAATCAGGGAACATTAGAGCACTGAAGGACATGCGAGTGGTGTTTGCAGTGGCAAAACATGGGTCACGTCATGTTATAACAAGTTTAATTAGTCAAAAGAGACTATCCGCGTGTCTCTACGATGTTCTGATTCAGAGAAATAGCTTTTGCAAAAACGGTTGATAAGGTATTCTCAATGGTTGCTAGGGAGTGAATTGGCAACCACCAGTGATTATAGTCAAAGCCATGAAAGGAATAACCCATGATGACTCATGGTTTTAGATGTGTTGTTGCAGTAGTTTTAGGCAAAAATACCATATTCTATCTCAAAACCAGTAGGTGGCGCAATGAAAAATTTTTGCATGCAACATCAGGTCATGATTGTGTTACATCTAGCTAGTTTTATGACTATACACTTTAGTTTAGTTAAGAAACAGTTGTATGACCATAAGGCTGGCTTGTTATCAAAGGTTTTGTTCAATTATAAGGCCATCTAGTGGTGCAAGCATACAATTTTTTTTGTGTGGTCTCAGAATGTGCTCATGCATCAGCGTATCAAATCTGGTGTAAAAATCTCATTTTGTTGCAGAGTTATAACCATTTATGTGTAAAAAACACCAAATTTAAAGGTAATTTTTCGTTTTTTGCAATTTTCGGCCATTTCTGATGGAAATTTTAATATAACGCCAATAGAACTTTTTGTTCAGAAGGTAAGGTTAGTTTCTTCCTATGGTGTTTTCGAGTCGATCGGAAAAACGCTCGCGGAGATATTCACGCGTATTTTTTAAGCGCTATTTTGCTGCGCAGGGTTAACCGTAAGGCGAATTCTGGCATGTTTGGTATCGTTGGACTCAGCAACTATTCAGAACTCCAAAGAAACAAGTCCCGTGAAAATACGTCAATCGGAGCCAAAGTTATAGGCGTGTAAAGCATAAGTCTGACCACTAGGTGGCGCTGTGACGAAACTCTGCATGCACCAGTAGTTCCTGACTGGCATCACAAGTACCAAGTATCGTGTCAATAGGCTTAAGTTTGCCGAAGATACAGCCTCAAATCCGTTTTTTTGCGCTCTACGTAAAATTCGTTGACGCGGTTTACAGAAACGGATCGACGAATTGACATGAATTCCATAACTTTTTGCCGTGAGGGTCTGTAGATGCTACATACCCATTTTCGTGGAAATCGGGCTAAAGCTCTAGGACGAGTTCGCAAAAGTAGGTTTTACGAATAATTCAAAATGGCGGAAAAATTTTCATGACGGAAAATGACGTCATAGGGTCCAGTCGAATCGTCTTGAGCCAAGGAATCAGATGAAACAAGAATTTAATTTCTAGGACGTATGGGTCAGAAGTTATAAGCAGAAACGTAAGTGCAACTTTGGACTGTTGGTGGCGCTAGCGGGTTAGACATAGAGACTCCAAATTTGCTATGGGGACACATTGGACTGTCCTTTATCAGTGTGCCAAATTTCATAACTTTCCTACGTACGGTTCTATGGGCTGCCATAGACCGCAATGGCGGAAGAAGAAGAATAACTAATAATAAATATAGCTGCAAGCAGCAACACGGGGTCAAGCACCTTCGGCGCAATGCAAACACAGCACAGCAAGCACACAAAGCACAGCAAGCACAGCAAGCTCAGAAAGCACAGCAAGCACACAAAGCACAGCAAGTACTCAAAGCACAGCAAGCACACAAAGAACATCAAACACCCAAAGCACAGCAAGAAACATACAACGTATCAATCACCCAGGGCGCATTGAGCACCCAAGGTGCATCAAGAACACAAGGCGTAGCATCACAGAGCAGAACCACCGCAGTGCCAAGAAGCAACCGAAAACATGGCAAAAACTGAACATATGTGAACTACAGACAGGTCGAGAAGAATAGGTGAGAAAGAACAAAATGTAATAGAACAACGAACACTTGCCTCAGGCGGGATTAGAACCCAAGAACTCAGAATCTCATTGCGTGCGCCTTACCCGCCACGCCACTCAGTTAACACAGTTCAAGGAACAGCAGAAAAGAAATTACAGAGATGCAAGGATTGACATATGCCAATTACCAAAGATGTAGAAATGACACTGCAGAGCAGAAATAACAGAAATACAATGTATATGAGAATCAAAAAGCTCAAGTGAGATTGAAGACAAGAAAAACATTCTGTAGAGCAACGCTATAAAATGTAATATACAGTAATTAACTATGACAAATAGACAACATCACAGGCACGATCAACTTTACAGAGGTATTTCTCAAAAAAATGCCTAGGTGCCAGAAAAATCTGTTCAGTCATTTCTGTGCGGGTTGCTCCAAAGAACCTACGAGCAGAACCTGGCATAAAATAAACAAAATTTGTAAAAGGAGTAGCGAAAAGATAATTTACCATATGCCTTACAATAACACATTAATAGAATGTTGGAAAATGACAAATTAGGTATCGTTGCAATCGGCATAAACCAGTGAATTTAATTTCACAAAGAAAATTAATATCAGACAAAGTATTCAGAAGTTATAGGCAGTTCTATAAGAACTGTTATTGTTTATAACCCCTAGGTGGCGCCATACTCTGACTTCCCAGGTAACTTCAGGACATCATGCCGAAGCTCCCTACCTATTTTTTTCGCCGATATAGCCAATACTTCAAAAGTTATAGCAATTTATGACTCATTTCAAAATGGCAGACAAGCGGTCCGGTCAATCCCGGCATAATACACATCCACAGATGCGGCATGAGCCAAGGAATCCGTAGACACCACAATCATAGTTTTCTGACAAACAATTCAGTAGTTATGGGCAAAAATAGCCTTTTTTCATATCTCATGACCCATAGGTGGCGCTGTCACCAGATTCAGCATGGTCCCCCAGTTTATGCTTGACATGACGTGTACCAAATTTCATTGCAATTGATCAAAGAATGACTGAGCTACAGCTTCAGAACCATTTTTGCGTCAACCTCGTTAAGTTTGCGCATTTATTACTTTTGAACAAAGATAAAAATCAAAATTCTGTTCGGTCATTTCTATGCGGCTCACTCCAAAGATCATCTGTGCCAAATCTCATTAGAATTGAACCACATTTGAAGGAGGAGTAGCGAAAAAACGAAATACTGTACATTTCAAAATGGCCGCTACTGTAATGGGTGGAGTCTTACTGTAAAGTATCAAATTCAATAAGCGGGATGAGAGCAATCACGTGTACTAAGTAGAATTTTCATAGATCAAATAGTTCACCAATTATAACAGTTTGAACATTGAATTTTTGGACTACTGGTGGCGCTATAGAGTTACTGCTAAAGACCCCATTTTTGGTCACATGACTATTTATGACCATCTCTACAACTGTGCCAAATTTCATCATTTTCCTATGTACGGTTCATAGGGCTGCCATAGACTCCCATTGGGGAAAAATAATAATAATAATAATACTAACAGAAACAATAGGTGTCTCAGCACCTTCGGTGCTTGACCCCTAATAAGAAAACTAACAGATACAATAGGGGTCTTCGCCCATTCTGGGCTTGACCCCTAAAAATAATTTAGTGTTTAAGAAAAATTTTCAAGATTTTTTGCTTACCCCATTAGCAGATTTTTTTTTGCTTGTTTTATGCACAAAATCACTTAAATTTGATTTTTTTTGGTCTAAAAACTAAGACTTATTTTCTTGGGTCGTTTTGCTTATCAAGAAAAAGCATCCCAATCTAAAAATGTTTAGATATTTTTACTGAAAACAAGACAAAAATACTAAATTTTTTTCTTTAATCATTTTTTGCAGTGTGTGTATTAATCTTTACTGCCAGTTAAACCTGGCAAAAGATTTATTTTAAATAATCACAAAAAAATGTATGAGAATTAAATGTCAAAGCAATAAAACGGCCAATTAATCATCATAATTGTCACAGTTTATTAGACGATTAACCATCAGCCAAATTTCATAATCGTGACTGGTAGTTAGTGGTAAAACAGTGCTCTCAAATAATAGTACCGTACAAGAATAATTGTTTACATTATGATCCATTCCGTTGTTATTTCTAAAGGTTCCCTTTGGTCTTTAAGACAGCAGGGTAGCTTGGACAGTAGATGATAATGTCATGTTTACCTTCATACAAGCATCTGCTTTGGTTTCCGCCACCTTCCTGTTTGCAAGCTCTCCTGACCCACAGAGTCTTGTTAATATTTAAACAGTCACTGATACTCTGCCTCTCTCTCTCTTGCCTTTTCCTCTCTTCCACAGCAATTGAACCACCCCAATGTAATTAAATACCACGCGTCATTCATCGAAGAAAACGAGCTAAATATAGTACTGGAACTCGCAGACGCCGGGGACCTCTCACAAATGATAAAGGTATGGGACATGTGCCGATTTGTCAGCAATTTTTCCCCTTCTTTTTTGTCTTACAGGGTGTTTTCTCCATCCTGGCTGTTGGATGGATACGTGAATGCAGATTTATGTCTTTAAATGACTTTTGCTTAATGCATAAAGTCATCACGAAATGAGCAAAGTGTTTGGCTTTTTTAAGTAAAATCAGATAGGAAATTGGAACAAATGTTTGTTGGGGCTTGATTTTATGCATGAATTCACATGATTATGAAAAGTTGTCTCAATATGATATTGTTGAATATCATATTGGAAAGGAGGGATCAGTGCGTGATGATGTCATCTTAAAGGCCTCAAGCGGCTTTCACATAGGAAGCGGTGTGCGCTGCGCTCGCCGCTTGTGCTCTGCTGGCCAGACCCGAGTATAAGCTTTTCGTTCATTTTGTTTAGACGCCCCGTTTCTATTGGCCGCACGGGTAGTCGTCACAGAGCGCAGCGCAAAAGTTTAACTATTTTGAACTTTGACCGCGGCATGAGCGCAAGCTGCGCTCGCTGCGCCCGCGCTTTGCTTGACGCAACAACAAACCACCCTTTGTACGCTTTTGTGAGGCTGCTCCTCAGCGCGCGCTGTCTTGCAGTGTTGCCAGGTCTTTGTCTTTTTTGTACTTGAATACAGTTTTAGCGCTTAACCATTTTTGGCTTTTGGCTCATGAAGCGATCAAGTTTTTGGTGTTATAAAAGTGTAAAGATGTCGGTCCCAATATTTTGATATTTGAGGTAAAGCATTTGGATTTATTTCGGTTTATTATTAGATTTTTCTTGTTCGCTGCTTTTTCGTGCAAGATCTGGCAACACTGGCAAACGCTCATGCCTCAGACATTTTTTTGGACCAAAGATCAAACATAAAGACATACGTTATTTAATTAAAATAGCAAACCAATAAATCATCCAAAAGAAGACCAGGAACATGTGTTACTCTACGTGCACACCACCAGCGACGCCTGTCCCTTTCAGTGAGGTCATTAGGAGGCGTTCATAATTCTGGTTGTCACAAATTAGTAACTGTACGTTCACACCAGCTTTGACCAGGGTGTCAAAAAATGCTCTGGCTGCCCTGCCAACGACGCTATCGAAAAAGAGTAGTGGACACTTTGATGCTTGAATGCATTCTCTGGAATCTTTTAAAGAGCGCCTATTGTCCGATTCACGATTTTACATTTCCTTTGGTGTGTAAGTGTGTATTGGTACATGTTAACGATATGCAAAAGGTACAAACCCCAAAGTTAAAAATTACGCGAGTTATCGTCTCCAACGTTAATCTCTTTTTGTAGACTACAACAAACACGCGGATTGTAGGCAACAGTTTACCACTGCTTCACTCTCATTGGTAGTTTCTCCCGAAAGTCCTAAAACGGTCTTCACCTTTGTCACGTAGCTGGATACTTGTTGCTAACACTCACTGTCGGTCGTGTTGTCGAAAGTCGCCAAGCCTCCATTTAAATGAACAAGATCGCATTGGTCTGCCGTTGTTGGTCACTGGCGGTGTGCACGTAGCATTAGCAAAGTAAATAATTAGTGCTGGGCAACGATTAATCGCATACAAAATAAAAGTGATTTTTTTTTGCATAAAATATGAGTTTGTGCTGTGTGAAATTATTATGTATATATAAATACACACACATTCATGTATGTATTTAAGAAACATTTACGTGTGTGTGTATATATATTTATACTATAAATATTATTTATTTATATTTTTATATATTCTATATTATATGTAAACAAAAAATGGATATATAAATAAAAAAATTCTGAAATGTGTATATATGTATGTGTCCGTGTTTAAATATACATAAATATTACACACAGCGCACACACACATATATTATGCGATTAATCGCGATTAATCTTTGCCCAGCACTAAAATAGATTCATTTTGATGTAATGTTTACTTTTTACAACCTTTTTGTTACATTTTAAGGGCAACTATAAGGTGTAAGGTGTAACTTGCATTGGCGTATGAAGGAATGAGTGAATGGGTGAATGTGAGGCAACTAATAAAGCGCTTTGGATGGCCATGGGTCTGTTGAAAGCGCCATATAAATGCACTCCATTTACCATTTCATTGCTCAAAAGCAACGTTATTTTGTGTATTTGGCATAATATAATGTGTTCGCATGGTTTATGGTTCAAAAAACATACATTGCATTGTAGCTCACTCTCAATGCAATGCTAACAGGAGTTAACCTACATGCTGCCAGTCCAAGCGGGAGGAATTAATAATAAGTCGGTCTTTACTACATCACCAATCCCAGGAAGTAAACTGTTGCCTACAATCCGTGTGTTTGTTGTAGTCCAAGTAAAAAAAGAGATATACATGCGTCATGGTTTACTTTTGTGTGTAATAGTGATGCATAACAATTAATTGCGATTAATCTATAGCAGAATAAAAGTTTTTGTTTACATAATATATGTGTGTGTGAACTGTGTATAATAACTTTGTATAGATAAATGCACACAGATGCATGTATATATTTAAGAAATGTTTACATGTGTATATACATCTGTATATTTATGTATAATTTATATTATATATAAATATAAATACTTAATATATCAATATATATTTTTCTTAAAATAATACATGCATGTGTGCATATATATATATATATATATATATATATATATATATATATATATATATATATATATATATATATATATATATATATATATATATATATATATATATACATACATACATACATACATACATACATACATACATACATACATACATACATACATACATACATACATACATACATAATTATTATACACAGTTCGCACACATAATATATGTAAACAAAAACTTTTATTCTACTATAGATATAGATTAATCGCGATTAATCGTTATGCATCCCTAGTATGTAAGTGTGTATTAGTACATGTTAACAATATGCAAAAGGTACAAACCCCAAAGGAAATGTAAAAATGTGAATAGATCCCCTTTAAATTTTATTTTGGCTGTCACGGATTGCATTGAGTCTTCAATTGATTTTGCAGGTTGCTTTTCATTACAAGTATCGTTCACTTCAGCCCAGATTCCACCTCAGTTTTTATATACTCTCGCATTCCTTTGATTTTATTATGAGAATCCTATTCATAAGTAGGATCGTGTAGCTTTATACTGTTGCTTTGATTCCTTTCCATTTTCTCCACTCCTGACATCCCTACAGCTCACGTTTACAACCTGATGCTTCAAATTTAATGGTCTGCATGTTAATATTCCCCTCACTAAATCTCCCCCTGCATAAACAATTCTCAGCGCAAACAAAACCTCCCAGATCAAGCTTTTCCTTGCGTTTGCGTCGGTAAATGAGGAACAGTGAGGATTAGTATGACTACAACTTCGACAAGACAGCCTTTAACTGGCATCATAACAGGCGCTCAGGCTTACTTATTTTCTGACCGTCAGCTACTTCTGTTTGCTCCACCGCACCGCCAGATTTGCGCCTCTCGCCCTCCCTTTTTCCCTATCGCTGCTTTAATTAGTATCATTTTTTTATTTAACAATATCACTCCAAAGGTATATATTAGTGCTAATCCCCCCAGCATTGTTAAGTGAATACAATCAAACATTGAGCCATATGTAAAACAGAAGCTCCGAATGCATAAATTCAACATTTTTTATTCTTTTTGATTTTTCCCATCTTTTCAGTCCCCTTCCCAATTCTGTGCGTCCATCTCGGAATTCAAATGAAATCAAATGGTCCCTTCATTTGCATGCACTTACAGAATATTGCATGTGCCGTGTTTGCTTTTTAAAGGCACAGAGGGGCTGCCTCTCTCCCTCATTGACATCAAACAGCCCTCTGATATGCAAATAGAAAGGCAGGGGAAGAATAGATCCACCGACTTTATTTGGATGTGGTCCAAGGTTTCTGGCGCTCAAGACTGCTCGACGCCAATCTGATCATTTCTATGAAGAGGTGTACGGGTGGAGCCAGGGCTCAAAATTGGCAAAGTGAACAATCGTGCAACGTAATAATACGTCGCCCTAAAATAACCTACAGATCTCTCTTTTTGTTCTGTTAATAGATTCCCTACCCCATTTAACTCATTTGATAAGCAGGTTTACCACATTGCCGGTGGTTCAATTATTGAGACAGCATGTTAAAAGGTCATATAATTACAGCGTCATTTTGACTAAGCAAGCTTTATTCTGTCTTAATTAATAATGTAACGTCATATTAATTCGCGCTTTGAAGCGAGGTCATGCACTCGCAGACCCCATCCAGAGCGAACCGACTGCTCTGGACGACATGGTGCTAAAAGGTTTGCAAACTTTTGTGAAAATGATTAGCAAAATCTGTTGTTAGATTTCAAGTATAACGTGTGGAAAGTGCGGTCCAGAATTGTCGCCAGAAATTACATCAAAGCAAATGTTGCACTTTGATGTAAAATGGGTCAAATACAACATCAGACGCACTTCAGAACCGTTTAACCCTTAAATGGTCCTCGTTTTCTGTTTACACCACTACTATATGATCGCATTATTGTAAGAAAAATATACAATTTCAAAAATACAAATAATATATCTTTATTTTTGTTTACTTCTCATCTATACAATAAAGCTGTGTTTTGAGAGATTTGAAGTACTTTTGTAACCATTTACCACAAAAATCCTCAACTACACCATTAGCTTAAAGGCGGAGTCCACGATGTTTGAAAAACGCGTTGGAAAAGGAGACGGGCCGACTACCAAAACACACTTACAGCCAATAAAATCAAATCAAACGCCGGGTTGCGTATGTGTGGGGCGGGTCTATCAACAGAAGGTCTAGATTCTATTGGGGATGGGGCGTGTTTGTTTAGGTGATTTCAAATATCAACATTGGCTTTCAAACATCATGGACTCCACCTTTAAGTTGCATGTGAAATATACAAGGGTGCAAACTTGTCACCTTTTCGGCGAAATTAGCCGTTTTTTTTATCCAAAATAGGTCATTCTTAGATCCGATGAGTTTTTGAAAATGAGGGGTCACAGTATATGAAATTATGAAAATCATGTCCAGCTATTGTGGTAATGATGTCAAATCACTAGCCAGTTTGTTTTACAATTTATAGTCACCTTATTTGTTGCCGAAGTTTAAGCAGTCTGTTTAAGCAGTCTGTGCAGATTGAGCGCACACTAGGGCTGCAACTAACGATTATTTTAATAATCGATTAATCTGTCGATTATTTTTTCGATTAATCGATGAATCGGATAAAAAACAAAAAAACAAGAAAAGCATTCATTTCCAACCCCTTATTCAAAACAGAACAAAAATCTTTAGAAATTACACAAACATGTTGCTCCTTGAACATACCTGAGCTGTTACAATAATAATAAAAAAAAAAAATGGACTAACACAAAAAATACACATGTATGCTTTACATCTGCCAAATATATAGACTTTTTTATGATGCATTTCCCATCAAGAAGCCTCTCTTGATGGGATCAAAAAGATAGTAAATGAGTACACTAGAAATAAAGGTACAAAAGTTGTCACTGGACAGTACTCTTTCAAAAAGGTACACCTTTCTTTGTACCCAAAAAGTGCATATTAGTACTTCAAAAGTACATATTGGCAGTTCAAAGATACATATTTGTACCTAAATGGTACATATTAGGACTTTTTATAAAGGGTACTGCCCCAGTGACAGCTTTGTGCCTTTATATTTGACTTCATGTGTTTTCTCTGATCGGATAGCTATCTCATTTGTTAAAACTGTTCTATTTACATTTGGCCACATACATGCGTCTTGTGAAAACGGAAAATGCTTCTTCTACTCCCGCGCAAAATGCAAATACACCATTCATTACTTCGCCTTAAAAAATGTAAGACGATGTTTATGCAACAAAAGGCGGCACTTACTGTATGTTGGGCCGGGCACGCGCGTCTCCTTGCTTGGCAGTCGGCATGAGCTGGAGCGCGCAGGAAAGGGCAGCAGGAGAGTGATGGCGCGATGATTTTACGTAAAGGTCCATGACGGGGAAAAGCGTTCATACAACTCCCTCTCAAAGTTTTATTTCATTGTTTAATATCAGTGGAGTTTGTCATTGGAGTTTTTTATTCGTTCTAGAAACTTTTTTTACCCGCTGTCGTCGCTCCATAAAGCATAAGCGTGTCGTCTTTGTTTGTTTACCTCTTTGCCGGCTAACTTCCAGGTGACGCGCTTACGTTTGGGATGAGTAAAACACTGACATGTGGTTTTCCTCTACCTTTGCTGGTTTTTTCATCTTTTCCCCGCCGCCCTGTCTTTTCTCCGCCCTGTCTATGAGCCGCCGAACTCTGCAAGCAACAGTGCGCGAGAGAGACCGACGCTGCGTCCCAAACAGCATACTTCCATACCATATAGTAGGCGAAAAGCACTACTTCTCATACTCTTTGCCTACCATATAGTATAGAAATAGGCTGTTTGGGACGCAGCACGAGTGTGTTCACTCCGCTCCGCGCTTAACTGAAGGGTTTATTTTTTTCTTTTTTTAAATTAAACGTCTCTGCGTCACGCGACACGACGAATCGATAATGAAATTCGTTGCCAACACTTTTAGTAATCGATTTTTATCGATTTAATCGATTCGTTGTTGCAGCCCTAGCGCACACACACTTAACTTTTTTTTACGATTTTCTCATTCGAGGTTACGCACCCACGTCACGTTGCTGTGCGCCTGGTCACAAAAGCTTAAAATTTGTGCACGTATTTAAGCACCACAGTTTTAAATTGAGTGATTTGAAGCCGTTGAAACACAAACAACAGTGCTATATGCGCGCACTGTTTCTGTTTGAGAGAAGCGTGCAAGCCGCGCATCCGCTTCTCATTGAGCTTGTGAGTATTTTTGCCGCTGTATTAGCCTTAAATACACACATGCGTCAAAATTCCCGGCTTTTGCAAGTATCGTCATAAACACGACAATTTAGGTCTTAAGAGAAAGTAAACAGCTTAAAGAGAAAACGAATTTGTAACATTATATTAGATCCGGACTTTGGTCTTAAAGGGGAAGTTACCTAATTTTGCTCCTGTCTGTCACTTGTGTTAATTAAACAGGATTGAGAGAAAATCTCTAACTGCTCTTAGTTGAGGTGCATTAACGCAGTGGTTCTCAAACTGGGGTCCGGGGCCCCCAGGGGGGCCGCGAGATGGTGCCAGGGGGGGCCCAGTTTTATAACATTTTATAAAATACATTATTTGTCATGAATTCTGTGAAATTAAACCTGAAAAAATAAGGCAGCACTACCTGTAATTTAGTGTAATTTAATGTTTTGTTTAATTAAAATGTGAAGTTTTAGAACTGTTTTTCTTTGGGGGGGCCGCAAGGAAGTGCATCGTACACAAAGGGGGCCGCACGCTGAAAAAGTTTGAGAACCACTGCATTAACGAATGCTAACAGTTTTAAATTTGATTTAAATTTAAATAAATTAAAATGCTAAAAT
This sequence comes from Misgurnus anguillicaudatus, assembly GCF_027580225.2. Classification (NCBI taxonomy): domain Eukaryota; kingdom Metazoa; phylum Chordata; class Actinopteri; order Cypriniformes; family Cobitidae; genus Misgurnus; species Misgurnus anguillicaudatus. The sequence goes on along the minus strand of NC_073359.2, from coordinate 9,676,110 downwards.
TAATAACATTTACAATAAATAAATAAATATACAAATTATAGTTGATATATAAACTGTTTATTAAATTTATTTATGTATTTATTTATTTATTTATTTATTTATTTGAACGTCATTTTTTTCACCCCTGATGAGTTTGCACTGAATATAGATTTTTTGTTATGAAAAAAATCACATCAAAGATTATATAAAAATTAAATTTAAATTATGTCTGGATATTGATCTAGGTGTTGGGTGTAAAATTCCACCTTTTTATGGTTAGAGATAAACCAGAATTACCGTTTAAGAAAGAAATAGCTTTGACCAGAAGAGGGTCACAGAAAGCCATTCATTTCACTGAATGTGGCCAATTGCTCACATCACTACTTTAGTGATACATTTTGTGAATTTATATATATATATATATATATATATATATATATATATATATATATATATATATATATATATATATATATATATATATATATATATATATATATATATATATATATATATATATATATATAGTCATTTTTTTATAGCTTTTTAATGCATTTTGAAATGTCTGTTTTTACAAAATGCCACAGAAATTTGAATGAATGTAAGTGTGTTTGTGTACATGTGCGTGCATTAGGTAACAACTCTTTATATCTTTTTTTTCTGCATTTGTGGCTGATTTTATTTGCCAAATTCTATACAAATGCCCTCTGTGGCAGTCATACCTGTGTGTGTTTGTGTGAGCATTCATTTTTGTCCGGAAATTTTTCAGATTCATGATGGATTTATTAATATATTTTTTTGACAATTTTTTTTGCATTTCCCATTCATTTCCCTTGGGGTCATATTGACCCCCAAGGACCATATTAATAATTTTCTTAAATACCTTTGGAACAACCAAAGCAAGCCCATTTTATTGGGTATGTATAGATAGATTATTTAGGAAAAGTCACAAAATGTTATATCTCTGAGATGAAGGGAACCACTTTTTTTACTTATGAAATGTCGATTGGGGTCATATAGACCCCAAGGACCAATTGAGGGTTAAGGAATAAACCGTCAAATAGATAGATAGATATTAAATTTAGATGCACAACTAAACTTAAAGTTTAATAGTGCCGGTTGTTGACCCTTCCCTAGTTTCCCTAGTAATTTTAAAATAGTTTTTTATGTTGGTATAATCTTGTTGGCTATATCTAGTTACATTCTGTTACTTTCATCGAGTCGACCGTTTCTCAAAGCTTGTATACACTTAATCCTCTAAAGCATGTGTGCATTTGAAAGCCCCTAAATGTTTGTTTCCCCATGAGGCTTCGGCTATGTTCACAAACGTCAGATGGTTTCCATTCCACTTGCTTCAAACGAAATGGAAATAAAAGTTTATTGAAGATGGTTTGCAATGTAGAGCCTGCATCAGATTATAGCAGCAGGGCATAACTATAAGGTGGCCGCTACCTTTTTACGATCTGATGTTTTGTCATGCTCTGATCGGACAGGTTTGACTGTGTACTAAATATAGTCCACGTTGAGCCCCAAGTTCTAAATGAAAACGTTGACGTTTCGGGGTTAGCGGGCATCGCGTGCGTCTCCGAAAATGAAAAGTCTGCACGTCTCGCCGCGATCACAGCGCATTTATTTATTTATTTGTTTATTGCCTGCAGCATTTCAAGAAACAAAGACGGCTGATTCCAGAGAAGACGGTGTGGAAGTACTTTGTTCAGCTGTGTAGTGCACTGGAGCACATGCACTCTCGCCGTGTCATGCACAGAGGTACAAACACACACACGCTTACACAGTTTCACAAGTACACACTAGAATAATGTGTGCCTTTATACATAGACTATAAAGGATCATTTCCTGTGTCAAATAATTTTTATGCTTTCATCAAGTTAACTCACTTACCGATCAGTATACAGGTTGACAGCTTTATGAAGGTTATCTCTCTAATACTAATTGCCTAACTGCCATAAACCAGTATAATTCGCACATTGACAAGCATCAGGATAGACTGGGTTGCTCAGGATTGGCTCAAATTAAATAGGTGTTAATATAAAACGCCTGTTGTTGTGATGTGATCATGCATTGGTGACATCGTTGAGCCTCACTGCAACACTCGTCGCTTAATTCAATACCATGCAGGACTCATTCTACTTAGTAGCATCTGCTCCTCATCAGCTCTGAGACAAGAGTCTTACGGTCTGTGCTATGTACAAGCTTGACCAGACACACTGCTGGGTTCATTGCATCATCCCATTGCCATTTGAAAACAAGCGAGATGACGCAACTGTCCATAGCGACCTGAGACCTGCTCCCCAGTCTTCATGTATTTATGCAACACTCGGCGAACTAATGTAACATGCCGGACGTTCACTTGAGGAGGGCGAGCGTACGAATTAGCAATGTCTATAAAGGTTTGAACATGCCTTATACACTTTCCGAAGAAAAAATGGCCAAAATATGTACCATAGCTGTCAATGGAGCAGTAACATTTCAAAAAGTACAGCTTTGCACCATAGTATCTCATAGGTACATATTGATACCAAATGTATACATATCTGTACCTAATGGTACATATTAGGATATTTTTAAAAGGTACTGCCCCAGTGACAGCAATTTACCCAATGTTGAGATGTTTATAGGGTGATATTTTGCATTTTGAGATCTTGTTCTTTAGCAAGAATATCGGCTTCGTATCTGTCAGCTGTATGTATTTGTTATCATTAGGAAAGTTTATGTCCAAAAGTAGTTGACATCGAACAGAAGTGTGTCAACATGTGATTGGTATCTCGAAAGGGACTAGCCGTCACCTAAAATAGCTTGCTAATAGTAACTCTTGTATTAACTTTTTCCCTGCCAGTTTTTTTAAGTTGCTATCCATCATTTTCAATGATTTTTACAAAAGTTTAATGCCTTCCAGTAAATTGTCTTCTTTAAAGGCGGAGTGCACAATGTTTGAAACCCAATGTTGACATTTTGAAATCACGTAAACAAACACGCCCCTACCCCAATAGAATCTGGACCTTCTTTTGATAGACCCGCCCCCCACATACGCAACCCTGGCAAGGATGTCGGTTAGTAGACACGCCCCTTACTGCTGATTTGCTACAAGTGTGTTTTGGTAGTCGGCCCAACTCCTTTTTCCAAAGCGTTGAACATTGTGCAATCCGCCTTTAAATATATAAACATACATTTTTGTAAAAAACTTTTGTTAGAGATTAGATTCAAAACAATAATCAAGCATACATGGAGTTTTTACTGTTTTTAGATCAGTTGATGCATTAGTGTTTTATAAGTTGGGTAAGAGCACCACCTAGTGGGTAATTGCGGAAATGTTAATTGGCGTAAAAACTTTTCATTGGCAGGGAAGTGTTTTCTACCATTTTTCAATATTTTACTATGTTCTTACCTCAACTTAGACAAATTAATACATACCTATCTTTTTTAATGCGTGCACTTAATTATTGTACAGCGCGTTGTGAATGTGTTAGCATTTAGCCTAGCCCCATTCATTCTTTATGCAGGGTTTACACCAGACATGGCGAACGCGAGTGATTTACATGTTAAGTCAATGCAAAGACGCAATTAGGCATCCTGCGGCATGGTACACGCGGTAAGCATAGCACGAATGGCGCGGTGTGGATGGCGCTTTCGGCGCAAATTGAGCCTTGTTGCAGGAAACGCGCGAGTTGAAAGATCTGAACTTTGGTGGATTTCCGCGCCGCGTTAACCAATCACGACCTTGCTGTAGTAGTGACGTGATTACAGGAAGCAAGGGGAGTCGCAGAAGCCCCTCCCATGACACAAATTTCCACGTGAATGTCTTAAATGACTAGAATTTAACGCGTAAGGTTTATGTGTGAATTAAGCGAGTGAACTCTCACGTTCAAGCGTCCAACTACGTGCGAATAGCGCGTTTTTGCCTCCACTACTGCGGCTGGTGGGAATTCACCATTCAGATCCAAACAGAGATGAATTTTGAAGCCACCAAAATAAAACATGGCGATTTTTTAAGCGAATAAAAAAAAGAGAACTATATTGTAAAACAGAAGTTTTAGCGAGAGGGGGAGTAGTCAGGAGTGATGATGTTACCGCGCGACGAGGTCGAAATGCTGCAAACTTAAGTACTCTTCCGCCATGTAATAGAATTCACATTTTTATCCTCTTAAAAAATCGCCACGTTTATTTTGTGCCACAATACTTACTTGTGTAACTACTCATGTAACATTCTTTAAATAGGGAAAACATGGAAGTGTTTGGTGCGTACTAAATTTATCCCTGTTTGGATCGTAAGGAATGAATGGGGCTAGGCTAAATGCTAACACATTCACGACGCGCTGTACAAAGATTAAGTGCACGCATTGAAAAAAGATAAACGTGAAGCCTTTTTTTCTCATGTGTCGTATACGTTACTACAGCATGTGTTTATTCTGCTATAGATATTAAGCCGGCGAACGTCTTCATCACAGCCACTGGAGTGGTGAAACTGGGCGACCTGGGCTTGGGACGTTTCTTCAGTTCCAAAACCACTGCTGCTCATTCCCTAGGTAATCACTTCCTCTTTTTTATCTCTTCTTTTTTCCTGACTGTCCATCTGTTTGTCTCCTTTCTCTGAATACAACAGCGATTTCCTCTGATTGCCCAGTAGGGCATGGATGTGTTTCATTAGGGCTGCCTGCAAGCAAAACCATGTGTCTTATAAAAATCTCCTTCCCCTTGGGCCCTGGGGCCAGTTGAGAGTCAAGTGTGTCAGTGGATGTAATCATTTCATGGGCTTGACCTCTTGACTTTTGTCTTCACATATGATGTTTAGTTGGGGAACAGATCTTGGCATTACTGTCACAGATGACACCCCAAGGTGTCCACACACCATGACAGAGCTACTTTTAAGAAAAGTCACCCCGTTTTGGGAAAGCTTAAAAGATGACGAGGTGTTGATCATCCTGCCACGTTCGGTTAAAAGAGTCATGCGGAACATTTAGGCCCACGCGCTGTTTTAACACCGCTTATATGTAAGATGACCTGTTGTTTATAATCTTCCTTTAACAGTTTATAAATTGTTAACAGCTTGTCTTCTGCTCGGTAGTCATTTTGTATTGTAATAAAAAAGGTTTTCTGGCTATCAGGGTCAGATGTACATATTTTGGAAAGCTCTGTGACTTCGCTTAAAATGTAATATATTTTAGTTAAGTATTTTGCATTACAAAAGCTCCTTTGGATTTTAAGTTATGTGGCATATTTTAAAGAGATGCAAAACTTTTGTAAGCAGTCAAAATTTTGTGTAGGTGTTCGATAAGTTGTAAAAACAGGGTTTCCACGGGTCCTTGAAATCCTTGAAAGTTTGTGAATCTGGAGGGAAAAATTCAAGGCCCTGGGAAGTTTTTGAAAATATACATACATAGATACAGGGCATTGAAAGTGCTTGAATCTATTTTATGCAAGAAGTTTTCTGGAAAAAAATCCATATTATTCCATGTCGTGTAGGACGGCCATTCCCAAACTGTGGTCCGCGGACCACTAGTGGTCTGTGAGGGTACTGCTGGTGGTCCATGTAAAGGCAAAATAAAATATAAAATAATATTTTTTTATAAGAAAATGTATATAGACGTTTCAGCAGTAACAACATAAACAAGCGGCTGTCGCGGTCCGTAAGTAACTTCCGGTAAACTCCGCTAATAATAAATAACCACAAAGTACTTTAAACGTAGTTTATTTATATAACAAGCAAAAAAACAACACATAGATTACCTAGAAAACCAAAACATTTGTTATTTTCGACAAGGCATTTGTTCAAGAGATCAGTTTAGCAACTAGTCAGACCATTAAAAAAACGAAACTGGAAGTAAAGTTCGGATCCAGACGTGTATCACGTGCGTCCGATGAAACCGTCTATAAAGAATATTGTTATAAGAATATTGATATAAATTTTAAATTAAATTGTCGAGTTAAGCCTTTATAGGCAATTTATATGAAACAAATTGTTTATAAATGGAATGAATAAGGCCTGTTATTATTTTAATTTCCAGTTAGTTTCTTGATCTCGCGTTTCGGAAATGTTTTGCAGATGTGCTGTTGAATTGACTTGTAAAACTCTGAAGATTAATAATCCCCTAAAATCGCCAAAGGTTTTGATATGTTTACTATATCCAAATATTCTTGTTACTGTATGGATTTCATACTACTCCATTGCTATAGAAATAACCACATTGTTCAAATGAACCATGCACCGCTTTGTGCAGTAAACTTTCCTTTAACAAACCTGTTGTACGGATGTGATGACCAGTTATAGTTTTAGGGCTAGTAAGCCTATTTAGAGGTGCAGGTTAATTCAGGACTTTGTGTAGACATATTTTATTATGAGTATTATGAGGTGGTCCGCGAAAATTCTTGATTACAAATAGTGGTCCACACACACAAAAAGTTTGAAAACCCCTGGTGTAGGATAATATCATAAAATTTATAGCCTTTTAAGCACACGCGCTAAACTGTTCGCTTTAAATGCTTATATCTTCTGTATGCGAATGGTTCATACCAAAATGCTGTTTGGCATAGTTGTGTTTGACACATGAAAGCGTCTCGGCTGCGTCTCCCTTGCCATACTTCCTGCATCCATGTAACGTCGTCTTTGGCAATATTTCAAATGCGATATAAAAGCGATATACTTCCGGATTTCCGCGTCACCCTGTCTTTGTGGTTAAGCCTCACCATTGGTTGAATTTATATACATATTCAGACGCACTTACCCCTGGAGGCGTGCCAAAAGTGTCACCGCAGTGACGCAGCGCAAGTTCCCTCGAAAGGGAACTGTAACAATGTATCTTAAAAGGTAACGCGATGTAATTTTGCGCTCACTTAAAATATGTGTCCCCACATGTAGTCTTTGAATTTGAGGGTATTGGACTTGGAAAGTCCTTGAAAAGTAAAAAAAAGGAAACACCAAACACGCTAGCAATGCCTCTGATACCAGAAATTTAGTTATTATAATATTACAATTGTAATGGTTTAATAAAAACTGTACATTATAAATTCCATTTATAAGAAATTTTACTGAACAGTTAATAGATCTGAGAGAGTTAAAATATAATGAAAAGAAAGTGTATATAATAGTATTGTTTGATGTTTGTCTTATATTTTTGTATAAATGAATTAACATGCAAATGCAGTATGTATAGAGACATACGTCTATGTGGACAGTAAGGTGTGTAAGAATACAAAATTATCTTTCATGTCCGCATGATAATGATGATGAATAAAAAATCGGTGCAAATAGGAAAAAGCTGTAAAGCATCTAGAAATTACCTCCAAATTTCACACTTTGTGTTTGCCTCAGACCGCAAGCCCACCTCAACACAACACTGAGTCAGGAAATGCATGTGACTACAATATTAAAAACCTGAGCTCACAGCGCCCTCTACAGGATACCTCGCTCTTTTCATTCAGAACCGCAGCGATTCATCCAAGGCTCGGGATGAGCTACAGTCTCAGTAAGAGCTTAATCGGGGCTCTCCTTAATCATGTCTTAATGGTGTCTGCGTCTTCGTTGGAGCCAGTGGCTCCGTGCAACCACATCATCCATTCGCACCTGCTCCCGTGGCTCGTGCTGCACGGTATCATTTACACACCGCTATGTTAGGGAGCAATTTTTTTGGGGCCCTAACATGATTTATAACAGTTTATGGATCAGGGTTATATCGTACCACCACAGTCGCAGTGGTCTTTTGCAGTTCTACCTCGCTTATGCATCCATGCATCCGAAATGGTTTTTGTATAGACAAAACAAGCACAAAAAGGCACAAGGCAGGTTCACCGAGAAAATCTTCAACACAACGCCATGTCACCTGTCCCATAGGCTTGGGCTTTCCATACGAAGGCTGAATGGTATGAAATTCATGAGTCTCTACATGGCAGGTTAAATTCACCCATGGGCAAAGAGACCTTCGATCTGTGCCTCCCTCAGGGCGGGTAGACCAAAGCTTCCTGCCTGCACGATCTTTCCAGCGCTCTCCCGCTCCATCTCTCTCTCTCTCTGCACGGGGGCGGTTTAGGGTGGAGGGTGCGGGGTGCTTCGGTAAGGTTTGGGGGTTGACAGTTCAGTCTGTAATGAGACAAACCACCGTGGTAGAACTCCGGGACGCGGGTTGGATGGAGGTCCGGGAAGCACCGTTCCACGGCTGTCAATTTTTTTCCTCTGAAGCCGAGCCCTCGCCTTTTAACTTTATCTCCGAGCGGCTCCGCAGCCCACAGATACAAACAAAGCGAAAGATTGAAAGAAAGAAAAGATAGCTCTTCTTTACATTTCCCGCCAGAGGCTTGCTAGACTTTAAATTAAGGAGAGTGGAAGGTTTTCTGAGGGGAAATCGGAACAAAGGAATTTGGTGGGAGAAACAAAAACGCTAGAAATGATTCAAATGAAAAGGAATTCCAAATCCTCGTATTATGCAATTTATCTGTGCTAATTATGTGCTAGCATCTCATTCGAAGGGGAAAAGTGACGAAAAAAGCCGTTATTATTCTGAGGTTTGAAAAGCCAATGGGACAGAACGTTTTTTTTCTTTCTTTTGTAATTAAACATTACTGTAAATACCACGCCATCGAGAGTCTCGTAATCTTTCTCGTTTTTTCACAAAAATGCATCATAATGTCATAACAATTCATAACAATAGTTACGAATCCCAACACGGTTTACAATTTATTTGCATGAATAAGTAATGCGCTCTTAATTTGACGTGCTGCTGGAATAGTTGCTCTGTACCGCTAAGCCTTTACGAAACTATTAGCATAAGAGAAGACGAATATTTTCAAGTGTCTAACGATGGATGTCAAAGCTCTCGACTGAGTGTGATGACCAATTACTAAATGGCATTAGTTATACAGCCAATAAAGGGTTAATCGCCATTTAATTCTTCATTTTAGAGTAACTTTTTGCCTTATTAACCAATAAAATTTAAAAAACGACAAAAAAATCCCAGTAACATTGATGGGTCTGACATGCGTGCACATTGCATCACATGGCGAGACGGTAGGGATGCTGCTTGTGTTTTTCTCAGTAAGTGTTTCAACCTCAGCCCAGCCGTTCTGACACAACGTTTGGTGTTGAGACGTTTCGCTTTGGCTCTTGTTCTCGCCACCTGAGACATCTTAACGGTGTGTCAGATCTGAGCTGTTTGCGGCAAGGCTAAACTTTTGTAAACTGCAAGCATTTGTCAGAATGTTTTTACTCAGTTTTTTACCCTGACTTCCTTCCATCATCAATCTTTGACGGCGGTTGGCTGGTCGGCTACAGTCGATGAGCAGTAAGAATCTTGTGATGGCTTTAGGGAGTTTGACTGGCCTCTTGGGTACCGCTCTTGTGTCTGATAGCTATTAGTCACTGCCAATTACCCACACTTCTCTGCAGGGCCACAGACTAAATGACCTGACGGTCTTTTTAGTCTCGCTTTTGTTGTGCCTCGAGTCTCGAAGCCTTTTGACATGTGCGACGTCACGGTGCGTAAACATGCCGTTTACCTTTGTCTTGAAAAGCCTTTTAGGCACATGCTGATCAATTGAAACATGAAATGTGGGATTTTTATAATAAATGCCAATTTCAAATATAGTCCTGTGTACAGTACCGTCCTGTGTAGAGAGAAAGACGTGACCAAGTTTTATTTGGCTGGCTTGAATGGCTCCTGTTGTAAATCATTCAGGTTCTTTTGTAATGAGAGGTGAATGAGAATGAATCTGCTCTTATGTAAGCTGAGATTTTGATTTCCCAGTGCTCGTACTTACAGACAGTCTGAAACCAGTCCCGCAGACTCTCTTAGCCACCCACCTAAATGCGTTCACGAACATTTACAGCGCTTGACTCCATCTGGAAAAGTTGTTGTACAACTTCAATGTCAAAACTACCACTGTTCCCAAATTATAGATTTTTCTATCCCGAATGAATGCTGTTTTATTTCATTGCTGTTTTTCTAGTAAAACTGTATTATCAGGTGACTTTGAATGGTGAATGGCATGTTTTGATTTTATGGGCCAGATTTACAGCATTTTCAGAGTGCAATTTCAATAAAGCGCTGATGGGAGTGGAAATTTCTGACAAGGCGCAGGTTAAAGAACAGAGGCGCAGAAATCATATTTTTCATAATGACCAAGAGCAGCACAAGTGAGTGTAGGGTTTAAACTAGCTTTTAAGGTGTTAAATTATGGCGCAAATACCAGTAAATTGACGAGCGGAAAACTTAGTAAATGTCGTTACATGATTAATTTAAATACTCTTTTCCCCATAAATTTAGCATCTAAATGGGAAACCTCTACAAATGATTATGCATTAAAGGCCCCGTGCTTCCTGTGTTTTGAAGCTTTGGTTGTGTTTTATAGTGCGCAATATAATATGCGTTCATGTTTCACGTGTAAAAAAACCACGTTAATTTACTTATCTGTATACTGCTGTTTTCACTGTCCTAAAAATGAGCCGATGTCTTCCTTGTTCTATGAAGTCCCTCTTTCAGAAATACGTGACGAGTTCTGATTGTGTAGTTTGTTTGGTGTGTTGTGATTCGACAGCAGCTTATCTAAGCCAGAGCCGTTTGAGCTTAGCTGGCGACTGACGTATTCCAGTGTGCGGAGTTTAGTCAAACTCTTATATTGACGTCATTAATCCGAGAACTAGAGGGCCGTAGTCCAAACCAGCCATTCGCTGTAAGCTTTTAAAGGCGAATTCTGTTAAAGAAAATATAGCTCCCGGCATTGAACGTTGAGCTTTATCATTTTGCAAGTATTATTAATGCTCTAACAGCAACATTACACACTTACTAAAGTTTGAAAAATGGGATCAGGAAGAACATGACCTTTAAGGACAGTCAAATAATATAATTTGATAAATTTTCACTGTGTCTTTAGTAAATCCAAGAGTCGTTTGCGCAAACTGTTAGTAAATCTGGCCGTAAATTTTTAAAGGTGGTGTGTGTAAATTTTAGTGGCCTCTAGTGGTGAGATTATGAATTACAACCAACAGCTCACCCCTCAATTTCTAAAGTTTGAATAATGGGATCAGGAAGAACGTGACCTTTAAGGACAGTCAAATAATATAATTTGATAAATTTTCACTGTGTCTTTAGTAAATCCAAGAGTCGTTTGCGCAAACTGTTAGTAAATCTGGCCGTAAATTTTTAAAGGTGGTGTGTGTAAATTTTAGTGGCCTCTAGTGGTGATATTATGAATTACAACCAACAGCTCACCCCTCAATTTCTAAAGTTTGAATAATGGGATCAGGAAGAACGTGACCTTTAAGGACAGTCAAATAATATAATTTGATAAATTTTCACTGTGTCTTTAGTAAATCCAAGAGTCGTTTGCGCAAACTGTTAGTAAATCTGGCCGTAAATTTTTAAAGGTGGTGTGTGTAAATTTTAGTGGCCTCTAGTGGTGATATTATGAATTACAACCAACAGCTCACCCCTCAATTTCTAAAGTTTGAATAATGGGATCAGGAAGAACGTGACCTTTAAGGACAGTCAAATAATATAATTTGATAAATTTTCACTGTGTCTTTAGTAAATCCAAGAGTCGTTTGCGCAAACTGTTAGTAAATCTGGCCGTAAATTTTTAAAGGTGGTGTGTGTAAATTTTAGTGGCCTCTAGTGGTGATATTATGAATTACAACCAACAGCTCACCCCTCAATTTCTAAAGTTTGAATAATGGGATCAGGAAGAACGTGACCTTTAAGGACAGTCAAATAATATAATTTGATAAATTTTCACTGTGTCTTTAGTAAATCCAAGAGTCGTTTGCGCAAACTGTTAGTAAATCTGGCCGTAAATTTTTAAAGGTGGTGTGTGTAAATTTTAGTGGCCTCTAGTGGTGATATTATGAATTACAACCAACAGCTCACCCCTCAATTTCTAAAGTTTGAATAATGGGATCAGGAAGAACGTGACCTTTAAGGACAGTCAAATAATATAATTTGATAAATTTTCACTGTGTGTCTTTTTAGTAAATCCAAGAGTCGTTTGCGCAAACTGTTAGTAAATCTGGCCGTAAATTGTTAAAGGTGGTGTGTGTAAATTTTAGTGGCCTCTAGTGGTGAGATTATGAATTACAACCAACAGCTCACCCCTCAATTTCAAAATGTGAGAAAATGTAGTGATGAAGGCGCTCTATAGAGCAGTTTGTCCATTTAGGGCTACTATAGAAACATGATGGCAACTTCCATGTAAGGGGACCGACGTTGTGTGTAGATAAAAACGTCTCATTCTAAGGAAATAAAACAATAGAGTTCATTATGTAAAGTTTTTATACACCACTGATAATGTAGTTATGTAAATTATATTGCACTTCTGTCAAGAGATCCTTCTAAAAGTTACACAATGCAGCTTTAAACTAAGAAATAAGTGTAAAATTCGAATTTGGTAAAGTAATATAGTTAAATATGGTTTCATTTAGTGAAAAACTAAAATCGATTTTGCCGATTTTACAGTATCTTACTTAATACATTAAACATTTAGAATGTAATGGGCATTCTAATGGCTGTTCAGTTAAAGTGATGCTTTTTAGTCCAAAAAAATTAAGAATTAGCGTAAATGCTTTAAAGGTGGGGTGCATGATCTCTGAAAGCCAATGTTGATATTTAAAATCACCTAAACAAACACACCCCTACCCTGATAGAATCTGGACCTCCTTTTGGTAGACCCACCCCACACATACGCAACCAGGCAATATCTGTTAGTAGACACACACCTTAAGGGCTCATTATAGTCGTGCGTAGGTCCTACGGCGTAGGGTCCGCGTCGGTTTTCATTTATACTTTTGTGTCGTCGTCCGCGTCGACGTGCAAACACACGCGCGACCGCTGGTGGACAGTATCCAAGCGTGTAACCACAGTAGCAGCGCGACCGTCAGAGAAGAAGAAACCGGGCAAGTTTACCCACAAACGAAGAAGAAACAGCAACTTGTTGTGTATGTTTTGAGAAGACCAGCAATGATGGAAGTAAATAAACAGCGACTTTTGATGCAGTTTGAGTTAAATCACTCCTCAACTTGGTTCATCTTTGTTTTCACCGTCACAAACGGAAATACCTATGACGCAGTTTTTTTTTTTACCTGACGGGAGGGTTTCTGGTGGACCAATCACAGCGCTTGCGGTCCGCGTAGAACTGACGCGCTGTTAAAAATTTTGCGAGGTGCGCGTCAGGCTACGCAGAGCTATGCACAGGCTACGGATAGCCTACGCCGTAGAACCTACGCATGACTATAAATCGCCCTTTACTGCTGATTGGCTACAAGTGTGTTTTGGTACTCGGCCCGACTGAAAATCATGCACCCCGCCTTTAAAAGAGATGTAAATTAAACATATTCAGAATATGTGCAGAATATTTAGAATCATCAAACTCTTTATGATGGTCAATTCTAACTAGAGATGCACCGATACAATTTTCTGTGCCAGTACTGATATTTGATTACCTAGAATGACATCTACCTTTACGATAGTTTTGCTTTTCACTCCTTGTTTCAAATTATGATGTCGTGAAATCCTAGAAATGTGGAGCGTACGAATTGCAATACTGTTGTCATTGTCACCCAATTAAAAATAATCACACTGTATGAGTTCGGATGCATTTTACGCCCCTTTTAATTTCCAGAATATAGCCGTTTTAATAATCGGCTGATATCGGATAGTGGGGAAATTGCTGATACTGATTATAGGCAGATATATCTGTGCATTCCTATTTCTAAAACTGGTGTTGTTTCAGATCTGTCAGTGGTCCACTGTTTAAGGTACGTGTTATTCGATTGTGCACTTGACCATCAATATATAAATGGTTAGTATGTGTTTTGACCCTTACCACAGGCACGCATCATTGAGTTCATGTGTATCTCTCTGTTGTTAGTAACCTCCTCTTTGTCATCTAAAAATCTTCAGTCTGAATCCTTTGTCAATGAAGCATCCATGGATGAACTCCTCGCATTGTAAATCAGACACAGCCTAACTCTCTCTCTCTCTCTCTCTGCCTGTCTCTCTTTGTGTTCCCTAGTGGGCACCCCATATTACATGTCTCCCGAGCGGATACACGAAAACGGATATAACTTCAAATCTGACATCTGGTCGCTAGGCTGCCTGCTCTATGAGGTAAAGTATAAAAAGCAATCCCATCACCCCCCCCCAATCTTCAGCACCGTTCCTCTTCTTTTGTGAGACGCAATCAGACACCCCGACTTCAACCACGCAGCCCGTCGTGAAAATTACAGCATGGGTTTGTAGTCGGAGGTAAATGTTTCCTGCATAGGAAACCTGGAGTGTGTCGCAAAGCCGACGGGGAAATTCGCTTGACGTTTACATGTGTTTTAGATAACATGCGCTACTCGCAATCCAAAATGATACTGACTGCTTCGATGAGCCTTTAATAACGTACACTTCCCGAAGACACAGTGCACTTAGATCCAATACGATCCTAACGTTTCTCAGTCTAAATTTTAAATTAAGTTTGCTTATTTGGTCCTACTTTCACCTAAACCCCTTACTTTACTAGGTTACCCGTAATCTTAAATGAATAGTCTACTCATTTTCAATATTGAAATATGTTGTTGCCTTGACTGGGAATTGTTGATGCATCCCTCTATCATCTGTGTGCGTGCACGTAAGCGCTGGAGCGCGCTGCGACGCTTCGATAGCATTTAGCTTAGCCCCATTCATTCAATGGTACCAATCAGAGATAAAGTTAGAAGTGACCAAACACATCAACGTTCTTCCCATTTAAGACGAGCAGCTATACGAGCAAGCTTGGTGGTACAAAATAAAACGCAGCGGATTTAAAAGAGGAACTATATTTTATGGCGTAATAGCACTTTTGGGAGTACTTCGACTCGCCTGAAAAGTCCGCTCCCCTTCTCACTCTCATAATGGGAGAGGGAGGGTGTTACTGCGCCGAGTCGAACTACTCCCAAAAGTGCTATTACGCCATAAAATATAGTTCCTCTTTTAAATCCACTTAGAAAAGCGCTACGTTTTATTTTGTACCACCCAACTTGCTCGTATAACTACTCGTCTTAAATAGGAAAAACGTTGATGTGTTTGGTCACTTCTGGCTTTGTCTCTGAGTGGTACCATTGAATGAATGGGGCTAAGCTAAATGCTATCGAAGCGTCGCAGCGCGCTCCAGCGCTTACGTGCACGCACACAGATGATAGAGGGATGTATCAACAATTCTTAGTTAAGGTAATAACATATTTTAATATTGAAAATGAGTAGACTATTCCTTTAACCTTTAGGTTCTTGCGTAACAACGATCTTAACAACGAAAGCATTTTCATGCTTTAACCCGAAACGAGGGCCACCTGGAATCATCCGCAGCAATCTGTAAATGACACAATGCTTAAACCCACGGGACGTGCTTGCCACCAAAAACTGGTGTATAAACACACACGCGTGCAGGCACAGATTCACACTCACGCTGTGCGGAAATAGACACATTGTTAGTCCAGCACTCGTTCTATCCCATGAATCCCCCTGAGTGTTTTTTCCTTTTTTTTTTTTGGCGAGGGGGGCAGCTTACCAGTAGCTACACCTCCCACAGTGCCTGGGGCTGAAAAACAACCATCTGAGTTCACCGCTGCTTGGAGACAGTGTTTCTTGGCACTAATTAGTCTCCCATAATGCACCAGGCCCATCAGTGTGATCAGGCCGCCCTGCTTAGCAGTGGCCACGGGTCAGCCAAGTGTGGGGAGAAGGCAAACGGGGAACAGTTGTGATCTCTTAAGCTTCTGTCGAAGCCAGGCCCGGCCTCGGCCTCGAACAGATCTCTGCTGTCGCCCTGTGGTACACGAAGACTTTCATCTTGTCTCGCTGCCAGCGGGTCACGTGACCTGTGGGGGGTGGCTGGGAAGGTGATGAATTGACATCTGTTTGAGTGACAGATCTGATAATCGGCAAACCCGCCGGCGGTTGGTGTGATGTTGCAACCCGGAGGAAAAATTCGTTGCTCAGAAACCTTTCTTTATTAGCTTGGGATACTTAATGAAGTTCTCAGGTTTTTTTTCACATTTTAGCATCAACTTCGTCTTAGATGTCTTTTTAAATGAGACAGTTGATTTATATTACAGCAGTGGTTCTCAAACTGGGGTTGCCAAATAATGCTGGGGGGCCCTAGTTGTATAAAATACATTAATTTATCAAAAATTCAACACCTCAGAAAAATATTGCTGCATAGCTCTACATTGTATAATTACATATGTTTTGTTTAATTAAATTTTTTTAAATTTGAGATGTTTTATGTCATGAATTGACATAATCCCTTTTGCAAAGGGATGCACCCTTCCAAAAGGGGTGGGCACGTGCTATAAAATAAATAGTGGCAGCATATCTTAGATAATTCTGTAAAATTAATTACAAAAATTATTTAAAATTCACATTAAAATCTCTAAATTGCAGAATTTGGCTTTACTCTCAAATTCAAATCAGAATTAGCTAATGACTTAAGATATAGATATGTGTGTGTATAAAGATTGCACGTTTCATAATTTATTTCGTTGTCGGACAGTCGAAAGCTAGCTGCAATGCTCCACCGCACACTCTTGACATCTTGCATTGATCTCCATTGATCTATTTTGCGCGAAAGGTCTATAGGTGTGCATGTAATTCCTTTATTCTGAGAGCATGAATCTTTTAGTCGATCTGTTGTGGGGGTCACGGGGCCTCGATTGAAAATCATCAATACCTGTGCATTCTTCTCCATCTGCATCTGCCATTCCGTTTGATGCCCACACTCTCGGTTGGAGCTCATCTGGTCAGCTGATGGGGCCGCCCGCCTCGCGATGAAGCGCAGGGGTGCGGGACAAGGCCAGAGACGGGGTTGGATCCCAAACGGCCCTCGCGGCAGACGGGACACACGCTCTCCGCGTGCATCTCTCAATAAGACCGCACTGTATAACGTGGTCCATCTGCATTATTGACGGCTCTCTACACCGTAGAGGAAATGTGTGGTTGTGTTTTAAACTGAGGGTCTTGTTTACGTGTTGGGTAAGATTTTGGTTATTCAGCAGAGCTGTAGCAAGTAAATTTAAATTACTGAAATTTTATAGTAAGTTTAATGTTGTTCACTAAAAACTTTCTTAGTAATTTCGTAGCCTGCGAGTCGAGGAAAATGCAGTAGACATCTGTGATTATGAATACTTTACCAGGGCTTGACAACATCAATCATCCACTGCAATTCGTTTAGCTGACTTTTCATTTTTATAGCTAGGTAATAGCGATATATTTAGTATAGCTCAATAATAGAGAGTTGGGTTACACTTTATTTTAAGGCGTCACTGTTACATTGTAATTATATATTTAAGTACCAAGTAATAATCATCAACAACATGTACTTACTGTAGGGTTAGGGTTAGGAATAGTTGCATGTAATTACGCATAATTAACTGTTATTACTATAATAATTACATGTAACATGTGTAACAAAGACGCCGTAAAATAAAGTGTTACCAAGAGTTGCATTAGCAGCACAAAAGGTCATGGATTCGAACACACATACTGATAAAATGTATACTGTAGGAAGCTTTGGATAAAAGTGTCTGTCAAATGCATAAATATTAATGAATTGCATCAGGAAGTAGTGTTTAGTAAATTTGCCACCTAGTAGACATATTTGAATACGAAGCAATATTAAATTTCCAACTACCAGACACAGGGACACTTCACTATTTAAATTTTGACTCTTCTGTAGTTACATCATGTACTAAGATCGACGGACAATTAAAAGTTCATATTTTTTTCTAGGCAAATATGGCCAGGAACTATACTCTCATTCTGGCATAATAATCAAAGACTTTGCTGCCGTAAGTAATGATATTACGCAGCAGCCGAAGATAGTCCCCTGCTATTGAAAGTAACAAAGGGGACTATTTTCGGGCACTGCGTAATATAATTGCGCATCCTGCAGCCATGTTACGGCAGCAAAGTCCTTGATTATTACGGCAGAATGAGAGTATAGTTCCTAGCCATATCTGCCTAGAAAATCACAACTTTTAATTTTCCGTCAGTCTTGGTACACTATGTAACTACAGAAAAGTCGATTTTTAAATAGGAAAAATATCGAAACGCTTCGGTAATTTTAGCGCGATGCTAATGGTCTAATCAGATAGATTATGCTAAGCTATGCTAAAAGTGGTACCGGCAAACCCGGAGAACAGCTGAATGGATTCCAAAACCGTAAAAATCAAATATTTAACTCCAAGGGAGCAGTGTTAATTTCGTTGATGAAGACGATGACGAAAAATATTCGTCAACGAACCTTTTTCACAGACGAAAACTGAATAAAAACTAAATAACAGTCAGATATGATGACGAAGACTGTAACGAAATATAACTGACACTTTAGTCAACAAATAAAAATAAGACGACAATGTTAGGGAGGGACGAATGGAGAAGAGATCCAATCAGAGCTACTCATTTTGCGGGACAAGTTGTGAAGAAATCCAATCAAAGCGAATCGTTGAGGGTAGGTTGATTTATGCAGGCAGCAGAGGCATTTTAAAAACCCGCGACAAAGTTCGTTTTCACAACAGGTTGTTTACATTATACTTAGTTTTACAGTCTTAGTTACCCAGCTTTGGCTGATGTCAGTTGACTTCGCTCGTTAGCAACACGCTAACGTTTTGAGGTACACCCGGTCTGAAGACATGTCTCATTGACAACAAAAATGTCAGAGCTAACGTCTAATCTGGTCACGCTTAAAATATTACAACAAGACTGCCTGTAAAGACGACTCATCCAGAAATACATGCGAAGGTAAGCATACACGCTAAGGTTATTTTATCAGATAAACCACCGTGTTTTCGCTAAACTTGGAATAACAGAAACTAAAGGAATACACGTCTGAACTGTATTGATTGCATTGGATTGTCTGAATTAATACTGAGTATAAATATTCAGTGTCCTCAAATTGAATGAAATGTGTAAAGTTACTATTATAGTAGATGTTGTGCCGTTACATGACTGGACAAAGTGCGTGCGTGTCTGTCTGTTGTGCTCTCGTGTGTCTGTGTGTGCATGTCATTCAAAGAAAATGCATATCTTTTTCTGGGACCATGTATATTTTTTTGGTAGAGCGAGTCTTATGCTTATTTTATGTGAGATTATCTTTTGTGAGAAAGCCAGGGTCAGTGTTTTTGACATTAAAGGAATAGTCTACTCATTTTCAATATTAAAATATGTTATTACCTTAACTAAGAATTGTTGATACATCCCTCTATCATCTGTGTGCGTGCACGTAAGCGCTGGAGTGTGCTGCGACGCTTCGATAGCATTTAGCTTAGCCCCATTCATTCAATGGTACCATTTAGAGATAAAGTTAGAAGTGACCAAACACATCAACGTTTTTCCTATTTAAGACGAGTAGTTATACGAGCAAGTTTGGTGGTACAAAATAAAACGTGGCGCTTTTCTGGGCGGATTTAAAAGAGGAACTATATTTTATGGCGTAATAGCACTTTTGGGAGTACTTTGACTTGCCTGAAAAGTCCGCTCCCCTTCTCACTCTCATAATGGGAGAGGGAGGGTGTTACTGCGCCGAGTCGAAGTACTCCCAAAAGTGCTATTACGCCATAAAATATAGTTCCTCTTTTAAATCCGCTTAGAAAAGCGCTACGTTTTATTTTATAACTACTCGTCTTAAATAGGAAAAACGTTGATGTGTTTGGTCACTTCTAACTTTATCTCTAAATGGTACAATTGAATGAATGGGGCTAAGCTAAATGCTATCGAAGCGTCGCAGCACGCTCCAGCGCTTACGTGCACGCACACAGATGATAGAGGGATGTATCAACAATTCTTAGTTAAGGTAATAACATATTTTAATATTGAAAATGAGTAGACTATTCCTTTAAGAAAAAAATAAAATGCGTGTTTTTTACAACAACCATTAAATCTGTGTCTGTATTGCATATTCAAACCTTACCATTCCATAACAGACTGAGGATACTTCCAATGACTAAAAAACTTAAGACTAGATTAAGACTAAAACTAAAAGATTTCAGATGACTAAAATAAGACTAAAACTAAATTGTGTGTTATCCAAAAGATTAAGACTAAATCAGAATTTGCTGCCAAAATTAACACTGCAAGGAAGCTAAAAATGAGCATTTAAAAAAAAGTGGTGTCCCTTTAAGAAGATTTTTTTGTAGGTCTATTAGTCTACTAATCTCGCGCTAGGACAGTCGGTTTTGGTGTTAAGTTTTATGGCGCTGAAAATGAAAGGGTCGTCTCGGGTGACCCAAATGGCCCTCACGGTGTCCTCACCGTTTCCTCTCCGCCATGTCTCTAGTCTCTATTAAAGACAGACAGAGTTCATATTGGTGGATCTCTGTGCTCTTGGTCTGGCCTGGCCTTTTGAAGTCCTCCTAAACCCCTTCTTAATAGCCGTTCTTGAAGGTGTTTCGGATTTATGTCTGCATAAATAAGAGGCAGAGACCGTTGCATCTGCCTTCATCACAAAAACACGATGCCTGGCTTCCTGCTCAACGTTTTACAATTAAAACCGTGAAGTCACAGTCGCCGTTTACGACCATGTGTTTCGAGTATAGCCGACGACGCTGGGAGATGAGAAGCGAATCGGCTCTGTAATAGATTAACACGAGAGCTAAAAGTAAACAGAGTAGCATGCATCACAAGGCGTTGCATTTTTGATACGTGCCGCAAATGATATTCTTTC
Source organism: Misgurnus anguillicaudatus (assembly GCF_027580225.2). Taxonomy (NCBI): domain Eukaryota; kingdom Metazoa; phylum Chordata; class Actinopteri; order Cypriniformes; family Cobitidae; genus Misgurnus; species Misgurnus anguillicaudatus. Next base: position 9,655,455 of record NC_073359.2, on the reverse strand, counting down.
ATGAAAAAAGAATGCTTAGTGTACAGTGTGAGAGATAAGATTTTTTATATATTTAATTCGTGCAGGTTTTTTCATAGCAAGCATCCTTCCAGACGTTTGAGCTGATTCAACTCGCTTATTCAAATATAGATTACCTGGTATACCTTGGTGTTTTCTCACTACGCATCTCAGATTTTAATTTGATAGCTTAGTGAATTAATTCGGCCCAGACGTGTACAGCTGCGGAATACTCATGTTCTTTAAAGACGCTGCGTACGGGAACGCCGGAGTCTCCGAAGGACTCTTAACATTCCGACGAGCTACCTCGCCCGTGTTTTGCTAATGATGCATAAAACCGAGGAGCGTCTGCACACTCATTCAGCAAATTTACAAACATAACACGCGTCTGAAACTTTTCGGAGTTTCGATTCACAGAGAGGCGATTTTGTCTTTTTTGTTGTTGTTGAAGAGAAAAACCCAGCTTAATCATCACTGTCTGTGTGAATCTCTCTCTGTGTGTGTGTTTTTGTCTCGGGTATGTGTGTGTGCCAGTTGTCACGCTTAGAATATGGATTCATATTTAATTGTGTTCCCTCCTTTTGCCTGCGCCTCCATTTGATTAATATATCATTAAAGAAGAGTGCAAGAAAGATGAGTGAGATGAAATAATGATGGTTCTCTTGCGCTTGAACACCAGACGCCCTCTATCCCGACTCCTGAGAGTTACGCAGGACCTCTGTTATAAATTACCATGCAAAGAGTTTGACGAAGAAGAAAGCTCAATAATAATTACGCTAATAGATAGCTCTTCTCTACGGATTGAGACCTTCAGGCCTGACGTGATTGAATACAGTTTTTGCTTCGCAAGCTTGCGTATGAATTGCATTCTTAGAGAATCGTTTTTAGGTTTGGCTTTTCAACTACCGTCATAGTGGAGTGACAACTCCAAGAGTGAGCTATTAATAATCCAACATGGATATTTGAACATATGTGGCCTTGTGTGAGAAATCCAGGCTAAAGTCTCATAATCTAATGATACATCAAAGTTCACATTGATTTCAATTTTTGACATGAGCTTACTCAGGCAGTATTAAAGATATCAAGGTTATATTTTTACATACAGTACTGTGCAAACGTCTTAGGCCCACCAGCAAACTTGTTGTTTTAGAAGTTTTAACTCTTTCACCGCCAGCATTTTTTTTAAAAAGTTGCCAGCCAGCGCCAGCGTTTTTCATGATTTTCACAAAAGTTTTAATGCCTTCCAGAAAATGTTTTTCTTCAAATATATAAACATACAATATACCAAATGAAAGAACAGACCCTCTGCTTTCAAACAAATAAAACTGTTTTATCCTACCTTCAGTAGTTCTTTTATAATCAGCTTTTGAATATGGGTAGGTTTCTGCAAAAACACCACATTTTGAGCAAAAAGCAAAGATAATTCCATTTTTGTGACGGACTTTTCATTGAGATCGCAACAAACACGGACATGCAGCCACTTGCCATAGGGCAATACTTCCGGTATTAAAAAGTTGCGGAAGGGGATTATCCACCTAGTGGATAATAGCGGTATTGCAGAAAGATGGAAATACTCGTCATTGGCGGGGAAGCGTTTTCTCTTGATTGACGAGATAAGTCGTCAATGGCGGGGAAAGAGTTAATGTCCATCTATTATTGTTTATCTATTTTATTAAGATACAAACAGAAAATACAGGAAATATGTAAAAAAAACATTTTTTTAAACTAAATGTTTTCTTTAGGCATCGTCTGTGTTTAGTGTGACCTCCCTTGGCACTAAACACATCTTGAGCGTTTTTGAGCAGAATGAAGTAAAAATACTAATTTATTTAAAATTAGAAATTAGGATTTAACCTCTATGAAAAGCACCCCCACGCTGGCCCAAACCAAAATTTATTTAAGATAAAAATTAAAAAAGTTAGAGAGGCTGAAATACATTGTAATAAATTTGCATAACATCTAATTTAATACTAAAAATCTTAATGATAAATATGTGTGTGAAACCTAGAAATGCAATGATGCCAAAGCCACAAGTCTGAAGAAGTTATGTTTTACGTTTGAGGTCAATAGGCCCAAAAATGAGCTTCTTGCAGGCTAGTGCCTTTTCTAGGTGCCAAATTTAACAGCGTGTCAGATCTACGCGGACCGCAAGCGCTGTGATTGGTCCACCAGAACCTCTCCCATCAGGTAAAAAAAACTGCGTCATGGGTATTTCCGTTTGCGACGGTGAAAACAAAGAATGGCTAAGTTGAGGAGTGATTTAACTCAAACTGCAACAAAAGTCGCTGTTTATTTACTTCCATCATTGCTGGTCTTTTCAAATTATACACAAGAAGTTGCTGTTTCTTCTTCGTTTGTGGCTTAACTTGCAAAGCTTCTTCTTCTTTGGCGTTCGCGGTGCTACTGTGGTTACACGCGTGGTTACTGCCTACCAGCGGCCTGCGCGCGTGTTTGCACGATGACGCAAAAGTATAAATGAAAACCGACGCGGAACCTACGCCGTCGCGGCTACGCCGTAGGACCTACGCATGACTATAACGAGCCCTTTAGTTTACATGCATACACGTTCGTTCTTATTATTATTTATCCTTATGTTAGCGTATAAAATTCCGTTTCCACACCAGGAAATTAAACGTCACACAAAGATCGTTGGATTCGTTATCTAATTGGCTACACGTTCTGGCTATCAGTATTTTTCATGAAGTCATTGGAGGAACAAGCGAGCCAGATGGCATCACAATATTTTACAGCGCTGTTTGGATATTATGTATTATACTCCCGCCTACTTTTTAAAACAAAGTTTGAACGCGGGTTTGAATGCGAGTGTAATCTCATATACACTGTTACGACATACATAATCCTCAGATTGTATATTATATTTTATAACAAGACGTTCATGCAAAATCTGATGTAAACAATAACAGTATATCTATATTTAACCGATTATACGCATTTGTGGACAAAAATGGTCATTGGATGTATTTTATAAGACGGTTTTAAAGAGTTATTCACACATCTGAAACAGACTGGATTCGATTCGCGATCGTTATATCAACACAAAGATAAGGAGTCCCGTTTATATTTTGCATGTTGTCATCTGGACTTCTTTAACAAAATACTACATTTATGATGCTAGAGCATTTGTATTTAGACCTTTTAAACGATGTATAGTAATGTTAATATTATTCATGTTTGTAGACAGTAGGCTATATAGATATTGTTAGCAGCATAAAAAATAAACTGACGTCATCCCGCACCCGAGCTAGTGCGTGTCGAGAGGTTAATTTTATTTAGGTTTAAGAGATCCTGCAGTTTCCTGCTATTGCTCAAGTGGAAGGGGAGTTTACCCTAAACACTTTAAACTTCAGTTTACATTTTTATACAGTTTTAAATACTACATACACATTTCCTGTATTTTTTGGATGTATTCTATTAAAGAGACCGAGAAACAATTATATATGATCACTATAACATTGCAAAAACAACAAATATAATTGTGGCATGGTGGCCTAAGACTTTTTTCCATACTGTATGTAAATCACAAAAAATGACTTTAGGGTTTTCACAGACAGGGTCACATGTACATGTGTGATGTCCCCTCGCTTCTGTGTTTGTATACTAGTGTGGAGTACGTTTCTGGTCTAACACATACAATACATACATCTAGTAGCAAGCCATAGCTGTGCGCTACTGTGTTTTTCCTTCCTGTCTGGGCGACAATACGTGTTTACGACGACTTAGTCGTTTTCTGTGGCTGCATGCGTAAGTGATTGCTACGGGTGTCTGTGTCAGCGCACTTATGTGTTTGTGGTCGAGATTCTGTTTAAGTATGTTCCCCCTGAGCTCCCATGTCTGTGTGTGCGTTTTTCTTTTGTGTGTGCATGCGAGTGTGTAAACGCGCGTGTCTTTTGCCACCGTTGCACCGGTAGTCGGAGCCCCGCAGACAGACAGCAGGCCAGCGTGGTGCTGGGTGGACTCCTCTGGAATACCAATGAGGAGAGCTGCTGGGCTCCGGGGGTCAGGGAGCAAGTCAATCATCTTGCCCATCGCCTGGGCGCCCCGAATCAAATTAGCCTGAAAAATTCAGGGGCCGGGAGCACGGGGCGAGCAGCTGTCAGGGCCAAGAGCGCCCAGGCACTAATGAACCAGATGAATAGTGCAAAAACTCCAAAATAAAAACAGGACAGTTGACATTTTTCATATGTCAGAAGCAGAAGATGCATGAAAATATGGTGGTCCTTGTTTAACCCTTTGCTGGCTACAGATGCCTCCCACCCCTGACCCCCCTCTGCGGCCCTACACACACACACACACACACACACACACACACACACACACACATATAAACCAGACAGCCCATTCCTCCTCCATCCACAGGTACATGAGACATAAACAATCAAAGCCACAGTTACATTTGCATTTTGCTAAGTGGCTTGCTATGGTAGTGCGTCACAATTATCCCGGGAAGTCTTCGCAAGAGCAACGGCACGCTGCAGAGACAGATGTTGCCATGAAACTACACTATAGATATCATTTTGGTAAAGAAACAAAGAACTTCCCATCATTGTTGAGCTTTGATTTTTCCCCCATTGTGAGTATGTGAAAGGGCAGCTAAAATACACGTACAAAAAGCAGTCTGACCGAACCATACTTGTCCATGGCATCCATTACTGTCACACACACACACATGCTTCCCATCATTTTTACAAATGGAGGGATTATGAATATGAAGTCAGTTTTATATTGCTTTATCATAATCCTATAACATTATCAAAGCATCACTTTCAAGACTGAATGGGAAGACTTAGTGTCCAGTTGGATCCATCTTCATATTCGAACCCAGGGAACAAACTTGATGATGAAAAAATTTATAAATCCTTACACTGCAAAAAAATGATTTTCAAGAAAAAAAAATCGTAGTATTTTTGTCTTGTTTTCAGTAAAAATATCTAAAAATCCTTAAATTAAGATGCTTTTTCTTGATGAGCAAAACGACCCAAGAAAACAAGTCTATTTTTTAGACCAAAAATATCAAATTTAAGTGATTTTGTGCATAAAACAAGCAAAAAAATCTACCAATGGGGTAAGCAATTTTTTCTTGAATTTTTCTTGAATTTTAATGTTTAAGAAAAATGTTCAAGATGTTTTGCTTGTTTTGTGCACAAGATCACTTGAGTTTGATGTTTTTTGTAAAAACTAGCTTTATTTTTTGGGTCGTTTTGCTTATCGGGAGGGGGCATCTTGATTTGGGAATTTTTAGATATTTTTACTGAAAACAAGACAAAAATACCAAGAAAGTCATTTTTTCCAGTGTGTAAGTCACTCTGTATAAAAGTGTCTGCCAAATGCAAAAATGTAAATATAAATGTACCCCCATGATTAATGTCCCAATGTGTGACGTTGAGGATATGTTGCTCTGAAATGCTGAAACATCATAGTCCCTTTTAAAGCTTAGTTGTTCGTTTTTTGTTGTTTCGCTTTCTTGAGACAGGACATCCATCATTTTTCTTTGCACTTGCTGTCGTGGCCAATTTTTTTGTTGTCGCAAGTGAATCAGCCCAGATTCAGGAATCTAATTGAGATGGTGAATGTGACTAAGTATTGTGAGGACATGGATGGTTTCAGATGGTTTCCAGCATCAACACACTGACAAGTCTTAGCAAATCTAGCATATTTTCAGTTGCAGAATGCTTGCTTGTCCATCGACCTCCTGTGTGTGCTATATTGCGCAATTTTTGTTTCTAGTTAATGGCCTTTTTTGCAAATAAAAGTCCCCCTGTGGTGAAAATGAAGTTTCTATTGTTGTTTATATGACTGTGGTGTTTCACAAACCATATGAAAATTCATGAGTATTTATAAAATTTGTGTTTTTCCCGAGGTTTGAAATCACCTTGTTTTCCTTTACAAACACGTAACCAATCACATCAACACAGTTGAACGTAAATCTCTTTTCTTGGACTACAACAAACACACGGATTGTAGGCAACAGTTTACGTACGGGGATTGCTGATATAGAAAAATCGACATTATCATTATTCCCCCCGCTTGGGACTCAGCCTGTAAGAGCCTTTTTACACCTGGTCACTTCATGTGTTTTCTCTGATCGGATTGCTATCTGATTTGTTAAAACTGTTCCATTTACATTTGCCCAAATAAATGCGTCTTGGCAAAACGGATATGAATCCGATCTTTTACCCCCGCCCAAAATGCAAATACACTATTTATTAATCCACCTTAAAGAACTTAATATGACGTTTATGCAACAATAGGCAGTCCTTACTGTATGTTGTTACAGTAGAGTGACAGCGCGGTGATTTAATGCAGGTCCGTGATGGGAAAAGCATTCACAAAACTCTATCTTAAAGTTTTATTTCTTTGTTTAATATCATTTGAGTTTGTCATTAGACTCTTACTGATTCTAGGAAGCTTTTTTACCCGCTGTCGTCGCTCCATAAAGCAACGAGCGTGACGTCTTTGTTTGCCTTTTTGACGGCTAACTTCTGGATGACGTGCTTACGTTTGGGAGGAGTTATGCGCTGAAAGATGCAGTTTCATCAACCAGATGTATTTACACTTGTCCAGTTTCATCTGAAATGCGTCCCAGACCACCTCCTGATGTGGTTTGAGCGATCGGATTTAAATCCGTCTCGAAAAGGTTTCGGAGGGCATTTACACCTCCCCTAAGTTAACTCCAGTTAGCATTGCATTGTGCGCGAATCTTTCAAACATGGTAAGGAGTGCCACATTTCTGGCTGACATTCAGGCCAATCACAACATACAGATTAGCTGGCCAATCAGGGACACAGAGCTTTTCAAATCGATGAGTTTTGTATAAATCCATGCGTTTCAGGAAGACAGTATATCTGGAGGTACAAAAATGTACGGTATGTGAAAAATAATTTTGAACCATGCAAACACATTGTATTATACCAAATACACAAAAAACGTTGTGTTTTAGCAATGAAGTAGGTGCCATTTAACTAATACAATTATTGACTACAAGGGGGACTGAAGCATCTTCGTCTGGAGCTGATTGTACAATAAAGCTTTTTTGTACAGATGTACACGTGTGTCACACATATGCTGTTTACTGTTACTGTGCGACTCCCACAATGAGCATCATGCATTTAAGATGCCCCATCAATTTAAAAATAACTTAAAAAAAACCCTTCAAAACGGCAGTGCTCATTTCTATTTTATTGCTTATTAGGGGTGTTTGAATTCTCTTACAGTTGTAAAATGCTGTTTCTGACCTCGATTGAAAGTCATTGTGTACATTGTTAATGCAAATCATTGTGTGTTAGAATTAAAGACATAACTTTTAAACCGTTTTCATGAGAGAAACGAATACAATTTCTAAACCAGCATAACCTTTCCAATTCTACCTATTTTTAAGATAACAAGATCCATTTCTAAAGTGCCTCTCACATTTCTTTTCTTCACACGTAGATGGCTGCCTTGCAGAGTCCGTTCTACGGGGACAAAATGAACCTGTACTCGCTGTGTAAAAAGATTGAGCAGTGTGACTACCCTCCACTACCATCTGACCATTACTCTGAAGAGGTATGTTTCAAACTCAAGATTTCCAAAAGCTTTCTCACTCTTCGCCATCTTCAGCGTTTCATTCTTGCAAAACACACACCCGCATACAAAACTTCTCTTTGTCCTTTACTAGATTGATTCACTCAAAAATATAAATTCTGTAACCGTTACCATTTATCTTCTATTTCTTCCAAATCAGTATGATTTTCTCTGAACATGTTCAGTTGCAAAACATTAAAGCTGCCCTTTTTCATTCAATAAAATAATCCCACACTGTCAAAATCATAGATGCCATACGACAGACTGTATTAAATTTAAGTTGTTTCTATTATGCATGCACTCTTTCAAATCATCACAGTCACAAAAAAAACAACAACATAAGAAACATATGGTTTGGAATGACAAGAAAGGGGACAGAATTTTCTTTTTGGGTGAATTCCTGCTAGTTGCATGTCCTCACCAGGCTTCTTAAACTCTTTAACCAGCAAAACCTTCTTGGCTGGCTTGTTGATGGTGGACAACAGTGTTCGGGACACGTCAAAGTTGCAGTTAAACTACAATAAAGCTGCTCTTTAGTTAAGCAAAAGATATTTTAAATATGATTAGATTTTCAAAATGTGTGAGACCACAAACATGATAAAAAAATCGACGATTTGACAAGTTTGTTTGACAGCACACCATGCACCATCAGAATAACTTCACAAACAACGCGAGTCTCAAGGGTGTCGCACACCGGACACCATGAATCTAAAAACAGAATACATTATTTTCTATGAGGTTACGCACACCGGCGGCGCCTGCTGGCAGCTGTCCGCTATAACTCAGGACGCTGCTCAAATCTTTGTCGCGCCACTCACATAGTTTAACATTAAATAACATCATATTTGTCTCAAATCGTTAGCGATTAACATTGGCTGCTAACGTATATTTTGAATTTTGAAGTAGACGCTATCTGACTAAGCTCGCGCTATTTAACGTGTACGATACCTTCGAGTTGTCCTAGACGTGACGTGGCACGGCGCTTCACGTTTGGTGTGCGATCCCCTTCAGCTAAGAACACAGGAGATCTCGCGATTTCTCTCTCGGCTAAACGCGACTTTACAGTAAACAAACATGGCGAACAATGGGCATAAAGAGATGGCATTAATACACAATAGACTGCTTTTTTACATTTCCAATGGCCATCTCCCTTTGGACTGTGCCTGCTGTGCCATGTAGTTGTTATGGTTTCTTTTATAAGCTCGCTTTCTGATTGGGTTTCGTTTCGTTTTACGTGACAATCTACAGCGTGTGTGTACGTTAGTCCTCGGGGTTTACCCTACACAACAAGATTTCTGATTTGCGATCCTAACGACCCTGATGTGCTTCCCAACAGATTCAGACGCTCTTAACGCACCGTGCACCACAGGAAAATCTGATTAGATAATCAGTGCAACTATGAAGACGATCGGGACTTTACCTTTGATTGTCGTAAGGGGTACAATTTCAGCCCGATTATCTTGTGGTGTGTAACCGGCTTTAGCTACACTACATCTTACAAATCAAAGTTGTAACTACATTAAAGCTATTAAAGTCACAATGAAATTGAAAAAAAAACTTTTTTATTTATTTATTTTTTTTTACAAATGACTTATCTGTGAGCTTCAATATTATTTTTTTAATTTATGTGTCCTCATAATCTTAAATCAAAAACGCAAATCTCCTCATCTTCTCGAAACGATCTCTTCTTACTCTCTTTACTGCTTTTTGCAAAAGATCGCAGCGATTAGAAAATAGCAACATAACGCAACTTCCAACCTAGGCATTGGGCCGGTTACCGGTGTCAAGGTATACCGCGGTTTTAAAGGTGCAGTGTGTAAATTTTAGCTGCCTCTAGTGGTGAGGTTGCGAATTGCAACCAACGGCTTAGTTCACAGCTCACCCTTTGCTTTTGAAACACATAGAGAAGCTACGGGAGCCACCACCGGAAAACATGTCATCGTCGGAGACAACTTAGTAAAAAAAATTTAAGGGCTTCTGTAGAAAAATGGCAGCACAAAATGGCGACTTCCATGTAAGGGGACCCTCTATGTATGTAGATAAAAACATCTCATTCTAAGGTAATAAACACATAACGGTTCATTATGAAAGGTCCTTATACACCCTGATAATATAGTTTTGTATATTATTTTGCATTTCAGTTAAGAGATCCTGATAAAAATTACACACTGCACCTTTAAAGAGTCAAGGTGTCAAAACCACTAAAATTTTATGTGATACCGTTTTCAAGGTATAAGCTGTGTTTACACAAAATTAAGTTAAATAATTAAGTTGATGTTTTTACATTTAATATTATTAATATTAATACATTTTAATTTTTATAATTTTTTTAAAGAATATTATAATTTAAGGACTTATTTTTGCCTGGCATACATGCTGTATGTTGCTTAAAAAATAAAATGTATTTTGTCCAGTTGAAAAATAGTTTGTATATGCAGACATTTGAAAATAACACATTTTAGTGCAATACCGCAACACCGTGATACCGTGGTATTTTTGCTTAAGGTTCTCATACCGCCAAAATCTCATACCGGCCCATGCCTACTTCCAACAATCTAATAAATTCTCTACCTTTTTAATTTCAAAAGCCATTTTACTTGGATATACGTTACTACTGGGAAAATAAAACAATCACTACTGCCGTATTTAAAGTTATAAAATTATGTAAATATAATATTGTAATAAGCACAAAAATACTGTAACATAACATGCTGTTAGTTAGTAACTCCACAACACATGTAGCACGGCTATACCAGTCCATCATCCAGACCAGCAATAACCAGCATGTGAATTTTCACCACGGCAACTAAAGGCCGTCTGTTTCCGTAACGTCCCATCACTCTGATGTCAGCTAGAGGAGGACCCTCTGAAATCCTCCGATAGATCCGGCAAGATCCAACCAAAGCTGCCATTATTATTATTATTATTTACAAGCCCAGCACAACTCATCCTCCATTCACTAGTTCCTTGAGCTTCCCACCGACCTGCCTCCCTCCCTGTCTGCGTGTAAACAATGCACCTGAAGGCGAAAGGGAAAAAACTGTCAGACGTTCATCTTTGGAGTGTCATTTACCGTCTCCTTGCATCTCACCTGACAGGCAGCCCCCTTTCAAAAACGCGACCGCATTTCTCTCTCACAAGAGCATGAATATTTTACATATCTGCATTATTTCTAACCCCGCCCCCTCCCTCCAACACCACCACCACCACCCCTCATTTCTTCTCCACTAATTCTCAGACTATGCCTGCATTTGCATTTCACATGCCGGGCTGATTAGGAGACGCCGCGCCATGCAACAGCAGCCAGGGCCCGGCAAGAGAGAGGCGGTTGCCATGGCGATCCGACACGGGGGCATCTTCTTTCCTTCCGCTTTTTCCTTAATGATGCTTCTGGTTGTCTGGGCTGGGTTTGTTTCTAAGTGTAGCTGCACCCCTCTCAATCCTGCTCTTGCTCCGGTGCGACTTAAGGGGACTGCGCTTGTGTGTGCTTGTTTTCCTTTTTCTGCATGTCGAATGTTTGTTGCCGAGAATTAACAAACATTCGCAGGGCCAGAGGGCATTTTGCTGGAAGATACATTGCTTCCAGCTTATCCCTTGGCTGTTGGAAGAAACTCTCCGCACGATGAGATCTGAGACGCTTGCCATTTTACTTTGTCAGTCAACTTGTTCGTCTTATTTAACCTAGCAGGGCTGCACAATTGGGCCTACAACAAATCACTTTTGATTATTTTGCCAAAAAATTTGATATGTGGGATATATGATAAAAGCAAAAACAAGAAAAATGCAATCATGCTGAAACTGCTTTCATGTTTAACAGCATATGTAAAAATGACAAATAAGTAAGTGATGTCTTTTGTTTCCATGTTTGATTCATATTGTGATGCCAGAAAGAAAAGAGATTCGGGTGATCATATAAGAATTATTTGAAGAGTTTGGTTCCAAAACCTCAAAACATGTTTAATTTTATGTTATCACGTTTTTATTGTTTAATTGTGCTACTTAGCTGCATTTTGATTGTTATTAATTGAAATGCACAATCAAAAAATGTGATTTTTGAAAATTTAAGTTATTGCGTTTTTTAAGCAAACTCTTTATTTAGACTACATCGACTTTAATAAAATTAAAAACAATTAAAAGAATGACTCTTATTCAAGACTGTCAAGACTTTATTTGGCCAAAAATCATTTTCCTTTTTTAATCATGATTACAAAATTCAAATATTCATACAAATTGGGTGACATTCTGTAAATGCACTGTAAAAAATATTTTTTTGTTCATCTTAAAAAGTAAGTTACCTGGTTGCCTTAAAAATTTGAGTAAATTCAACTTTAAAATATTAGTTAACTAAAAAAGTGTAAAAATTGTTGTCAGCTAATATTTTTAAGGCGAATTAACTTCTTAAATAAAATTTTAATGCAACCACACTGTGAAAAAAATGTCAAATTAACATGTAAAGAGTTTGGTTCAAAAACGCAATAAATCTATTTTGACAAATTTCGGTAAAAATGTGTTTTCTATACCAAGAAAGTGACAAGATGAAAAACACAATTTTCTGTTGCAAACTTTCACATAGCATCTTTAGGTTATAATAACATAAAAAATTTAAATCCATAATTTGATTTTCAAAGATTTATTATAAAAACGGATTATTTTTTCCGCAAAGTGCAATAAATCCATAACAAGTTTTTTTCCAAAATACTATAAATCTATTGAATCAATATATAAATGTGTCATTTAGTTGACTAGTGGTATACACTGATTAAAAAAATTGTAATTGTAAAAAATTACAATAATGGCATTAATCAAAACTAGGGATGCACCGATACCACTTTTTTTAGGCTTGAGTACGAGTACCGATATCTTTTCCCTGGTACTCGCCGATATCGATGCTTGTTGTACTGTTTTTTTCATGTGGCAGTTTTCTAACAACAACAACAACACACTTAAGGGGATCGCACACCGGCCGCGCAGCTCGGCGCCGCGCCGCGTCGCGCCTAGGAGAACTCGGAGGTATTGTAAACCGGAAGTGCACATTAAATAGCGCGAGCTTCGTCAGATAACGTCTATTTCAAAATGTAAAATATACATTAGCAGCCAATGTTACTTGTTAATGATTTGGGACACATATGATGTTATGTAATGTTAAACTGTGTGAGTGGCGCTGTGTGGCGCGACAGGGATTTGAACAACTTCCTGAGTCACAGCTGGGCGGCGCGGACAGGCGCCACCTGGCGGCGCCGGTGTGCGTACACTCATAGAAAACAATGTGTTACATTTTTTTAGAACGGCGCGGCGCGGCGCTGCGCGGCGCTGAGCTGCGCGGCCGGTGTGCGATCCCCTTTAGACTAATGAACATATCAGCATCTTTATTTTTAACCAATTCAACTCATATTATAAAAACAAATCATTCTTATGTGCTTATCATCACAAATTTTCAAAGCCAAAATTTCACAGTGTCCAATAACCTCCAAAGGGCAAAACCAAGGACACAAAGCTGTCAAAGTGCTAAAGAAATCACAGACAAGACAATCAAATTTGTCATAAAGTACGTCACGTGAGGAATCAGTACATGAGCTTGGTATCGGGCCCGATACCGATACTGTTATCGGTATCAAACCACTTACTTTGTCATATTAAGAACACTGTTATTGCTGCTGTCATCCGTAAGACGTCGTCGCTGAACTTTTTTGACAGCGATCAGCTGTAAAATGTTTTGGTCCTGTTCGATTTTTGTTGACTTCGAGTAAATAATGGAAAGTTTTGTTTCTTTGTTGATCACGAAGTACAAAGTAGATGAGCAAAACTAGGTTTTTGTGTGTATTCAACGAGCCACCATTGTTGTTTACAGTGTGTGGAATGGTGCGCTGTGATTGGTTAAGCTGGTTAAGCGGATTTATTGCATTCTGCATAAACGGAGATGTGGCGTTTATCGCGTTTTGGGAAAAAAAGTGAGAAATGATGACAGAATGACACGGCAGATATCGGATTTTGCGTAAAATTAAGAATTTACTTTTTATTACTGACCTGATACAATACGGATTTTGGTGGTGATGACTAATAAAAAAATGGCGTTTATCGCGTTTTGGAACCAAACTCTTAAAATTATTGTATGTTAATTTAACTTTACAAATTAAGTTTTAATTTTTACTTTTTTTATCAGTTATGCCAACTTATAACAATTAAAAGTAAAGTAGTAGTTTGAATTGACTTGCAAAGTTGTTTTAACTTTTACATTTTTTTATTTTATTGAACCCAGTTCTCTCTTAGCCGAGTATTTGCAGGAAACAGTAGTGCTCCTTCACTTTGAAGCATGCAACATATGCAGACCATATATTTATATAAATCGTGACCATCTGCGCTAAGCCATTCCGAGAACTTGCTTTTATAAGATTAATTGTGCAGCCCTACCCAGTGAAATAAATTCAACCTGAAATCTTAACTCTTTTATTTTTCTTCCCCCAAGCTGCGAAAACTGGTAGATATGTGCATCAACCCCGACCCAGAGAAAAGGCCAGACATCACCTACGTATACGGCATCGCCAAGCACATGCACGCCCTGACCATCGCAAACTGAGTCTGCCACCCACTTCTTCTTGCTCCTAATTCCGAAGGCATTCATCCGGCCCAGCCCTTCCCACAATTGTCATTTCATATGCTTGTTTCGCTCCAACATAACGCAAGTTGACTTTAAAGTACGAGCGAGGCATCGTATACATCACAATATTGTAAATACAGCACAAGGCCCTTGATTTATTATTAACAGAGGTATTTGGACAGTAGATGTAAATGAAATGCATGAGATGACCAAGAAGAATGGGGAAAATCAGCAGTGTTGTAAAATTTCATTTTTAAGATGTTGGTACAATGCAAAGATTGCGGTATGCATATATAGATAGATATACTTCCTGTTTTTAACTTCTATCACCACATTAGCACACAATTAAATCAGATGTTTTTATCACCCCACCATTCCCCTTTGTAAAACTATATAAGACTAACTATATGGGCTAAATAAGTAGTCCATCTCTACTAAACCTATTCAGCGGACTTCAGATGTTCTGCTGGGTCGACTTGCAAAATATGCATTTACTCAAAGTATTCAAACTTGTTGGGAGATACATAGATTGTGCATTTAGTAGTTTTAATGTTTATCTTATGCGGCTTTCACATAGGACGCGTTGCGCTGCGCTATGGAACTCATTCATTTCAATGGCTTACGCCGCGCGAGGGCGGTTTGTTGTTGCGTCGAGCAAAGCACGGGCGCAGCGAGCGCAGCGTGCGCAGCTTGCACTCACGCCGCGGTCAAAGTTCAAAATAGTTTAACTTTTGCTCTGCGCTCTGTGACGATTACCCGTGCAGCCAATAGAAACGGGACGTCCAAAGAAAATGGACGAAGAGCTTATAAACGGGTCTGGCCAGCAGAGCACAAGCGTCACACCGCTTCCAATGTGAAAGCCGCATTACCCCCCACTGCCCCTCTCACACATGTATATATTTATTGCAATGCATCCTGGGACTGTTTCCTTAAAAAAAAAACACCAATGAAATACAGACCTTTTTACTTCTCACTCCATTGATTTGTACTTTTTGTACGAAATCTATCAAATAAGTGCACTATAAAGAATTGATACTACCGTTTATCACGACTAGTAAAATAATACAGTGCATATTCAATACGGATATCATCACAATGCATCCGGCGAATTCTTCCCACGTCAGCACCTCGGTGGCTGCTACTTGAACTTCAATAAATGATTAATGCAAAGGTCTTGCATACAATGCAGTAACTTATAAATATTCACATATCCTCCGTGCCTTCAGATTTTCGAGAGTGCCTTGTTTTTCTGCACAAAGGAAAGCCTTTCTTCTTGTAAACCAAATAGTTTGATTTTACGAAATACGAAAGTGTTTCTCCAACTACATAATTCAATGGGTTTACAAGTGTCGTCGCAATACCTGTACGTTTACAAACAAGTTGTATTTTAGCGATCACATGAACGCAATGCAATGTATGTCTTCTTGGCCTTGTACAATTCTGCTCTGTTCACTTTTTGAAAACATTTTGACCTCTTCCAGACTGTAATCTGTGTGCTCTTGTACGGCTTGTGATCGTCGGCAGACTCGGTCTAATATAGGTTACACAAGCGTATGAAGTTATACTATACAGACAGCAGCTATTATGCGGCACCTTTTGATCATGCAGTATGATTTGCTGTGATGTACCAAATATAAAATGGTATTTGTTTTAAAACTTTAGTCGAGAGCATTAGTGTTTACTTTTTTTTATTGTATTTTGCAATAATCACATGCATAACGTTTTGTTACCACGATAACAGATTATGCTTGTTGCCGGAAAGACAATAGTATGTGAGAGTACTTAAGGATCATTTGTTTAAGTCGTGGCGATGAAGATCGTTCTGCGTGTGCCTCAACAGTGAGATCTAGTCTCTACTACGGTTGTTTTGAGGATTGTACGGCACACGAATTGGACACTGACTGTCTACCAGACTATTCGTTCTCTGCTTTCACCCGTATCATTTGGATGGTGAAGGAAAGGCAACTTTTATTTATTTGGTTTTTTTTGACCGATGTTTAACATTCAAGATGCACATTCATACTTTACATGCTAATTGAAATGAAAAAAATTAAAGAAATACTATGTTAACCTTTTTCACTCTGGTCTTTTTGATGTTTTAAATTGTTTGTATATACTTTTTTTGCACCATTTTGTGATAAAATGAACATAACATAAGTATGTTTTTAAGTGACCTTTGACTCAAAAATGTTAATTCTGTCATCTTTTACTGACTCGTAAGGCTTTAAAATATTGTAATGAAAGTGAATGGGGACCAAGTCTGTCAGTTACTAAAATGAAAACAAAAATGATTATTAAAGTGTTTTTATATTTTGATTTGTCTTTTGTCTTACATTCCAAATCATTCTTACAGTTTTAATAGATCGACTGATACATCGAGGAGACCCAACTTAAACAATATATGATGTGATATATAGACCACTAAGGACCCCATTCGTCATTCACTTTCATTATATACTGTATATATAAGGCGTAAGGTAACCAGGTTGTACATCTTTCTATTAGCACATGCCAATCAATCCCCTAAAGCCCCGCCCACTCCTATTTGTTACTGTGTTTATTTGTGTCTTAAACAACTGGCTTCAATAATCTCCGAGCTTTATTAGTTGGCATGTTGCATTGTGTCGCGCTCATGCCCCAGGGTCTCCGTCCGGCTTATTCCCACTAGGAGAAAGATCAGCACGGCAACTATTTTCCTGCATTCTAATGAATTCCTTGAGGAGCGAGGTTCAATTTCATCACTGGAAATTGCTCCCTTGAAACCGCCAGAAAACGAAAACAAACTAAAGTTAACATCACAATTGATATCAGGCATATTCTGGCTGTTTGCTTGTAAAAGTTGCAAGTAAAGACAATATCTGGGTAAACAATGACGTAAACATCACTTAATGTTTGAAGTTTTTGACACATATAAATCTTTAATGAATATTATATGCTTAAAATTAAAATAAACTAAAACATTCAAATGAAATTAACTTAAATTGATTAATACATGGTAAGCAGGTGTCTCCAACCTTTTTGTGGGCAACGGATAAAACAATCTGGAGGGCTACTTTTTCATAGTCTGCTCAAAACTTTTTTGTTTGACTTGTTTATGTTTTAGTATTGTTTAAAATGTTAGCGTACGTAAGCCAAGCTAATATGAAAAATATGTAATACATAAATATTAGAATTGAGACTATTAATAAAATGTGCTTTGGCACCACGTTGGAGACCCCTGATGTAAAGAATACCTATAATAATTTATACCTGAATATTTTGGTTTTTTTGCTTTTTCACAGAATAAGACCTAAATATTTTTTATAAAATGTCATAGAGGCTTAATTTATAATGTTGTTTTGTTGCAAATGATAATTTTGTGAAGGCACCGTTCAGGTGATCAGTGAACCCTCTTCAGCACATTTTACATTTGACACAGTAATGCGTGTCAAAAAACGCAATTTGTGTGTGTTTCTGTGGAGAATCAAGTTTGTTATGTTATAATACCTACCATTTATAAACCTAAACGTTTTATAAATTATTTAAAAATAGAAAATGGAGAGATGTCGGACAGAGTAATTGATATTACAAATTATTTCAAGTTAAATCAACTTTAAAGTCGGAGCTGATGTTCTAGTGGGCAGTGCTCCGACATGTGGTGCTTTCGCACTTTCGGCGACCCGAGTTCGATTCCCGACTCGTGGTCATTTGCCGATCCCATACCCCTCTCTTCTCCCTGTATTTTCCTGTCCTCTCCTAAAAACTCACTGTTAAATAAAGGCAAAAACTGGCCAAAAAATAAAAATCAATATAGAACACATATTTTGAAATTACAACCACACACATGACGGGCACATACACGTTGTGACGAACTTCGCATCGAGGGCCCTCAAAAAAAGAGGTCACCGTTCGCCACTTATAGAGGTTTAATTTATAATCTTGTTTTGTTGTAAATGATAGCACAATACTAACAATGCATGTCAAAAATGCAGTTTGTGTGTTTCTGCGGATATTGTGTTATTGCGTTAAAAATACCCACCATTTATAACACTAAAAGTAATAAATTATTTAAAAATCTGAAAATTTTTGAGCTCAGTTAACTTAGTGGAGATGTTGGACAAAGGAATTGATATCACAAATTATTTCAATTTATATCAACTTAAAATGAAGTTTATTGGACTTGTTTAATTATATAGGAATTACTAGAAATTTTAAGTTAAATGTACACTTAGTTCACTTACTTAATTTTACAAGGGCAACAATTTTCCTTCTCCTATTTTTTAAGTAAATTCAACTTGTCCGGATATACAGCACTCTAAAAATGTCTGGGTTACTTTTAACCCTTTGTGCTAAATAGCACTAAAAGCTCGTAATTATTTTTCGTCAACCATTTTTAGTGCCAAGTATATAGCACCTATGAAGAAAC
Organism: Misgurnus anguillicaudatus; assembly: GCF_027580225.2. Lineage (NCBI taxonomy): Eukaryota > Metazoa > Chordata > Actinopteri > Cypriniformes > Cobitidae > Misgurnus > Misgurnus anguillicaudatus. The sequence continues at coordinate 9,636,877 of NC_073359.2, read as the reverse complement.
ATACGGGGGTGATATAGCCCCACTATAGCACCAGATATGTTTCTATATAGCACAATAGGGTGCTACACAGGTACTACATAGGTTCTATATGGCACTTAAAATGTTTACCCTATTAATACGAGCCAGTGAACCACTTTTAGTGCTATTTAGCACCATTTGTTTTTAGAGTGCATGCTGGGTTAAATTGACCCAATGTTGGGTTGTTTAATGCAACCATGGGGTATAATAACCCAGCATTGGGTCAATTTTAACCCAGCAGTGTATTTTGTCCAATATTTACCCAGTATGAGTCAAATATAATCCAGCTATTTTTAAAGTGAGTGTCTCTTTACCCAGTCTGGTGACATAGTGTTGATACTGGAGATGAAAATGGGATTTGGCGTTTCAATTGTCTGTGCACTTATATGACACTGGAAAACAGATGCAGGTATCCATCTAGTGGTGGTAAAGTCTAACTGCACTACTAACTGAGTACAACAGCCCAATCTGAACGTCTTTCTGTTATACCACAGACAATCTTAATGGAATCAAATGAACTGCAAATAAAACGAAAATCCTCTTGTTACAATATTTAACCACTGCACTTTTAAAGTCTCAAAAACCATTTTAAGTTAATGTAGAATTGTGGATCCATGTACACTTTGTCGGCAGCCGGCACAGGCACCGAAATATGTCAGTGCAGATGAACTGAGTCAGATGTTTCTACATTTTGCACCAAGCCCAAATATATTCCATCTTCTGAAGATCCAGGTGCTTGGTTCAGCTTCCCATATCTGTCTGTTGCCAGAGGGACCGGCACTTGTAACGTGTCCCTTCTGCTCTGCCAGCAGATTCAGCGGCTGGCAGCATTTTCATTGATTTTTTTCTGCATTTCGGCAAGAGTAACACGCCGCTTCACTTTAGGTCTGGCGCTTGATGCGAGTTCTGCCTTGAAGTCGGCGGAAAGCTGACATTTGATTGGCCGATCGTGTGGTCAGCAGACAGAGTTGCTCTTTGAGCAAAACTTTGTCCAAGTTCGGAGCTACAGTACAGGTTCAGCTGGGACGACAGAAAATAAAGGGCAAAAACAAAAAACGTAGACAGAAGTTTTTACCCAATGGACGTGCATGGTGGAAACCGCTAGATTTTTCTTTTATTTAAAGGATTTCTGCTTTAAAGCTAAAATATCAATGGGTTTGAAATGGCTTGTGGCGCATGCTTGGCAACTTTAAACCAATTAGTTAGCAAGGGACCAGGAATCATCAAGGGATGGTCTCCAAATCCATCATTCAAACCGTTGCTTTCTTTTACATAAAAAGTTTCTCCATAATGCTGCATCTGGCAATATCTCAGACCTCGAGTTTCTAAGGAATCAAAACAACCAGGAATTAAATTTGTTTTATGGACTGCTGTTCAGCGTTGCATTACTTCCAGTCATTTGCGTCGCAGTAATCAGTGACATTTTTAAGCTGGCTATGCACAAATAGGTTTGTGTATTATATATTTATATACATATAGTTTTGTGTAAGTAAGCATAAGGAAATACATGCTCCTTTGTGGTGAACCTTAAAAGGATTAGTCAATTTTCTTAAAAAAAAAATCTAGATAATTTACTCACCACCATGTCATCCAAAATGTTGATGTCTTTCTTTGTTCAGTCGAGAAGAAATTGTTTTTTAAGGATTTTTCTCATTTTAATGGACTTTAATGAACCCCAACACTTTTAATGCAGTTTCACATTGCAGTTTCAAAGGACTCTAAACGATCTCAAACGAGGCATAAGGGTCTTATCTAGCGAAACGATTGTCATTTTTGGCAAGGAAAAAATTTAACTTTTAAACCACAACTTCTCGTCTATCTGCGCCAGCGAGACCTCGCGTACTACGTCATCACGTCAAGAGGTCACGGATGACGTATGTGAAACTCCACCCCAGTGTTTACAAGTGTGGAGAAAGAGGACTGTTCCGACGTTGTTGTATGTCGAATGATACTATTTAATGTCTTTGTGTCAGTTTATTGTTTAAAATGGTCCGCAAATATGCGTTTCACATTGTTACGCAATTACGTGAGGTTGCGCTGGCTCGTCACACAGCTGGAGGAAGAAGAAGAGTTGTGGTTTAAAAGTGCATATATTTTATTTTTCTTGCCAAAAATGACAATCGTTTCGCTAGATAAGACCCTTATGCCTCGTTTGAGATCGTTTAGAGTCCTTTGAAACTGCAATTTTAAACTGCATTAAAAAGTGTTGGGGTCCATTGGAGTCCATTGGAATGAAAAAAATCCTGGAATGTTTTCCTCAAAAGACATAATTTCTTCTCGACTGAACAAAGAAAGACATCAACATTTTGGATGACATGGTGGTGAGTAAATTATCTGGATGAGGAAAATTGACTAATCCTTTAGAGGTTTAAATGAAGGTTTAAATGAAAATTTTGTCTCATTTTGTTACAAACCTGTATACATTTTTTTTTGTTCTGATGAACACGAAGGAAGATATTTTGGGAATATTTGAAGAGTTTGGTTTCAAAACGCAATAAATCCATTTAAATCCAAATGTGTTTTCTATACCAAGAAAGTGACAAGATGAAAACCAATATTTTCTGTTACAAACTTTCACAAAGCATCTTTAGGTTATAATAGCATTAAAAATTCAAATCCATAATTTGATTTTCAAAGATTTATTATAAAACCTGATATTTTTTTCCGCAAAATGCAAGAAATCTATTGAATCAATATTTAAACGTGCATTCATCTTTGTCATGATATATTTATTTAGTTGACTAGTGGTATATAATGATTAAAAAAATAAACATTAATGTCATTAATCAAAACACTTACTTTGTTATATTAAGATTACTGTCATTGCTGCTGTCATTCTTGGGACATCATCACTGAACTTTATTGACAGCGATTAGCTGTAAAATGTTTTGGTCCTGCTCGATTTTCGTTGGCTTTGAGTAATGGAAAGTTTTTCATAAGATCCTCCGGGGTCAATGTGTTAGCATGACAGAAGCTTGATGCTGTTGGGAGAACAAGCAACAGCCGGCATTTTTCCGTCGCCCAAGTGCCTCTCACGTAAATTATTTGATTTTGATGGCTTACGTTTCTTCCCCGCTAGAAAACCACCACAGGTTTATCCATTCCAACAAAGGTATTATTTTGTTTTTGTTTGTTTGTTGATCACGAAGTACAAAGTAGATGAGGAAAACTAGGATTCTGTTGTGTATACAACGCGCCGCCATTGTTGTTTACAATGTGTGGAATGGTGCGCTGTGATTGGCTGAGCGGATTTATTGCATTCTGCAGAGAAGGAGGACTTGCGTTTATCGCATTTCGGGGAAAAAATGACAATAACATGCCGCATATCAGATTTTGCGTAAAATTAAGAATTAACTTTTTAATACTGACCTGATACAATACTCATTTTAGTGGTAACTATTTTTTTTAAATAGTGGTTTATTGCGTTTTGGAACCAAACACTTAATTTGTAACCAAACCAATCATGAGCCCCGATCACACTTCTATAGTAAGAAAACTGATACAATGGAAGTGAATGGGGCTCATGAACAAATAAATGTATACAGCAGTGTTTCCCACAGGATTTTGAGGAGACTGTGGTGGTGATGACGCCACCCGCTAATTAGCATATATGTGATGTCATCATGTCGTGTTTGCGTTTGATCTAGTGTTGGCACCTGAAATATGTTTCACTTCTACTCTTTGATCTGTATCTGTATTTGATCTGTATTATATATATCAAATTATATTTTAAGCCAAATTAAGCTGTTTTAAATGTGAAATAAAAATGTAAATGGGAATCATGAAATTCTATTTGTGGGGGCCAGTGTTGATTCTGTGGTGGGCCACCACAAATAAATCAATGTATGGGAAACACTGTACAGGTTTGCAACAACATAAGAGCGAGTAAATAATGACAGAATTTTCATTTTTGGCTGAACTATCCATTTAAATAGCATCTCCTGGTATATTTAACCCACGTCCCCCGGCCGACAAAGCATTTTTACAACCTTTTGGGGTTTTCCGTAAACCAACGATTGGAAACAAATGCTAGGTTGAGGTTTGTAAAGAAATCAAATGCAGAGAGTCTCTTTACAGGTGGTTCTTTAACCACAGCTGCTTTGAATTCTGAAGTCTTTCCTACCAAAATGTCACATCCCATCCTGTTGCCTCTCGTCATCAGGCTGTGAATTAAAAAAGGGAATGGACCTGCTTGAGTAAGCATGAAAAGAGAGAATGTTTGCTGTTAGTTTCCTTTTGGACTCCAATCTGGAGTGTAAAGAAAGTAATTAAAATCATCCGGAGGCTAAAAAAATAATTAACAGAGACCAAACAGGGTTCACATTGTGAGCTAATATGCATCTGCAGAAGTGCGCGCAAATATGATACAGTACATTCTTTGCTTTTTACAGTATACAAATGAAGGTTGCAATTTGCAATGCATGAAATGATTCGGTCACATTTCATCTTACAGATAAAAAGTTGCTTTTTGGCTTATCAGTGGTGTTAGTGAATGTTACTGTAGTCCCCAAATAATTAAATAATTTTTAAATCAACATATGCTTCTTGCTTCAGTGTATTTTACCCTTGACCACAGAATCAGTCATAAGTAGCATGAGTATATTTGTTGTAATAGCCAACAATACATTGTACTGTATGAGTCAAAATTATCGATTTTTTTTTTAATGCAAAAAATCATGTTCCATGCCGATATTTAGTAAATTTTCTACCATAAATATATAAAAAATGTATTTATCATTAGTAATATGTGGTGTTAAGGACTTTTTGGACAGCTTTAAAAGCGATTTTCTCAATATTTAAATTTTTTTAGTTTAATTTTTCAAATAGTTTTATCTCGGCGAAATATTGTCCTGTCCTAACAAACCATATATCAATGGAAAGTTTATTTTTTCCGGTTTCAGGTGTTGTATAAATCTCAATTTCATAAAATGTACCCTTATAACTGTTGTGGTTTAGGATCACATATGACGTATGCAGTTAGATTATGCTGTTGCAACTAGTGATAGGACATTGTATTTGCAGAGGTCTGAAATATCGGATGATATTTGGATTTTTTTATTATTGGCATCGGACGATAAATCTTTTCAATCGGCCAATAAATGTCTCTATTACTTAAATTTGATGTTTGTATTAAAAACGACACTCAGGGTCACTCGATGTTAAGCCAAAGTCTGACAGACAGTAAAATGACCAATCATTATTCACTTTTTAACATGACATTATGTTGTGTCACACACAAAACCACACTAGTTTAACACACTTATTCAAACAGTACCATAATGCTGCGTTCAGACCAGCCGCAGTAGAGGCGTCAAGCGCGAGTGATTTCAATGTTAAGTCAATGTAAAGACGCGTTGAGGCATGGCTGGAGGTCTAGCATCGCGAATGATGCGTTTAGCGCGGCACGTTAGACGCTATTCCGCCTCACCTTCGCTAATTGAAAAATTTGAACTTTGGCGGAAAGACGCACTGCGTTAACCAATCAAGAGCTTGCTCTAGTAGTGACGTGAGTCGCAGAAGTCCCTCCCATGACGCAAATTTCCGCGTGAATGTCTCGATAACTAGAATTTCACACGCTGCTTTTACACGTGAATTAAGCGGGTCAATTCAAAATGTTCAAGCGGCAGACGCGAATTTGACGTCTCAAATGCGGCTGGTGTGAACCCACGGTAAGATGTCAGATCTACATTAATTATGTATTGTAAATATGTTTTAAGTACTTTAAAAGGCTATTTTTATAAATGTTATGCTAATGTTTTTTAGTTTCACCAATTTTCTGTTTGTCTTTTATTTACTGTGATAACATTTGTGTTATATCTGCCTCATATCCGCCATAAAAAAAAAAACATTTTGGTCGACCTTTGATTGCAGCTAATTGGACTAAGTTCTGCATATCTGCAATTTAATTGTTAATTGATAAACATATCAGATGTAAATGCAAGTAAATGGTTTTGCTCAGGTGTTCCCAACCCTTTTATTTCACGACCCACTTAAATGGGTACAATCTATCTCAGGACCAAACACAATATTTTTAATTTAAATATGTCAACAAATTAGTTTTTAGTTTCCTTGACATTTATGAATGACACAAGTTCATATAATGAAATATAACTCTTTCCCCGCCATTGACGTGTTAACTCGTCAATTAAGAGAAAACGCTTCTTTGCCAATGACGAGTTTTTACGACAATCCATATTTCCGCTATTATCCACCAGGTGGCGCTCTTACCCAACTTGTAAAATCCAGAAGCAACCCCTTAGGCTAAACAGTTTAAACTCTGTGTATGTTTTGATTAGGGCTGCACGATTTGGGTAATTTTTCCCATTGCGGTTATTGATGCTAATATTGCGATGTGCGATTGCGATTATACTGAATGGTATCATGAGTCAACTTGATGGGTTTTAAGGAAAATCCACACACAGTTTAGCTGAAATGTGTATTTGTAAAACTAGAAATGTTTTCGTATTGCCACGTGATGTAGCAACTGCTTAGTGTCAGTAATCCTAAATCCAAAATACCGCCATACAACAGACGTAGAGTTTTTTTTTAGCTACCAGATCACTTTCAACCTCCTCTGCATCCATCTTCGCTCTGGTATAAGTGACGACGCACACCACACGTGCATGCCTTTTTTGTTCGTTTTTCTTTCTTTTTTAAACAGCAAGGAAAATCATCAAACTGTTATCAGAGTTTGTGTTAACAAGTCCACACATTTATTTATTTAATATAATTGCAACATTTTGCTGTCATATAATCGCACAGGCTGACATCGCGATTGCAATGCGATTAATTGTGCAGCACTAGTTTTGATCATTGCTCTGAATCTGATCTCTATCAAAAGTCTTTCATAAGGGGCGGTTCACATTTCGCGTCTAAAACTGCACGGAAAACGCAACCTACGGTGCGCTTGCGGCATTCTGAAAAGTTGGAATGTTTTTAACTCGATGCGGTGCATGCTTCCATTATGAGTGTGTATACCGGGTGCCTACATTTGAAATAACGAACTTGAGCGCGCAAAGGCCTAAACATCGCCCCTTAAATGCTATTATATCATCTTGTTGCTCAAAATTTAGTATTTTTGAAGAAACCTACCCATATTTGAGAGGAGATGAAAAGAACAAATAAAGGAAAAAAGTTTCATTTTATATATTGTATGTTCATATATTTAAAGAAGAACATTTTCTGTTCTTTTTAAGGCAATAAACTTTTGTGAAAATCATAAAAAAATGCTTTGGCTGGCAACTTTTTTTTAAAACGCTGGTGGGGAAAGAGTTGCAGTACCAAAATCCCTTTGGTACTCATATCAAAATCTTGTCATTGCTAGTCATTTAATTGGACTAGACGCAATAGCCAAGTGACTTTGCGTGACCCACTTTATCAGACTATGCAAACCATACCGGCCCGACCCACAGTTTGAAAAACCCTGCTCATGATCCTCAGGAATTGCAGGGAACTTCTGGATGCCAACCGCTATGATGACCAAATCTCATAGGACTGTTCGCCTACACATTGGAGCCTTTTGGATTTGGGCTCCCACCGTTTTCAAGTGCTGTAATGTTGTGCAGCTCCCTAGTAAATCAAAAACGCTACCAGATGCAGGCTTTGCTCTTCAACCTTACTGAAAGAAATGCAACTCTGTTTCGGGGCTTTGATTTACGCGGCGAGCGTGCGACCACAGACATTCCTGCGTAAACCTGTGGCCTCGCTCCTCGCTGAAGGAAAAGCCTGCATGTGCCTGCGCGTTCCCACGCTTTCCTCTGCCGGCGAACGCTGGTCTCCGGTCATTATGGGTCTGAAATTGTCAGTAGGCTCGCTCGCATTTTTCATCAACCGATGGCCTTGTGTGTCCTTGGCTGAGGGCACTGGGGAAGTATACAGCTTTGAAATCGCATTTTGAATAATACAACTGCATTATGTTCAAAGCTGTTTTGAGTTGACAGTCAGCAGCGCAGCTGGAGATGACTGACGTTTGGACCGACTATGTTTCCGAAAACAAAATTACTTTGTTTTTACTCCAAGCATCGTTGTATATATTTAGAGGTGAAACATCTGTTTTGGACAAATCCTTTTGCTTGAGGAAAACGCTCGGAGCTGTTGTCGACTATTTGTTGACAGCTTTTAACGCAAGAGAAGACATCCTGCGTTTTAAAAGTAGTTTGCTCTGACAGGAACGAAACAACAAAGTGGCATGACCTGCCGTGTCTGTGAAAATGCGTTTTAAATGACAAGTATATGGCATACTAGCGGCGTCTTGGCATGAGGGTGGAGATGTACTGTGTTGGACTTTTCTTGAAGCAGGTATCACAGGCGTATATCAGAGAAAGAGAGAGGACACAAAGACCCACCTCCATGTGGCAGGGCCAAGAAAGCATGTGCACGTTGTCCTGTAGTTTTCACTTTTCTCCAATAAGGCGATAAACAAGCAGACAGCATTAATTTGGAGGTTGTGTGATGGAAACCGGCAAGGGAAATGGGAGCTGCCTTTTCCTGACAAACGGCTCGGCGTGTTTACAGAGTTTTTTTCTTAAACAACACCTGTCACACTGTTACTGTAAAGTCCAATTAACACAGTCGTCCTAACTCCCCCTTCCTTCCCCCTATACCTCGTCTCCGCAGTGTTTCATTTACCTGTTCTTGACAGTCAGACCTCAGGCTTTGTGGTAAGACCGTCCAACCAGGATTATGAATAGCCATATTGTCAGTTCTTTAATGCAGTTTGTGATACTTATGGAGGTGTATTTATGGAGTAAAATGATCATGGAACAGTTTGACGTCTGTCGATTTCTTTACCTCGATTGATTTGCTTATTTGAAGCAACACTTTTTGTTTTTGTCTTGTGTTATGTTGTAAAATTAGTTATGGAGGCCCACACATGGCATGTGGTAAAAAAATTCAATATTAATATGTGAGCTCATTTTACTAATTTGTTCCCTAATTTGAGGCACGTTTTTTTAAATTCGTACCCTCGTTTTAGTTAAAGGGGCTGTGAATTGGTCGATTTTATTGCTTTATGACGTTGATTGATGTCTACTTATGCATTTCGCGTTGTTTTTACATTCAAAAACATCAAAAGCAATAAGTAATACGCTATTTTGTAACATGGATTAGTGGCTGTCTTGAGAAATGGTTCGTTTGAAGGGGCGGGCCGCATTGAAGACCTGAACGTAAACACCCACTGCTATGATTGGACAGCTTCATTCCCCGTCATTACATGTAGGGAAATGTTTTAAAAACATTAATGTGATAAAAATAGCAGCCGAACACAAATATGTTTGAGACACAAAAGATTCTGGGTGCTAAAGATGATACACATAAATGACAATACGTATATTAAAGTAGAAACAAAACTCGACGTGACTAAATTACCGTATAAAACACAGTAAGCGTGCATCCGAATCTAAACTGCGGCTAATAAATCCTTATCAATAACTTTGTATATTTCTATTGTGCTTGTGAGGTTGCTTTTACATTCACGTAATGTTAAATAACACAGTTATATGATAAAAATAAGCTTTGTTGAGTGTTTGACCTTTCAAACGCAACTTGCCTAAATTACCGTATACAACACAGTAAACGGGCATCAGAATCTAAACTGCGGTTGATAAATCCTTCCTTATAACTAACTTTGTATATTTCTACCTTTAAATTACAGTCGTATTGTTAAGTGTTGTACCTTTATTAATCGTTTAATGTTTTTAGTAAATTAAAACAGTCAACAAACGTATTTAGACACGGATGTTACAACAGGACATCAAGCAATCTCTTTTAACAAAGCAATAGTGAAACGCAGTAACTTAAATAAAGTAAAATGTCTTACTGTGTATTATACTGCTGTGTCATTGTTGTCAGATCCAATATAAGTGGTGCTTCTGACTGAGTCTCTCTGCAAATCCAGCATCGACTTCTTTACAAATGAATCCATGTCCACAACGTTAACAAACGCTCCCCACACGAGCTGGAACTTCTTCAAAAGCAAACTTTATCCAAGCATATTGCTAATGTTAAGGTCCAAGCCTCCGAATTGAAGTATTTAGCTTCTGTGTTGTTCCCATGGTTGTTCCCACGCGGTTCTTTCAGAACCGAAAACGCGTTTCCATGGTATCATAACAGATCACCGCGTCAAAATAAAAGTCTCTCAGAAAAAAATGTATTTAAAAAGTCATTTTGGTTAAATTTGTCAATTTTTAAAGACATGTTTACTTACTGAGACACACGTGTCACGCGAAGCTGTGGGCGGGGCTACAAAAGTAGACTTGTCCTTTTGGTTATGGGGAGGTGTTTCAATTCTACTTTGACGTCATAGATTTCCGAATTTTTCACTGGAGTGTTTAGCTGGCTTGGTGCCAAAGACGGTTATATTTCAGTAGCACGGACGTTTTCAGTTCTGAAACTTGCAGGATGTTCATTTAAGTATGATGACCTCTTATATAACAAATTATCAAGTTAAAATTGAGTTTTTGATTCACCGCTCCTTTAAACCGTACATGTTTTACCAATGCCTGCCAGCAATTTCATAAACCCACCATCGTTTAACCACAAATTACTGTAATAAAATGTGCTTGCGCATTAATAAAATGTGGTAGAAAATTGTCGTCTCATGTAATATTTGTTCCTTCATGTCGTGTGGGAATAAATTGCTTTGTAAATAAGTTAAACTAACTGAAAGTTATTTACATATAAATATATAAAACATAAAATGCTGGGTTATTTTCAATCTAGAGTTGGGTGAAAAAGGGCCAAACTGGGTTGTTTAAACCCAAAATGCTGGGTTGTTTTAACACGGTTGGGCCAAATATTTTTTCTATGTTAAAGAGCACCTATTTTATTACTAAAAAAGTTATTTTCTACATACTGTACATTTTTTGTAGCTCCAGATTTCAATCTCTTCCTGAAATGCACAGATATGAAAAGCTCTGTGTCCCTGATTGGCCAGCTAATCTGTATCTTGTGATTGGCCTGAATACCTCTGATGCTCCTTACCATGTTTGAAAGATTTGCCAACAATGCAATGCTAACAGGGGTTAACTTACAGGCTGTGAGTCCGAAGCGGGAGGAATTATGATAATGTCGGTCTTTACTACATCACCAATCCCAGAAAGTAAACTGTTGCTTACAATCTGTGTGTTTGTTGTAGTCCAAGAAAAGAGATTTACGTTGGAGACGATAACTCGCATCATCGTTTTGCATATTGTTAACATGTACTTATACACACAAGGAAATTTTAAAACGTGAATCGGACAATAGGTGCTCATTAATTTAAAACAAAGACTGGGTTAACCCAAAGCCTCCCAGTAGATTATTTTATAGATGGGAAAAACTAAACATTATAATATATTTAAATGTAGTTAGTATATTTTTGTAGTTAGTATATAAATTACATTCGCTGTCTGAACAAAACATAACTAACATAAAGTAGGGGTGAGCATGTCAGCAACACCTAGTAACTGATAGCTGGTATTGAAAACATTTTTACACAGCAGGGTTAGTTGTCACACAGTGTTACCATTAAACCTCAGGTATACAATGATAATGAAATGAAAACAATGTATAAACTATTCATCAAAATGATAACTGTTAATACGATATCAGAAGAAATAATTGACAATTATGATTTTTTTTGTCTTGATTGTGCAGCCCTTTCAAAAAATTGTGCATTGATGCAAAATACAGTAATGGTTAGATGAAGGATCATGGATGGATGAATGTGTGGATATATATATACACATTAGGGATGTAACGGTATTTCACAGTACGATACTTCACGGTACAAAAAAAGCCACGATGTTGCATCGACCATGATGGGAATATTTATACGATGGCGTTCTTTTAATTTTATTCGTTGACCGGTCAACACGTGATCTACTCTGCGCCAGCGTCACCTTTGCTTCACCGCAGTCACACAGACATCGCTTGAATCTGAACGTCAGCAACGTGACTTTGGTAGAAACAGAAATTGATATAGATAATGCTCTGTCATATTTTAAGTCCAACGTCTGGCATCATTTTGTTTTCATTTTTCGACGGGAATCTTAAACAATCGCACGGACGCGTACCCCTACCAAAACATGTCGAGACGCGAGCTACTGTCCTTTCAGCTGCGCGCAGCCGCTTATGAAAGTCAAGATGACGCCACGCGATTGAGATATCTTATGAAAACATAACAAACTATAGTAAGTTTCTAAATAATAATGATAATCTTATTCTGACTCGATCACTATTAGCTCCTGTAGATGGACATCAGAAATGTTTTGTGCAAAGCAGGGAAAGGGAAGCAGAAATGAGAGATGATGAGTTTAAAGTAGTTTAATCCTCACCCAGTCAGTCATAAATATTATTAAATCTCAAGTAAACCTCTGTCAAATAGAATTGCATTGTTGCTGAAAAAATCAACAGATTTATGTGTTATACTATTTTGTATTTTCAGTTATGATATTAATATTTAGTGTATAGCTGTAGGACACAGTTGGCAGTAACTATGACTGAGATTATTTTAGTATAACAGTCATAAAATGAATGGTTTCTTAAAATAGTGTTATTGTAAACATATTCTTGTAAAAAATAAGTTATTAATTACTGTTATATTTTTATAATGTAAAATGCAAATGTGCAATAAAATATATTCATTTCCAAACCTTGGCCATTTATGCCTCCAAACATGTTAACAATGTTCCTGTTAAGTATAATAAACATGATACTTAAATATTTTTAAATAGCTACATCTAGGAATAGTGTGTTAAGCAAAGGACATTGTATAGAAGTGTTAGGCTTTTAAAAAAGTCAGGAAAAATTAAGGGGCCTGTGCCCCAGTAGAGCTTTATATCTAACAACGCCCCTATGTACAGAAAATTTGCTGGCAGTATTAACTCTTTCCTCGCTATTGACGAGTTATCTTGTCAATTAAAAGAAAATATTTGCATGAAAAACATCTTCCTGTTGAGTTTTTATGTTAATCTGTAATACCGCAAATATTCACTTACCCAATTTATAAAAAAAACTGAAACAAAAAATTATTTACTAATTTTAGTGTATGTTTTGATAGAGATCAGATTCAGAACCATTATTAAAATTCCTTCACAAAAATGCAATTATTTTAGCTTTTTGCTAAAACATTTTTTGTTTTTTTTAAAGAAAAATACCCATATTTAATAGTTAATAAGCAGAGAAATAAATATAAATAGGATAGATAGAAACGTTTTTTTTTTTCCGTTTTGTTTGAAAGCTGAGGGTCTCTTTTTTATTTGATATATTTGTATGTTTATATATTTTTAGAAGAACATTTTCCTGGAAGGCATTTTGTGAAACTTTTTTTGAAAATCACAAAAAATGCTGGCGGGCAACTTCAAAAAAAAAAAATGCTGGTGAGGAATGAGTTAAAGAAACAGAATAAAATTATAATTTTCAAGTATTTAGTGTGAGGTCCTTTTACACGTTTTTTTTTTACAAACCTAATTTTGTAATTTTTCTCTCAAACCTAAATGAAATGAAAGCCTAATTTCTAATCAGATGACTTCTCAAAAGAGTTCAAGATGTGTTTAGAGGTCACACTAAATACTGACTTTTGCCTAAACTTTGGCCATTTGGTAACTAAAAAAGAAAATAATACTAAAAATAGTTTTTTTCCATGTATCTTAATAAAGAAACTGAAAAATAAATATGGATGATTACTGAAACTTGGATAAAAAAACAAGTGGTGGCACAGTACTGTATATGTTGATGTGGTTTTATTAAAACTAGTAAATACACTGGAATTCAATTATGATTTGTATCACTCTTTATGACATTTTGAGGTGTTGAGTGGGAAATGCATGTAATATGCATTTATGCAAATCCACGAACATGGAAATTATTCCTTGAATTCATTTAAAGGCCAACATTTGCATACCGAGTCATAATTAACTATTTACAACTTCGGTCCCAACGAGCAGTACTGAACGTGAACATTTCTCACCCTAGTCCATCAAGCCCTCCAATTAAGCATGCGAGACCGCTTTCAGCACGGCACAGATTCGGACTTTCCCTGTTTGTTTGAAATGATCCGGAGAGGGCAAAGTTTGGAGGCGACGCACCGAAATCGACTCTCGGCGCTTAACCTTTCTGGCGATTTCCCCTGTGTATATGCGAGAGGGGGAAAGTTGCCTTGATTAGTTTAGTTTGCTGAAAAATCAGCATAATAAAGCATGTGAATACGATCAAGAGATCTTACATCTTCTGCTTGTTTACGACTGCTCGGTGGAGATGCCACGTCGCCCCCTCTCTGACCCTGAGGCAGGGAGTCACATAATGCACTTCCCGTGCTCCCATTTGGTGGCAACAGTTCCCGATGGAGGCTGGATACAGCGCGGCCCCTCCAGGCAGTCCTGGGGTGCCGTTACCCACCAGCACGCATCTGTGCATGGTAATGAATGCGAGACATGCCGATGTGGAAGTCGATGGCATGCTCAACAAGGACTGACCCCGTGGTTTGTGGACGCAAGACACCGGCTCAGTGGGACATCCCCTTCGCTCACTGATCAGAGGAACTTCTGTTTCGATTCAACGCTGAAGGCACAAAAATAAAGTAACTGATTAGACGTCGCCCATGCAGCTAGCTAGAAAGTCTTTTTTTATTCTGGGGCTTGTTTGTTTTTTGCCCCGTCTAAGCCTTTTGTCATCCTCAGACAGCGACGGATCCAAGTACTCTGTGGTGTGGGGCTTCGCTTGTAATTAGCCGAAAGTTCTGAGAGACTCGACAGGAAGAAAGTGCAGTATGATGCTCAGAATGCCTCACTTGTTTATTTCAAATCTTTTTCTGAACAAATCAAAAACTATTTCGCTCAGAGACGTTGAGACTGAGTTAAAACTCTTCATTTCATCAGTGTGTGGAGTCTTACGGTTAGGTACAGTATCAAAAGTGAAAAGAAGTTCGGTCCAGAAAACGCATCAACAAACTTTCTCCCAAAGAAAAAGGTTTTCAATATTGGCACACATTTGATTGTTATGCATTTTGTGCACGGTACGCATAGTGTATGCCATGTTAGATCATTTTCAAGCAAGTCAATTTACAAGCAAAGACAGGTCGATAACTAATCATAGAGTTTTCATTTGCAAGCATCTAGGTGATTCTCGCGAAATTAGACTTATGAGGTGTCATGAAACATTTTGATAAAAAAAGTAAATGCAAAGTAATAAGCATACAGTTACAAACATCTCTTCATGTACTATTTTGCATATGATTTCAAATGACATCATACAAACCAATTTAGTTTTTTCCACATTTAAGGGAAAAATTTTCATTACCGCAACGTGTGCATGACTGGATTTGGGTTCTTTGACATGGAAATATTAATAATTAAAAAAAGCTTCAGTGCATGTTATACTATAAACATTTACAGTAAAGAAACATGGTTTTTAGTGATCATTGGTAAATGTAGAGACAATAATAAGGAAAATAAATGTGTCCAAGACCAATTTTCTCATCCTCCGCAACAATTTTCAATCATTGTTTAAGCCCTCAAGGAACTTACATTTAAAAAAAAAATTGTTGTAAGGGACATAATTGACTGTAACACTCATGATGGCTACCAGGTAAGCAGTTCTTATTTTTTCTCTTCAGATAAAAGTAGAAATTTTGTTTGTCATAGAACCTAGACAACTTTTTAGTTCTCATTACCGAAACATGAGTTTCTTTACAGATTACTTGATTTTAAAAGTAACTAAGTTAGATTACAAGTTACTTTGTTAGTTACATTCCAGTATCTGCCAACACCCACACTGCCTCAACATTAAAAATGTCAACCAGTTTTGCCAACACTCACTTTATTGGAAGTGCATTTTTAACAGTAACGTCAACAATGTATCTCCTGACATTTTAAGTTGAACTGTTGTGTTTTAAAAAACTAATATATATATATATATATATACACGAGTCTTTCTTGACTTCACTTAACATAAATAATATTTTTTTGCTGTGGTCAATAACTCACAAGTGTGGTCTATCAATACCAGCTGGAATTTTGAACAAATGTAAAACGACTTCTGTATAATTTCACTTTAAACAAGAGTAGTGAATTGTTACTATTGACCTTGACAGCAGGGACGAAAGTAACACACAGGTGGGTCAAAAGTAACACAACAAAACATGATAGATTTTTGTGTTACAGTTGTTTTTATTAAATATATATTACTATGACCTCTTTAATATGTAACTGCAAACTTATTTTGTCATTTATCTTTGTAAAAAATAATTAAATTACATTTTTATTTTAAATTTCAGTTTTATCAAATGTTTCAAAAGCAACCAACAGTACAAACTTAAATTGCTGAGACTAAAAAAAATTCAATAGTTTGAACACTATGAAAATGAAATTAAATCAAATTGGAATAGTATCAATTTTTAAACATATTATACACAGTATTAGGAGCGGGACAAAACTAACAAGTGTTACTTTTGACCCAACAGGATCTACTCACAAAATAAAAGGTAGTCGAGTTTAAACTTTTATTTTGAAAAACTGAGAAGTCTTCAGGATGTTATATAGTAAATACCTTGTAGATTTATCAGTATTGTAACACATGAAATGAGAAACACAACGCGTTATAAGAAAATAACCGCTTTTGTAATTTATCATGGTTGAAAACACCTTTATGGATGTACACACGGAAAACGGTGAGTAAATAACGCGATATTTGTCAACTCTTTCAGAGGTTATGTGCTAATATGCTGTCATACTGAGATGGAGATGTTATCAGGGCTCGGAGAAAATCGCTTTGTTACTTTCGTTCTTCAACTCTCCCACACTTACTGGTTTTGCACTGAAGTCCAGCTTTTGTTGTTTGGGTAGTGGATGACCTCCTGCTCACTGCTTCGCATCACCGGGTGGGACTTGCTCTTAGTTTGACTGTCTGTGCCGTGCCGCGACTCCAAATGTTTTTTTTTATTTGACGTAGTTTTTTTGTAGCTGCTTCTCTCTTCTCTCTCCATTGTACGTTGTTTACGTTTGTGTCGCTTACACGTGACCTGAATTGTCCTCGTGCTGAAAACGTGACTTGTCGCACACCTGACTTCACTTCCCGAGACGCAAGAAGAAATATACAAGAAAATATATATTTTACTAAGGAAAATTTCAAAAATAGTAATGCACAGTGACTTGGATAAGTAACTTTAATCTGATTACTGGTTTGGAAATATTAACGCGTTAGATTACTCGTTACTAAAAAAAGTGGTCAGATTACCAGTAAGTAACACGTTACCGGCATCACTGGTTGCGGTAATGAAATTTTTTTTATAATGATAATCTAAAAAATGTAAATAATTTTATAGGAAATATTTTTAAATCCTCTTAAAATAATGGTTATAATAAGTTCAGACCTTAATCTTATATGTGCAAAATATTGGCTTCAAGGGCTTTTTAAAAATTCTGATGCTGGACACTTTCTAAATCTGGATTTCGAGAGAATCACCCTAATGTGTTTATTATATATGGAATAAAAAGTGATTTTGGTCTAATTTTGTCCTACATGACTGTAAGGGTGAAAGGTGTGAATTTTTTTGTTCTGCATAATTAAGGGCGTGGCCACTTGAGTGACAGGTGAAATGCCACTGCTGTCACTACTGTCGAAAGATTCACCCACCTCCCACCTTTTACCCATTTTCGGTTATCCACAAGTGATGCGCGGTGACGCGTGGCCAAGATGGCAACATCAGGCTCGCCAACTATAGGCTTTAAAAAAGCTCTCCACAAACCTATGGGTGAAGTCACGGACACTACGTCCATAATTCTTAAAGTATATTGTAAAAACAGACTGAAATGTAAGTGGTTTTCATTCACATTAAATCTCAAATCATTCATAGCAAGCAAATCTGGTACTCCCCATCCCCAAAAAAATTCTATTGAGAGATTACCTAAATTTCATTCTGCTTCTCACTTAAACCCATTGCACACAAACTTACCTGGAGGCAACATTTGAGCCGATATTTATGACCTAGACAACTTTTTAGTTCTCATTACCGAAACATGAGTTCGTAAATGCATTTAATGTAATATCATGTTGCGGTAATGATAATTTTCCGAAAAAATTAAATAATTCTATAGGAAATATTTTTTTAAATCCTCTAAAAACAATGATTACAGTAAGTTCAGACCTTAATCTTATATGTGCAAAAAAAAATTTAAGGGCTTTTTAAAAATACTGATGCTTGACACCTTTCGGATTTCGTGAGAATCACCCATCTGTGTTACTCTTTATCTGCAATTTTTTTCGGTTATAAGACGTTTCAGTGCTGTCGAATATGTTCATCTCCCCATGTGTCTGTCCTGAATTGTGTGGATGGGTAATGCGGAAAATAGCATGAGCTATTCTACCATTGCTTTTTGGTTATGTACAAAGTCTTTGTCCCCCATTCTGGGAGTATACGGTACTGATGCAACATCCTGATCTTTATGAGTCCATGTTAAAGTGCCCGTGAGGGATAACCTTCCCATCCCCGAATCCAAATCTTGAAAGCAATATTGCTTTCATATTTATAGTCGATGGTAATTTTAAACTCCTCCAAGGCCACATTAAGCAGCCTCGTGTCAAAATAAAAGTCTTGTAGCTCAATAATGCAAGAATTCTAACACTTTGGAGAGAAACGAAACTTGCGAGGGCTCTTACGATGCTTAAACCAGCAAGTGTTAAATTTCGTGGTATACCCCGAGTCTCTAGATATGCTGCTTCGGGCTTAGACATCAAGAGTAGAAGGGGTCAGACCTTACTGTGAATGTGTGATATTATGGCCTGGCTCTCGCCCACCAATAGAGGCCAGTCGGTACCCCGACAGCGCGACCTCACGGCACAAAGGATGGTCCTGCCGCAGCTTTCCGGCCCCATTAGCACCGGAGCGTCAAGGCAAAGCTCCAGAACCTCATTCATTATTCATCGGCGCGCAGGCAGAGGCCCTGATAAATTCTCGCTTTAAGTGACAATGAGTGACAGAGCCTGGGTTTTTTATGACCATCCTCTCTCTGCCGCCAGTGGCGCGCTGGCCAAAGGTCCAGCCTGATCCTCCGCTAATGACCGGCATGATGTATGTGCAGCGAAGCGGCGGCTGACACCGGTGCTCTACCGTCCCGGTCCCACGCCGAGGGTAAGCTCCAGCCCAACCCGGGCGCTCAGCGGGCCACGGAAACTCCTCATTAGCTGGGACACGCAGGGTTAACCTGAATAGTGGGGGAATGGAAGGTGAACGGGGGTATTTGGCAATGATGGTGGGACAGTTTATTATTATACACCTCTTGGATACGAATGGAGACATTCATGAGCTTTAGCGCTTACATTTGGCAACCCATGTACCTGTTTTTAACAATAGATACAAATATTTATAAAGTTAATATTTAGAAATAAGCACTCAGGTCATCATCTAGATTTTTCTTTTTTGCGGATATCTGTAAGAATACGTTGAGTATTGACTTGCTCGGGGTTTATCATTGAAACTTCAAAGGCATTTCAACATTTTATTCCATTTCAACTTTCAGATGGAGAAGGGAGGAGTCCTTAGCCTCTGTTTGTATCTGTACGTCTCCAGTGATATCGATTGAATCGGATTTTAACCCCTCTTCTTTTCGCTACACCGAAGACAAACGCTTTCGGTAGAACAAAGGCTGCCTAGCGTGTGTGGCTATAGCCTTCACTGACAATTCTCTAGGGTGCTACCAATGTATCTGTAGGAAAAAATGAGACTTCTCAAGGGAATGTGTACCATTAACGTGTGCCATTCTGAGTTTTAGGGGTACTTGTTCCTCATTGTCTGCAATATTATAATTCAGCCTAATACATTGATTCTTTAGTAAACTTATGACACATAATAAAATAATTGCAAGACCCAAAACCAGACCAGCCTTTTTTGTAAATAAAATCCTCCTATAAAATGTAAAGAACATTCAATGAAAATATAACCTTGATATCTTTAATATTGACTGAGTAAGGTCATGTCAAAGATTAAAATTAATGATTGAAATCAAACTTACAATTAGATTTTAAGACTTGGATTTCACAAACAGGGTCACATTAACTCTTTCCCCGCCATTAACTAAGTTATCTCAATTAAGAGATTCGTGTTTCCTGATAAGTTTTTATGTTAATCTGTAATACCGCGATTATCCACTTACCCAATTTGTAAAAAAAAACTGAAGCAAAATTATTTACTTATTTTACACTCCGTTTTGATAATCGTTTTGAATCTGATCTCTAACAAAATTCCTTCACAAAAATGCAATTATTTAAACTTTAGCAAAAAAATATTTTTGAAAAAAAAATATCCATATCACTTTAAAAAAAAATCTGGCTAATTTACTCACCACCATGTCATCCAAAATGTTGATGTCTTTCTTTGTTCAGTCGAGAAGAAATTATGTTTTTTGAGGAAAACGTTCCAGGATGTTTCTCATTTTAATGGACTTTAATGGACCCCAACACTTAACAGTTTTAATGCAGTTTAAAATTGCAGTTTCAAAGGACTCTAAACAATCCCAAACGAGGCGTAAGGGTCTTATCTAGCGAAACGATTGTAATTTTTGCAAGAAAAATTAAAAATATGCACTTTTAAACCACAACTTCTCTTCTTGCTCCGTAATACGTCATCTCGTCAAAAGGTTACAGATGACGTATGCGAATCTACGCCCCAGTGTTTACAAGTGTGGAGAAAGAGGACCGTTCCGACGTTGTTGTATGTGGAATGATACTAATTAATGTATTTGTGTCAGTTTATTGTTTAATAATAATAATAATAATTCGTTACATTTATATAGCGCTTTTCTCAGTTCTCAAAGCGCTTTACATATGAATGGGGGAATCTCCTCAACCACCACCAAAAATGGTCCGCAAATGTGCGTTTCATATATGTAACACATGACCTTTCCACGTCATTACCCAATTAGGTGAGGTCGCACTGGCTCCTCAGTAAGTCGGAGGAAGAAGAGAAGTTGTGGTTCAAAAGTGAATATATCGTTTCACTAGATAAGACCCTGATGCCTCGTTTGAGATCGTTTAGAGTCCTTTGAAACTGCAATTTTAAACTGCATTAAAACTGTTAAGTGTTGGGGTCCATTAAAGTCCATTAAAATGAGAAAAATCCTGAAATGTTTTCCTCAAAAAACATTTCTTCTCGACTGAACAAAGAAAGACATCAACATTTTGAATGACATGGTGGTGAGTAAATTATCTGGATTTTTTAAAGAAAATTGACTAATCCTTTAAGAGTTTATAAGCAGAGAAAAAAATGTAGATAGGATCTACATCCTGTTTTGTTTGTTTGAAAGCAGAGGGTTTGTTCTTTCATTTGATATATTTGTATGTTATATTTATAGAAGAGGCTTTTTGTGAAACTTGCTGGCGGTGAATAAGTTAATAAAAGAAATTGGATTAAACCTAAGCTTCGGCTGGTTTAAAGTTTTTATTTTATTGATCGCACTAATAATCAAGCTAAAACCATCATGAACATGCAAAGTGGATGTTTTTCAGCCATGACAGACAGCAAATATGTTAGCTCACTCTGGTCATTGAAAGCTCCTCAGCTATAGCTCCTCATTAGGTTGGTGTCCCTGTTTCATCTTCGATATGTCATCCAGTCAGAGCATTCAATTACCAAATCCCCCATGGGGAACCTGCTAAGGTCCCCCCACCAACCTGCATTATTTCCTCTTTAACCACTTATTTTGTGAGCTTATGTCCTGTTCAATGCTTTTGATATGACATGGATGTTTATACTGTAGGCTACGGCTAGTCAACTGGTGGCCTGCGGGCCAAATGCGGCCCTCCAATCATCTTTATCCGGCCCGCCGGTCATCTTTGGGTGGTTTAAAATCAGCATGGTTTCTTTGAAGCCACCTTTTAACAGTACATG